>NC_062296.1:83418127-83719073 GCF_902655055.1 Lutra lutra | reverse complement strand
CAGTAGGGCTTGAGGGGCCTGGGAATCTGCAGTTCTTTTAAAGATTTTTATTTTATTATTTATTTGACAGAGAGAGAGATCACAAGGAGGCAGAGGAAGGCAGAGAGAGTGGAGGGAGCAGGCTCCCCGCTGAGCAGAGAGCCTGATGCAGGGCTCCATCCCAGAACCCTGAGATCATGACTTCAGCCGAAGGCAGAGGCTTAACCCCCTGAGCCACCCAGGCGCCCCGGTATCTGCAGTTCTAACAAGTTCCAAGGTGATGCTAATGTCACTGGTTTGGGGACCTCACTTTGAGAACCACTGATGCAATCCATTACCTTCTGAACTGGTTTAAATTCCATTTTCAATGGTAAGAAAAAGTCACTATTACTACCCAGTTAACTACTTTCAACAGGTCTCTTTTTCAAGAATGATGTCATAATTTATACTTTCGAAGGAGGCAGGGCTGTAACTTTTATGTTCAACAGCTACTGACTTACTAGGATGAAGGTACAGATAGATATCCAAGTATCAAAATAGATTTTTAAAAATGTATACAGATACTAAAATATCCTTGAAAAGAAAGAAGTGGAGAAACAGGGGGAACGACATAAGAATGTATACAAACTTATGCAGTTGTTATGTTTTTATAAAATATACTAAGTTCCTATAAGTTTCCTTTAAAATAACTAAATGAATCACATTTTCCAGAAAAATGCAGATGTGATAAGAGTATTACTGAATGGGGGCACCTGGGTGGCTCAGTGGGTTAAAGCCCCTGCCTTCGGCTCAGGTCATGATCCCGGGGTCCTGGGATCGAGCCCCGCATCAGGCTCTCTGCTCAGCGGGGAGCCTGCTTCCCTTCTTCTCTCTCTGCCTGCCTCTCTGCCTACTTGATCTCTGTCAAATAAATAATAAATAAAATCTTAAAAAAAAAGAGCATTACTGAATAACTCAAGTGATCCCTAAATGATTCTTTTTAAAACAAGATTTTATTTATGAGACAGCAAGAGAGTACATGGGCATGGGTAGGGGATGAGCAGAGGGAGGAGAAGCAGACTCCTTGCTGAGCAGGGGGCCTGACATGAGGTTCCATCCCAGGACCCCGGGATCATGACCTGAGCTGAAGGTACAGGCTTAACCCACTGAGCCACCCAGGTGACCATCTTAAATGATTTTCTTAAACAAGAATTATACAACAGAGAGAATGAACAGTTGGGCTTTTTTTTTTTTTTTTTTAAGTGTGGAATTGGGTGAAGTTCAGTCACAAAGAGCGGAGCACTTTGACATTAAGGCTGAGTGATGAGAATGAATCTCCTCACCCTGGAACCTGGCACATATTCAGCACCAATATGCCACAGAATTCTCTGCAGAGGGTTACTGGAAGAAGGCACAAGGGCAAGTGCCCACAGCAACTGCTTTCAGACCCCTCTTCTAAACAATGATGATAAAAGGAGTCCCTCTCTTATTCACAATGAGGGTTAAAGGAAAGATCACTGGCAGCTTCCCTGTGCCCAGCACCTAATGGGAGCTCCAAAAACTGAGCTATTCGTTGTCAGCCATGCTAGCCAGGCTGTTCCTCTTCCGTGCTCTTCCTTTTCTACTACTGAAGTCTTCAGAAAACCAGTCCTGCTACCTTTCCTAATGGGGCAATTAGATAGAGTGCATGCACGCAACAGCACCAGGCTAAAACCAGGGCAAACCTTCTCCTTCCATAAAAATTACATTATATATATAGATGATTTCTCATCTTCTGTCAAGAGTATCAGTTATCCATCATCATTTGTATCTACACATGGAGACATACACCCCTTCTGGGAAATAAGTAGAAATGAGATCCTGTCTTTAGCAGCATGAATAGTTTCTTACCAGAAAAAGAAAAGTAGATGACATTTCACAAACGTCAACTGTGAAGGCTGTATATGATGACGCTGACGCTTTCACTACTTCCGCAGTACATTTCCTAATTATATTCATGAACACATAATCAGCTGTCCCAAGAATACCCACTCCAGCAACTCCAATCAGCTCCCCAGAATCAAGTGAAAATGTGTCACATTATAAAATGCAACTGTGGGACGCCTGGGTGGCTCAGTTGGTTGAGCAGCTGACTTCGGCTCAGGTCATGATCCCAGCGTCCTGGGATCGAGTCCCACATCGGGCTCCTTGCTTGGCGGGGAGCCTGCTTCTCCCTCTGCCTCTGCCTGCCATTCTGTCTGCCTGTGCTCGCTCTCTCTCCCTCTCTCTCTCTGACAAATAAATAAAAAAAAATAATAAAAAAAATAAAATGCAACTGTGCCCAGTTTCATGTACTGTACACATATTCATGGGTCAGACTATCTTTTTCTAAAGGCACCATTTATTAAGCAGGCATGAAAGTCTCCAAATATTATCAAATGCTCACAATAATCCTAGGAGGTGGAAGCTACCCTTATTTTACAGATGAGGAAACTCAAACTTAAGACTCGAAGTTAAGAAATCTGTCCAAAGTCACAGGTGCTATGTAGCAAAGCCTGGATGTGAGGCCAGTCTTGCTGACTCCCAAGCTGACAGGTACCAACTCAGTACTGACAGGAAAGGAAGGCCACGTAAAGGAAAGAATACTGACCTAGCGATCTAGATGTCCAGAAACTGGGAGCTATTCTTTTTTTTTCTAATTTATTTTTATTTACTTATTTATTTGACAAAGATAGACAGAGTGAGAGAGGGAACACAAGCAGGGGGAGTGGGAGAGGGAGAAGCAGGCTTCCCACAGAGCAGGGAACCGGATGTGGGGCTCGATCCCAGGACCCTGGGATCACGACCTGAGCTGAGACACTTAAGGACTGAGCCACCCAGGTGCCCCCATACTGGGAGATATTATTATTGGGATGCACAAAGGAGCCTAAGAAAACGGGCTCACTCAAATCCCTGCTCAGCATACATTAACAGTGTGACAACTAAGGAAGCTTCTAAGCCTTAGTCTTCTCATCTGTTAAATAGGAATAATAGTAGTACCTGTTTTGCAGAGTAATGTGAAGCTTGAAGTAGAATATATGTAAAGCTCTCACCACATATTAAAATCACACAGTAAATATTAGCTAATGATATCACCCTCATCATCATTACTGGTTTAAAGGTGGTCCTTAAGAATGTAAATACAAGGGGCGCCTGGGTGGCTCAGGGGGTTAAGCCGCTGCCTTCGGCTCAGGTCATGATCCCAGGTCCTGGGTTCGAGCCCCACATCGGGCTTTCTCCTCAGCGGGGAGCCTGCTTCCTCCTCTCTCTCTGCCTGCCTCTCTGCCTACTTGTGATTTCTCTCTGTCAAATAAATAAATAAAATCTTTAAAAAAAAAAAAAAAAGAATGTAAATACAAGTGCTTAGGACATATTAAGCTCTCAGACTACATTCATGTTCATCAGTATCAATCATTATTATCACCCTTACCACCACCATCATGGCTACTACTACAGTCTTGAACTAGACCCTGATCTCCCCCCCTCATCTTTAAACCCTACTTTCTTTTTTTTTTTTTAAGATTTTATTTATTTATTTGACAGAGAGAAATCACAAGTAGGCAGAGAGGCAGGCAGAGAGAGAGGAGGAAGCAGGCTCCCTGCTGAGCAGAAAGCCTGATGTAGGGCTTGAACCCAGGACCTGGGATCATGACCTGAGCCGAAGGCAGCGGCTTAACCCACTGAGCCACCCAGGCGCCCCTAAACCCTACTTTCAAATCAGCATTGTCTTCAGCTTGCACCAGGCCTCTAGTGGCCGACCCACCGGGCATCTCAGGAACTCCTGCCCCTGCCTGCCAAGGCCCTGACTGGTAGAGGACTACTAAGCTAATGAGAGGGGCTTGGGTGAAGGCAATGTACACACTTGTCAAAAAAAATCACCTGATGGTACACTTAAAACGTGGGCACTTTGTGTATGATACCTATTTGTAACACTACAACAACTATGATAACAAATGGAAAAGGCAAAATTTAGGGCTGGGTGACCTGCCATACGTCATTAGTGCCCCCAGGCTGCCATGACTAACCCTGGATCTCCCAGGCAACCACATTCTCACTGTGACCCTGTGAAGAAGTGTGGGGAGTGAGACTCCTAAGGGCAGCATGGCAGACAAGAGATATGCCTCACCAGAGCCAGTGTGGAAATGGAAGTCACTCGCAAAGGCCCAGGCAGGGGGACTCAAGAGGCAGGGCTCCTCAAAAATTCCTCATGACTGAGGAGATAAGAAGGTCTAACAAGCCAGCTCCTTGGTTCTGAAACCTGCCTTGAAAATCACCCTCTTTCCAGGTTCACTATAAACCTTTACCTGTTTCCAAACACACCAGATCTACCAATGTCCAACTGGCCTGGGTCTTTTCTACAGCCACAGGGAAAACTCTCTTGTTGATCACTTCCCCATTCATGTGTAAAGCCTGGCCCAGGGGCTGCTTCTCGGTTGCATCCATGTGGCCTGCCCAAAAGCACCCCTGCCAAAGGAACTGGAGTAAATCTCTTCATATCTCAGAGCTTCCAGCTGCTCTTCTGTAAAGCAGGAACATCACTACCTCCTTCAGGGTTATGGCAGTTCTTGTGAAAGCACCTGGCAGCAGGAGTAGTCACAGTTGGTCCCATTCCCTTGATGATATATGAGAACACAGACTAAACAAGTTGTGGCAGATGCTCACTGGGCCCAAGCCCTGGGCCATGTAATCATAACCTCCACTTTTCAGTCTTCCCAAGAGTCCCACAGAATTCCCCTAGAAAATCCCCCACAACTTCCTAAGAAGTCACAGTTTCCATTCTAAGACTTATTCTGCCTTGCTGATCATTCACTTAGAAAGTAAGAGGAACAGGGGCACCTGGGTGGCTCAGCAGGTTAAACCCTCTGCCTTCGGCTCAGGTCATGATCCCAGGGTCCTGGGATCGAGCCCCACATCGGGCTCTCTGCTCAGCGGGGAGCCTGCTTCCCTCCTCTCTCTCTGCCTGCCTCTCTACTTGTGATCTCTCTCTGTCAAATAAATACATTTTAAAAAATTACTTAAAAATGAAAAAAAATTAGCATTTGTAAAAAAAAAAAGTAAGAGGAACAAATTCAAAGGTGCCTAAAAGAAGACAACAAACAGCTAAAAAATTCAACTTGATTCAGTACTGAGCACTGTGATGCACAAACTTATCTCCCACCCTGGCTCTTGATCGTGGAGGCAGGAGTTAACCTGGATTCCTGTGTTTCCACAATAAATTTAATATAAGTTTCAAAAGGACCCAGTATGCACTGCATACTCTATTCACAGCATGATTTGCCAGTTAAATGAAACCTACATCATTTCCCAAACCCTGCCATCTGAGTTCTTGGCTGGGACCACCTGTGATACAAAGACAAGTTTAACTTCCATCTTCAGCTAGGGACAAAAGAAAGATGTTGTGGGGGGATGCAATTCACGGAAGGTGAGGGAAGGAAATATTAGTTAAACAAAAGTTGCCCTGCTGTGCAAGTGAAAAGTTTGCTCTTGTAATAGTTCTCTCCCTGGTATAGGCCCCCTTTCTATTGCAAAAAAAAAAAAAAAAAAAATTTAGACTTATTTATTTATTTTAGAGGGGAAAGAGGCAGAGGGAGAGAATCTTCAAACAGATTCCCCGCTGATGCTGGGCTCGATTCCACAACCCATGAGATCATGACCTGAGCCAAAACCAAGAGTCAGGCATTCAACTGACTGAGCTACCCAGGTGCCCCATAGCAAAAAAAAATTTTTAATAAATGTAGACTTCCCTTACAAAATAAATCCTTAGTAAAAGAAGCATATTTTTGGTGGACCCTTCAACAGCTAAGCACAGGGCTCACCAAGCAACTGGGTGGTTTCATGCTGAGATCCACCTTCCCGGCCTTCTGTGCCATGCGGTGGCCACACAGTCACCTCTCCTCCACATCCATGCCCACTCCCCCATGAGTGTCTCTAGTCATTAAAGAATTGTTTGCAGTCACGAGAAGTTAGACTCCACCCATCCTGTCAAGTGTGACCACAAAAAAAAAAAAAAAAAAACCAGAGAAGTGGGAGCTGGCACCAGAAAAGGGAGTGAATATGGAAAGCAGAGCAAGTACAGATTTCTATCATGGACAAGGCATACAAGTCCAGGTGTCTGAAGTTGGCCTCAAGGTCCTTTACAGGTGGGGAGCCTCTGACACATGGGGCTTTGGTTTGAATGCCCAGAGGCTCACTTGATGCAGGGATCCAAGCAAGGGGGTAAGGCTCTGATTTGCAGATAGAATGACCCTGGAATAGCCCTCCCATCCCCCCAGAAAGTATGGAGAAGGCAGCTGGGCACAGTGTCTGGGAGGAAGAGCTCAGGAGCCAGGTGGGCCTGGTTCCAATCCCACTGAGATCAAGGAGCATCAGTGGAGAAGGAGAGGGAGGAGGAGAGGGGGGAGGTGGAAAGCAAGAGGGAGAGAAGACGTGGGGAGGCTTTGAGTGAGAGAATGAGTATGTGTGTGTGTGTACTGCTCAGAACACTGCCTGCTGCAGTCATCGCTCAATAAATGTTAGGCATCGATATTTCTAAGTCTAAACCAGCCAGGACTGTCCTCCAGGGGGGTGGTAGGGGCAGATTCTGGGGTTGCATACCAGGACAAGTGGTTGTGTACAGTGAGGGTCATGTGTGAAGATACAAGCCCCCCACTCACCATCCTAAGATTCAGAAAGTCCTTGAACATCTGTTAAAAGGGCTAAACACAGGGGAAAAGGATGATTCTTACTTGGTTTTCAGCAACAAAGTATGAGATTTACAAACGTCTCTTTGAAACTGTGGACGGAATCCAGCAGGTAACAGCCAGTAAAGGGACATTAACTGAGGTATTCCATTATTAGTATTGTCATTTGATGTTCTCTTCAGGGTGGTATGTACGTTTGATGACCATGAAAGTAAAAGATGAGTCAAGGATCCCAGAGCATCACTGGAGGCCCTTTCGGCCAATCTTCATGCCATTCCTGACCTAGCTGCCCATAAGGCTCAGAGTCCCCATGGTGGGAAGAGCTTCCACCCTTGAGCATGAGCTAGGCAGGCCAGAGAGTACCTTGTCCCGAGCCCCTTACTTTGTCCTTGTTTCCTCAGTGTTTTCACACACTGACATGCTCATAGGGATTTAAGGTCCTTCCAACCTCATGTTATGGAGTTGGCAGGAGCCTTTAGCACTCACCCTGTGGACAGCCCCTCTGTTTCTAGGCTGCCTGCTTCCCCTCTGCTAACTGGGCACCAGACCTGAACTTCGACCAGAGCTGTACAACTCAGCTATTCAAAGTGAATCCTCCCTGCTCCAAGCCCCTCTATTCCCAGTTTCAACTCCTGGCAGCACAACTCCCCCATCAGATATGTCCCCAGGTACACCAGCACTTTGAGGGACCACTGATAGGGCCTTGGAAACCCAATCCAAGTCATCAGTGTGGTTGTCAGGCCTGCAGTTCAGATTCCTGAATTTTAAAACAAAATACAAAGGGGAAATAAAGAGGTTAGGGAAAAAACTTTGTGTAACAAAATCTTTGTATTACAAACAATTTAGAGACATATTAAGAATTTTCAACGTCGGGGTGCCGAGGTAGAACAGTCAGTTAAGTGTCTGACTCTTGTTTTGGTTCAGGTCATGATCTCAGAGTCGTGAGACTGAGCCCCAAAATGCGCTCCATGCTCAGTGTGAAGTTCACTTGTGACTGTCTTTCTCCCTCTGCCCCTACCCTCCCCCTCACATGAATAAATCTTCAAAAACAATTTTTTTTCAGAGTCATAACCCCCTGTTCCTTTTTCCCCTAAAAAGCACACCCGGGGACACTTGGGTGGCTCAGTCAGTTAAGCATCTGCCCTCCGCTCAGGTCATGATCTCAGGGTCCTAGGATCAGAGCCCTGCATCTGGCTTCCTGCTACCTCTGCCTGCTGCTCCCCTGTTTGTGCACTCTGACAAATAAATAAAATCTTAATGAATGAATGAATGAATGAATGAATAAATATTTCTTTTAAAAAGTGAATAAAATAAAAAATAAAAA
The DNA here is from genome assembly GCF_902655055.1 of Lutra lutra. Classification (NCBI taxonomy): domain Eukaryota; kingdom Metazoa; phylum Chordata; class Mammalia; order Carnivora; family Mustelidae; genus Lutra; species Lutra lutra. The sequence goes on along the minus strand of NC_062296.1, from coordinate 83,711,093 downwards.
GCACACGCAAGAGGGTTGCCTCACTCCCATCCCAATATACAGGCCTGGCATCGGACAGTGTCAGCTAAGCCACAATAGAATTCTTAAACAAGTACAGTTTTCAAGGACATTTTGAGGGCTGGAGGTAGAAACAGCTTCCTGGGTCAAACAGATTCTTCTTAAACTGCAGGCGCAGAGCAAAATGTGTGCCCTCACTCCGCATCATTCCAAGCAAGCTGCTTTGTCTTTTTAAACAGACTTGCAGATATCTCCAGCTTCTTGATTAAATTTACCCTACCTCATTCCCCTCCAACTGCCCCGTTAATACCTCTTTGGAAGAACAAAAGGCACAAGAATCCTAAAGCTCTACTTATTGCTGCCAGTGGTCAAAAGCTTATTTTGAAAACAGTAAGATAACAGATGTGATAGTGACAAGAGAAAAAGTAAACTGTAAATCTTGGTATTTGTTTCTGGGCAAGATTTTCATAAAGTAAAACAAGGCCTTCAGAGAAGTGAAGTCCCAAAGTATATGGACATGTAAAGGCTTCTCTTTGGCCCTTTCAGAGAAAAAGCCCCTGCCATTCAGAACAACACATAAGGAATACCCTTTTGTGCACTACAGTTATATCAGAGCACGGCTGCCTTGCCTATGGTGGCTGTCACTGTTTCTTCCTTGTTTTTCATTGCAGGAAGATAAAAACTGATGATGTATGTATTTTTAAATCCTGCATGTTGCCTTTCACCTGCAAAAACCATGAACAGAGAACAACAATATACCGCTGCTATTTAAGTATGCTAGCCCATTAAAGCAATCCAGTTTTGGATTCACCACATTATTTTAAATTAGCCAAAGTGTCATACTGAAAGGTCACTACCCACATTTCTATTAAAGATGACCCAAACCAATGCTTAAATGACCACTGCCTTTAAAAACAGCATGCTCGGGACGCCTGGGTGGCTCAGTGGGTTAAGCCGCTGCCTTCGGCTCAGGTCATGATCCCAGGGTCCTGGGATCGAGTCCCACATCGGGCTCCTTGCTCAGCAGGGAGCCTGCCTCTCTCTCCGCCTCTGCCTGCCTCTCTGCCTGCTTGTGTGCTTTCTCTCTCTCTCTTTCTGACAAATAAATAAATAAAATCTTAAAAACAAAACAAAAACAGCACGCTCCACAAACCTTATACTCTAATAAAGAGGTTCTCAACCAGAGGTAATTGTGCCCCCAAGTGACACTTGACAATGTCTGAAGACATTTTGGGTTGTCACAACTAGGGTGGAGGGGGATGCTACTGGCATCTAGTGCGTTGAGGCCAGGGATGCTAACATCCCACAGTGGATACAGGCCACCCCCCCACCCACGAATCTTCCAACCCTTAAAGTCAGTAGTGCCAAGGTTGAGAAACCCTGCTTTAGTAAGCTGTGCTACATGTGACAAGGGGAAAGACTTCCTTTCCATACTGTAGACACCTTGGTTCACACTACAATAATACAGAGCAGTGAGAACAAAGCTAGAAAATGATAAATACAAAATAACATTATTCCCATTTGGGCAGCTTTGTTAAAAGCTTTAGTAATTTGGAGTAGTTTCAAAAGTTCTACTTCAGGGGCGCCTGGGTGGCTCAGTGGGTTAAAGCTTCTGCCTTCAGCTCAGGTCATGATCCCAGGGTCCTGGGACTGAGCCCCGGCATCCGCATCAGGCTCTCTGCTCATAGGGGAGCCTGCTTCTTCCTCACTCTCTGCCTGCCTCTCTGCCTACTTGTGATCTCTGTCAAATAAATAAATAAAATCTTTAAAAAAAAGTTCTTCTTCAAAAACAGAGAATCAATAAAATTCTTATTGGTGTTTGACAGAATCAATAAGCACAATTTGTTTCCTTAGGTAGAACTGTGACTAAATGCATTGGTAGTATTGTTAAGGGGTTTTATAACATCCTTTATGGAACAAACTGCCCCTAGCATCCACTTACCTGGATGGCAGTGCAGTGAAACTATGGTGCGAACCTGCAACAGGGGCAAAGATAATGCACTGCCCTGGGGACATGGAGTGAGAAAGCTTACTCGGTCAGGTCACCCCCTCAACAGGCCACTCCAGGGAAGGCACACATATTCCCTCTGCCTTTATGTGACCTTCACAGGCCCTACTGGGCAAAGGAATTCCCTCCTAAGACCATCAGTACAAATTATATGCTTAATCAGAACCCCTGCTGATGGAAACAATTCATATTTTGTCTTGCAACAATTATCCTGGGAGCACCAGGGAAGAACGGTAAGAAGAAAGATGGATGGGAGCAGCTTTGGTCCCTGTAAAATCCAAAAGCATTTAAAAATTGGATTTACTCGATTTGATCAGAGCACTAACAGGAAGTTTTACATTTTTGATCAGGGTTTTTAAAAAAATACAGCATTTCCCTGTGGGTACCTTTTTTTTAATGCCACAAAGAATGTAAAATGTAGGCTGCCTCATAACTGCAGCCACTGTGTCCCTTTTTATAGTAACAGGAAGGATGTCTGTGTTCCCAAGGCAACCTGAGGTTTCACTCATCAATACAGCACTGGGTTCTTTTACCAAGCATAGTATCAATCTCCTGCGGTTTCAAAACTGGAGTTCTCTGCTCAGGACAGGGCATGACGATCCTACACACACCAGAGCTAAGATGATCACCAAGTGTCAGAAACAAAGATAAAGAGCAGGTATGGGGGTAAAATATTGCCTCAAGTTTTTCTCCAGGTGATCATTCAAGCTGATAACAAACCATTTGGTTCAATTTGATCTAAGGACTTTATGCAAAGAGATGTCCATGAACAACATAAAAGCTAAAGGCAATTCAAATACACGGGGGGCTCTGCGGTGTGGCTTGGTCCTCCTCAGAGCCCTCTCCCTATTGGCCTTTTGCCCTGTGCCTCACACTGCTGAGGTCTACCCTGCACCCCATTATGTCCTCCCAGCCCACCTACGTGGGTCCAGGGCCTGGTCCACAGAAACCCTGTCCTCCTACGTCAGCTCCACAGTGAATGAATAATCCAGATGAGAGTTTATGAGGATTTAAACTGGAATGGAATGCAAAAGAAAGGATAAATTCTACCACAGAGAGGTAGATGCTACACAAATAGGCAACTGAATGGAGGTGGAAAGGAGAAAACCAAAGGCAAGCTGAGGTTCTGGGTTTAGGCAGCCTGAAGAAGAGTGGCTTGACACCACCCACAAAAATAAGGAGAACTTGGGGGGGGGGGAAGGTGATGAGCAATGAGTTAAGTTCAGTTGTTAAGGAATTTGGGGAGCCTAGAAAATAGCTAAATGGGAGATTCTGCCAATAGCCAGTTTAGAAAATAAAGATAATAAAAAAAAGAGAGAAAACAATAACAATAATGATGATAATGATAACCAACAATGATCATGGCAGGCTCAGTCCTAAATGCTTGACATGTCTATACTCACTTAATTTTCCCAAAAAATCTATGAGATAAGTACTAATATTGTCTCCATTTTCCACGTGGGAAAACTCAGAAGTTAAACACTTTCCTGAGGTCACACAACAGGTAAAGAGCATAAGCTACGTACAAACTCATGCCTTCTGACTCTAGAACTATAAACTGGCAGGGGGCAGACTGGACTTTTAGAACCTGTCATGGATAATAAAACTTCCCAAATCAAGCCCTCTCTATATATTTTTTAAGATTTTATTTATTTATTTGGCAGAGAGAGATCACAGGTAGGCAGAGAGAGGAGGAAGCGGGCTCTCTACGGAGCTCGATCCCAGGACCCTGGGATCATGACCTGAGCTGAAGGCAGAGGCTTTAACCCACTGAGCCACCCAGGCGCCCCAAGCCCTCTTTATTTTTGAAAACTGTACTATTTCAGACACATATGACTGGCTACTGCTGAACAAAATAGCTGAAATCATTTTACCTCTCTGTAAACTGTTGGTCTAACAACCAAACAAGATTTGAAAATATGTAGATATAACAACTCAAGGGTTTTAGATGGTCAATATTCTTTTAGCTTACAGATTTGGCAAGTAATTTCTATAGGTTTAAGTTCTTATAAATATATGATACATTGTTATGTGACAGAAATATACCACAAATTACTTTTCTGTGTAAAAGTAGTTCTAAGAAATAAAAACAAAATCTTTTAAAAAGGGGGGGGGCACCTGGGTGGCTCAGTGGGTTAAGCCTCTGCCTTCGGCTCAGGTCATGGTCTCAGGGTCCTGGGATCGAGCCCTACATCAGGCTCTCTGCTCAGCGGGGAGTCTGCTTCCTCCTCTCTCTCTCTGCCTGCCTCTCTGCCTACTTGTGATCTCTCTCTCTCTGTCAAATAAATAAAAACAAAATCTTAAAAAAAAAAAAAAAGGAGTTCTGTGCTTGGAAGTCATGTCACAGGGCCTTCGGCCCAGTTCAGAATCACTTTTAGTCAAGTCTGAGCATTGCTATTATAGAACCGGTCCAACTTCAGTCCAGAATTCTTTGCAAACTGTAGGTAGCTACCGGTATTTTAAATAAATAGTGTAGGATTGATTGTAAAGATCCAGAAGGGAAAAGTTCGGGTATGATGGAGGCATTCGAGAATTTGGCTGTGGAGTTAGGTGCACAGCTATATAAATTCAAACTGTTCACTAAGAATGGGTGAACTTTACAGTTCAACAGGAAGGAATAGGGAAGGAAGAAGGGAGGAATATGGTGGAAGAGAGGAAAGCAAAGGGAATAGAAAAGCAAGCAGAAATAAAGGAAGGGTAGCCACTGTTTTGTAAAAATCTATTTCAGCTACATCGATATGCACCTTGTAGTATGTGCTTCTAATTGTGGAGTTATTCATGATCCAAAAATCTAGAAAGCTCTGTTCCAGGGGAATTACATCTAGGTGAGGGCTGTGCAACGCTGATGGGAATCGCCTGGGGATCTCATTATAATGAGTCCAAGTTCTCGTCACTAGGTCTGTGGAAAGGTGAGAATCTGCATTCTGAACAAGCTCTCGGATGTTGCTGATGTTGCTGGTCTGTGAACCACACTTAAAGCAGCAAGGAGCTGAGGTACAAACAGAAGCTGAACTGGCAGGAATACAGAGACTTAAGATTGTCATTATTGGAAGGATCCTTAGAAAACTCTAATGCAAAAAAAAAAAAAAAAAAAAAAAAAAAACTCTAATGCAGTGTTTCCCAAATGGACATGATCATGAGAACCTGCTAGGAGTACTTACTAAAAATACAGATTCCTATAGGGGTGCCTGGGTGGCTCAGTGGGTTAAAGCCTCTGCCTTCCGCTCAGGTCATGATCCCAGGGTCCTAAAATCAAGCCCCACATCCTGCTCTCTGCTCAGTGGGGAGCCTGCTCCTCCCTCTCTCTCTTTGTCTGCCTCTCTGCCTACTTGTGATCTCTGTCTGTCAAATAAATAAATAAAATCTTTAAAAAAAAAAAAAAGAAAAGAAAATGAAAAGGCGGGACGCCTGGGTGGCTCAGTTGGTTGGATGACTGCCTTCGGCTCAGGTCGTGATCCCGGGATCGAGTCCCACATCGGGCTCCCAGCTCCATGGGGAGTCTGCTTCTCCCTCTGACCTTCTCCTCCTTCATGCTCTCTCTCGCTGTCTCACTCTCAAATAAATAAATAAAATCTTAAAAAAAAAAAAAAAAGAAAAGGCAAGCCAGATAAGTAGAAAATATTCACAATACTGATGTCTGACAACTCGTATCCAGGATATAATAAAAATTATAAAAGAAAACCACGTGAACTTAACGTTAAAAAACTATTGACCAATATTACCTGTGAATAAAGATGTAAAATTCTGAAATAGAAGCAAATAAAAAAGTCTTACAGCTAAATAAGCAAGCTCAGTTAAAAAAAATGGACAAAATATGAGAACAGACACTTCATATGCCAAGAAGCACTTGAAAAAACGCTCAATATCTTTAATCATCAAGAAAATGCGAAGTGGGGGTGCCTGGGTGGCTTAGTCGGTTAAGCGTCTGCCTTTGGTTCAGGTCATGATCCCAGGGTCCTGGGATTGTGCCCCTCATCAGGCTCCCTGCTCAGCAGAGAGCTTCTCCCTCTGCATGTGTGTGCTGCTCTGCCTACTTGAGCATGTGCTGTCAAATAAATAAATAAAATCTTTAAAAAAAAGAAAATGTGAAGTAAAACCACAATGAGATGTCATTATACAACCACTAGAAAAAGAAAAAATTTTTTTTTAAATCTCACAAAAATCTGACCATACCAAGTGCTGGAAAGGATGCAAAGCAACTAAATCTCTCCTGAACTGTAGGTGAGACTGTAAACTGGTACGATCACTTGGGAAAAGAGTTTGGCTTTTCCTTTTCCAGTTAAAGCATATACTTATCATGACCCAGCAACTCCACTCTGAGGGATTTGCCCTAGAGAAATGCAAATGCATGTCCACCAAGCGGTTTTGCATGTGAATGCTCACAGTATCTATTGCCCCAAACTGGAAACAATCCAACTGTCTATCAGCAAGAGAAGGGGTAAAATGGCAATGCAGCAAAAACACCATCCTATATTCTTAGTTCTTCTCAGCAACAAAAGGAATGATTACTTACACGCACGCGCACGCACGCACGCACACACACACACCACATATGAATCTCAAATACATGCCAGATGAAAGAAGCCAGAGAGAAAAGAGTACATTCTGTAAGATTCCATTTATAGGAAATGTTAAAAATGGCAAAGCTCATCTATGGTAACAGAAAGCAAATCAATAATCGCCTAGGGCTGAGGGTGGGGAGCGTCTGCAAGGTGTTTGGACCGACTGGTCTGTATTTTGATCGTGAGAGTGATTCCTGGAACGCATGCGTATGTCAGAGCACATACATCAGTACACTTAAGATGGGTGCCTTCTCAGGGCGCCTGAGTGGCTTGGCTGGTTGAGTATCCAACTCTTGGTTTTGGCTCAGGTTGTGATCTCAGTCAGGGTCACGGCATCAAGCCCCACGTTGGGATCCACGCTTGGCGTGGAGGCTACTTGAGATTCTTTCTCCCTCTCCCTTCTCCCCTTGCTTACTCTCTCTCAACTCTCTCTCAAATAAATACTTAAAAAAATAAAACAAGGGGTTCCTGGGTGGCTCAGTGGGTTAAAACCTCTGCCTTCGGCTCAGGTCGTGATCTCAGGGTCCTGGGATCGAGCCCCACATCGGGCTCTCTGCTCAGCAGGGAGCCTGTCTCCCTCCCTCTCTCTCTCTCTCTGCCTATCTCTGCCTACTTGTGATCTGTCAAATAAATAAATAAAATCTTTAAAAAAAATAAAACAAAATGGGTGCATTTTCTTGTATGTAAATTATATACACAAAAGTAGGCCTGTACATAAATTATATGTAAATACACACACACACACACACACACACACACACACACACACACTAATTTAAAATGTAGAGATTCCCAAACTTCTTAGACCTGGTGAAAAGGCACCTCCCAAGAGGAGGCAGAGGATCTGAATTTCCAACAAGCAGACCAGATAGTTCTCAGGATCAGACAAGTGAGGGTAATACTATTTTAGTCCACTTCAAAGAAGGAGAAAAGGAAAGCCTAGTGAGATGAAGTGGCTTTATGAAGGCACCAGATAAACAGCAAGTGACCCTGTTCACGGGAACGAGTATGTATCATTATTTTACCCAGCAGCAAAATGTAGAGGGAACAGGGCAGCGCAGGAGGCGAGATGAAAGCAGCGTCCATGACACGCCTACTCCGCCCAAGCAGCATTTAGTGGGCCTTAATAAAAAGCAGTGAAAGTATTTCCATTGAAGACAACGAGAGCCCAGTTCACATTAATAAATCATTTAAATATCATTCTGTCTACATCTGAACCTACTTCTCAGATGCATCCCTGGGTCCGAGAGCTTGAATAGAACCATTTCCCAGGGCTCTGCCCTCCTGGCACCCTGAGCGCTTGTCCCTTCTCTGAAGAAGCCAGGGGCTCTCCTATCTCTAGGCCTCTGCACAAGCTGCAGCCGCTGCCTGAACACCCCTACCTGTACCCCAAAACATATACTTTCCATACTCTTGGATAAGCAGCTACTTCCTCCAGGAAGCATTCCCTGCTCTACCTCGGTACCCAGATGGGAGCATTCTAGGTGCACACGCAGCCCTTATCTGTCCTCATCACTGTGGTTTTGATACCTGAGCTCCACGATGTCCTTTTACCTTGTCTCCCACTGTCTTCTCTGCACTCAGCCCAGAGCCCAGCCCTGAGTAGGCTCTCAGCAGGTACTGGCCGTCTGAACACCACGGACAGAACTTCATCCACAGGCCTGTGGAACTATTAAGTCTGGTGTCTCCTCCACCGCCCTCTACCTACTGGAGAATTCTTTCCCACAGGAGAAACAAATATCTATACCTGTCACATTTGTTTCTGAGGGTGAAGGACTCCTAGAGCTCCACTGGGAGCGGCAGGATATGGGAGCTAAGCTGGGCTCAGACAGGTGTTTGCAGACCCAGATACTGACACCCCAAAACCCAAGCAGGTGTGACTGGGGCCCCCTGGGAGAAACATCATCAAACCAATTGAGCTGACAGATCAGCATCCCAGCCACTGGGGTCACTTGGCTTCCACTGTTGAGAAACCTAGTCCTCATCTGGACACAGAGAACTGACGGGTGAATGGCAGCTCTTTTCTTATCGACCCTGACACCACCAATTTTAAAAGCTACAATGGCTTAAACAAGGCTCCTAAAACTTGATTTTGCATCAGAATCACCTGAAAGGGTTGTAAAAGTACAATTGCCAAGCTGGACAGCACAAAATTCTGATTCAGAAGGGCTGGAATACAACCCATGAATTTACATTTCTGACAGGCTTCCAGGTGACAATCATGATGCCAGGCTATGAATCACACTTTGAGAAGCCCAGGCTTAAACCACAAAGACATATGGGATTTCATTAATCAAGAGGCGTTTAGGGAGTCTTGGTGTTCCTTCAATGGTTAAAAGATGAACAACTGAAGATCTGTTTGTTTTTCAACTCAGCCATCTTTCGGCGTATCTCTCCCTCATGGCCACGAGATGGCTGCCAAAGCTCCGATATCGTATTCTCACAGGAGACCAGGTGAAGTGGATTGAAGATGGTAGGAGCCAAAACACGAGCTCTCCTCATGCTCATTTCTCTTTGATCCCAGAAAGACCTCTAGTCTTCGCCTTAAATCTTCCTGGCAAGTAGTAGGTCCCATGGCTACAAGGGAAACCAGGAGAGCGAATACATGGCAAAGGAGAACGCAACGTGCAAGAATGACCTGGGCTTGAAGTGACTCAGCCGGGCCCCACTGCTCTCCACCTCAGTACCTGGGCTCTGTAGGAAGGGAAGGATGGTTGTGGGATAGGCGGCCAGTAGCCTGCCCCACCAATCACGTTCTTGTGTGGATGCCCCACTGCCAGCCCGTAAGAGGTTGTCCCTAAGCAAGGGCTTCCCCAGCGCGCTGCTAAAAAGCAATCTGGCTCCATGCAATAGCTGTTTAACAGAACTCAACAGCTCTTTGGGCCTCCTTTCTCCTTGTAGAAGGCTAGTTCTGCCTTTTCCACAGGACAGAGGGGAGAACTAAACAAGAGAATAAATTTGTCCACTTTTTATCTTTACCAGACTAAGCTCTGGAAAGCTACGGACTGTGCTGACTCTATCACGTTTCACAGGTCAGCACATGTCAGGCACTCAGTAAACATTTTCAGAATGGACCAAGAGCTTCGTTTAAGTACCTGTCCTTAGACTCTGACAAGGCTGTTAATAGAAATGCCTTCTGGACATTTTCACACTAAAGGAGATGTTGCTGAAATAGAAGCTAGAAGGAAATGGGGGCTAACAGACGAGGAGCAGAAAGATTAGAGCAAAGAGTGTTACAGGGTTATGATTCAGCCAGGCTCATGTTTAGACAGGATGTTCAACAGACACCGCCATGGAGGAGTGGGGGTGCAGGTCAGCACCCTCACTCACACTACATGCTGCAGGGGTGACAAGCAGCCTGCATCTCTCCTGATGACCTTGAGTGACGGGCAGCCGCTGCCTGGAACATGGTGTCAGATGCACGTTGAGGCCGCTTCCAGCGCAGGACTTGAGTCTAGCATGGGATGCGTGGGATAAAGAACTGTCAGTGCGCCTCACACACTTTGTGCTCCCCTGGATAAAATAACTGAGGGATGCTTTGTTTGTTTGTTTGTTTGTTTAAACAGGTTCAATGCAGACTTTGAACTCACAACCCTGAGGCCAAGACCTGAGCTGAGATCAAGTCAGATGCTCAACCGAATGAGCCACCCTGTCGCTCCCTGAGGGATGTTTAATTGACCAAAAGAAACTGGCCTGGTCTCTGTGCTCATTTGAAGGTGCCACAAAGCAAACTCACCATTCTTTTCCAAGCCTAGAAAGACTACTCAACACGTCTAACTCCTGAAAGGCAGCAGGCTGTGTGCTTCAGATGTATTTTTTTCTAATCCTTAATACAACTGCAGGAAGTAATACCATTTTACTGATGGGAAAGTGAAGTCCTAAAAGATTTTTTTTCCGAAACAACACTGAGTTAAGGGGCTGAGGCTGTATCTAATGATGCCTTTGGGGGCGCCTGAGTGGCTCAGTGGGTTAAGCTGCTGCCTTCGGCTCAGGTCATGATCTCGGGGTCCTCGGATCGAGTCCCGCATCGGGCTCTCTGCTCAGCAGGGAGCCTGCTTCCCTCTCTCTCTCTCTGCCTGCCTCTCCATCTACTTGTGATCTCTCTCTGTCAAATAAATAAATAAAAATCTTTTAAAAAAATTAAAAAAATAAAGATGCCTTTGGGGGACACTCTCCCAGCCCCTCGCCCTATCCTCCCGTGGGTCAGAGGGCTTAGCCTGCGCCAGAATGCAGCTGACTCCGACCACCTACAATCAGGTCAAACATGGTTCTCTCATGCTAAAACTGACACATGACTTCTACTATCAGAATGCTCACCATTTTCTGTTCTAAGCAATAAACAAAAACCCAAAGTTCCTCCCGACACAGAAGCTTATTCTATTTCTCTCAACCAAAGTTGACTCTGGAACACAAGGAAAGGCAGGACAGATCTTGTTCTAAGGGTACACTGTGCTTCTCTCTCACGTGGCTCAGAAAATTCCACAGAAACAGCCTGCTGGTACTCGTTCTGACAGCAGCAATATGGAGATGAATAGAATAAGAGATATGTATATGGAGCATGCCTGGAAACGAACATGACTGATGTCTTCTTAACACACACAAAAAATAGGGGATTCATTAGGTAAAATCATGACTACCCTTTTTGTCAAGTTTATTTGTTTTGACAAACATGGTTTGCCTTAATTACAGCTACCAGTGGCCAAGAGTAAATGATAAAATGTTTTAATTTGCCCACAAGAAACAACAGTATCTACCATTCCCAGGAAAAACCTAACCTCAGCCAAATCTTTCCCATGTTGATGTTTATAATCAACATTGTTTTATAAAAATTATTCTAAAAAACTTATAGTTCTGAGGAAACAAGTAAAATGTGGATGCCACCTAGCCTCTGCTTCCCCAGCATTAACTGTCAAGCTCCAGGCACAACTATAACACTGAGAGGGCTTGAATTCTATTCATGAGACCCTGGTTTATTCCTCATAGAACCTAACCTGGCACCTTGTATATGGCGGGCACATAAAAAATATGGTCCCCTAATACCAGTTAATATTTATTCATCTCTTACTCTTGGCCAGGCACTATATTAAGTGTTTTGCTTGTATTATCTTATTTACATCTCACAACAACCTCATGCAGTCAGATTTATTATTCTCCCCTTTCAGAGAGGAGAAGAATCTTCCAAAAAGTGGAGGGAGTTTCTCAAGGTCACCTCGGTAAGAAAAGGAGCAGAACCAGGATTTAATCCCAGGGTATCTGGCTTCAAAAGCAAGAAAGACACTATACTAAATGAATAAACTATTTATGCCCAAGTGCACCAGACTTTTCTCATTGCCAAGAACAGTGACGGTCATAGTACAGACAGATATTTGCAGATTCTGAAGCTCCTCTACCATTAAAGAGTATTAAACACTGTTTCTGTTAGAGAAGAAGTTACTGAAGAAATTGTGTATTTGATTTGTCCTGAAACTTGCACGGGATCAGGGATCAAGCCAAGGCAGCTTCTGGCCCAGGGGCTCTCACTAATTTAGCTCTTGAGTTCCTGGCAGCCCAGCGAGTGAAAAGAAAGCCAGCTGCAGAGTATAGAATAAAGGCAGGTGCCTTAAAAGGGTGTTCCAGGGCTCAGTAGCGGTCATCTGTCTATCCTTGCTGTTTTGGGATGAATTCCTGCAGCTGTGCCCCATTCTCTTTGAAGGATTTATAGCTAACCTACTACTATTACAAGAGTTTTTTAAAAAAAGAAAAGGAAACAGCCAATGACAAGAGTGGAAGAGGGAGGGCAAGATGGGTGGGTGGCTTATAGTACAGTTTAGGAGAGAAAAAAAAAATCACTGTTAAGGATGTAAGACAGCTAAGGGCGCCTGGGTGGGTCAGCGGGTTAAGCATCTGCCTTTGGCTCAGGTCATGATCTCAGGGTCCCGGGATTGAGCCCCGCATCAGGCTCTCTGCTCAGCGGGGAGCCTGCTTTCCCCTCCCCCGCCGCCTGCCTCTCTGCCTACTTGTCATCTCTCTCTCTGTCAAATAAATAAATAAAATCTTAAAAAAAAAAAAAAAAAAAAAGGATGTAAGACAGCTTGCACCAAATCTATAGAGAAAGAGTAGATTAGTGACCGGGTTGCCTAGGGCTGGGTGTCAGGAGGAAAGGAGGAGTGACTGCTAAAGGGTGCGAGGTTTCTTTTTGAGGTGAAGAAAATTTTCTAGAATTGATTGTGGTAATGGCCGTACATTGCACAACTCTGAATATGCTAAAAACCACTGAATTACGCACTCTGAGTGAGGGAACTATACGGTTAGGGTTCTTGGTTTCTGGCTCAGGTCATGATTTCATGGGTCGTGAGGCTGAACCCTGCATCAGGCTTTGCGCTCAGCATGGAGTCTGAACAGTCTCTTCTTCTGCCCCTCGCTGCCACTCGCATGCATACACTCCTCCTCTCTCAAATAAATAAACAAATCTTTAAAAAAAAAAAGTAAAGAAAGCTAGCTAATTATCAGAAGACCATATTAAAACCATTCCCAAACCATAAAATATTAAAACCACAACTACATGACAAGAACAAGCAAAAATCAGAAGACTCTGGTAATGTATGATGGTGTATACACTTGACCCTGGAACAATCCAGGTTTGAACAACACGGGTTTAAATTATGTGGGTTCACATACATAAGCATTTTCCCAATACATAAAGTACACTACTGTAAATGTATTTTCTCTTCCTAATGATTTTCTTAATAACACTTTCCCTAGCATACTCTATTGTAAGAATACAGTACATAATTCATATAACACAAAATAGGTGTTAATCAACTTTGTATGTTATCAGTAAAGTTTCTGGTCAATAGTAGGTTATCAGTAAATTATGGAGGAGTCAAACATTACATGCAGGTTTTCAACTGCACGGGGCGGGGGGGTCAGCACCCCAATCCCCAAGTTGTTCAATAACAAAAGTGTATGAGTTTTATTATTTGCTTCCAAGCAGAGCAATCTGAAATCTAAAAATCAATACTGAAGGTATTTATTGTAAACAATCTGATGTTTGGAAACCAAGTCATTGCAGAATTTGAGATCAGCACCAGAGAAGGAACAGAACCACTTTCGAGCCAGGGAAGGATATCTGACAAAGCAAACATAGGAGGTGCAATAAAGAAGAAAGGAGCCACAGCTTCCAGAGCATTCCTGAGGAGTCTGACCCATTTGTGAGGTTATTCAACATCCCGTTCCATAAAACAAGGCCTCATAAGTAGCTGAAAATATGTCAGGTAGCAGGGGAGCCTTTCTGAATTTCACTCCAAAAGGCTCACAGTGAGCAGAGTATTCTTGCTAAAGACTGCACAGCATTCCAAGTATTTGATAGAAATATCTTTTTTTTTTAAAGTCATCTCTACCCCCAGCGTAGGCCTCGAAATCATGACCCAAGATCAAGAGTCTCATGCTCCACCGGATGAGCCAGTCAGGTGCCCCACAAATTATTTTTTTAAGAGTCTTATACTAATCCTGAAAGCTCCCTTCCTTCCACTTAAGCTGCCTTCAAGATTCTGCCTCTCTCCCCAACTCTGGTTCCTAAGAGGCTATAAAACGAGTTGGGGGTGATCGTAGAACCTTATGAATATACTAAAAACCACTGAACTATATATACACTTCACCAGGGTGACATTTTTGTTATATGAATTATATATCAATAATAACTTTTAAACTGCTTCCTAAAATTCAAAGCCAAAGATAGAATTACCGTATCACCCAGCAATTCTACTTCTGTGTATATATACTAAAGAATTGAAAGCAGGGACTCAAACAGTACCTGGCCACCCAAGTTCATAGAAGCACTGTTCACAACAGCCAAAAAGTGGAAGCAACCCAAGTGTCCATCAACCGAGGAATGGATAAACAAATGTAGTCTATCCACACGATGGATGGAATATTATTCAGCCCTAAAAAGAAATGAAATTCTGATATATGCCACAACATGGATGAACCTTGAGGACATTATGCAAAGTGAAATAAGCCAGTCACAAAAGGATAAATGTTGTATGAGTCCACTTATATGAGGTACCTAGAACAAAGAGACAGAAAATAGAATATTGGTTACCAGGGATTAGGGGGAAGGCATAATGGGGAGTTACTATTTAATGGGTGTAGTTTTTGTTTGAGATGATATAAAGTTCTGGAAAAAGATAGTGCTGACTGTCACATAACATTGTGAATGCACTTAATGCCACTGAATTGTACACTTTAAAATGGTTAAAACCGTAAAGTTTATGTTATATATAATTTACCACAATAAAAAAACAATTAAAAAACTCAGGGCTCTCTAATCAATGAATCCACACTTGATAGCTGCTTCAGAGTAATATGTCAGTACAAAAAAAAAACTTCAGAAAGCGAATACCCTTTTTTGCATTACAAATATGAGGTCAGAATATTTTACATGCATTAGTCAATGTTCAGTTGATTAGGCAGTTACATTTAATGCTTATACATCCAACTTGGATCATTTGAAGGAAGGATCAAAACCATCACACCATGGATAAACATCTGTGTTTTCCTCTCTCTATTAAGTAGCCTACAACTGTTAAGATAATCCTCTCAGGGCTCCTGGGTGGCTCAGTGGGTTAAAGCCTCTGCCTTCAGCTTGGGTCATGGATCTCAGGGTCCTGGGATCGAGCCCCGCACTGGGCTCTCTGCTCAACGGGGAGCCTGCTTCCTCCTCTCTCTCTGCCTGCCTCTCTGCCTACTTGTGACCTCTGTCTGTCAAATAAATAAATAAAAATAAAATCTTAAAAAAAAAGATAATCCTCTCAATCAGTGCTGGCCCATGGAACTTAATGCAATGAAAGGAATGTTCTATATCTGTGTTGTCCGATACAGTAGCCATTAGCCACATGGGACTACTGAGTACTTAAGATGTGACTAATGCAACTGAGGAGGTAAATTTTAAATTTTATTTAATTTAAATAGCCACATGTGGCAACTGGCTACCATACTGGTCAATACAGAGTCTAAAATCCTAAACTTATAGCACACTACTCAACTCTCTTATCTTGCCAAAAGCCATGACAATTTCCACAGTTCCAGAAAGTTGAATGGTGTCTTGATCTCCAGGCCAATTTGCAGAGCAAAACATCTAGTGGTGGGTGTCGAAGAGGGACAGAGGACAAAAAATAAGAATTTTTCCTCTAGTCTCCTGTGTTCCCTGTGGAAAATGCTAACTACACAAAGAGAGAAGAGTAAGTTCATCTAGCGCAATGAGAAAATGGACTTAGGACAAGTCTCAGACATACTTAGACAAAGAGGAAAAGGAATGCCACTGGCTGAATAAGCTCCTGCATAGGGCACAACTGTATCCTTCAAGAATTTCAATATGTACATTGAGCTTGAGTGGAAGAAAAAGAACCACCATTCCTACGCAGAAACTGGAAAGTATGGTCACAGACAGGCCCCCAGTAACAATATGAATACTTGACAGTGTTGTCCTGCTAACCACAGGACACCTACATGTAAGTGATTATGAAGACTCAAACATGCACAAACACTGTCCCTCGGTCCTCCACCAGAATAACTGTGCTTATCTATGGCCTCATGGTCCATTTTATATTTCCATTTATAGTATTTTTCTGCATTAGACTTGGATTATATTAAATTAGAGAAAGCCTATCTCACCAGGTGACTAGCTCCTTGGAAGGCAAAGCCAGGATACAAATATATCAATATAAGTACACTGATACGTAGTATATATGTATTTTATAGATTTTATTTTTAAGTAATCTCTACCCCCAACATGGGGCTCAAACTTACAACCCTGAGATCAAGAGTCACATGCTGTATGGACTAAGCCAGCCAGGGGCCCCAAAAATCTATTTTTTATATTCAAAGACGTAAGATCTGGGATCTTCTACTCAATGCACAGATGATGGCCATACAACCTACCTCACGGAGCACCTATGTGCAAGACACTGCACTAAACACTTTCCATGCATTGCCTCATATAATCCTCCTGTCAACCCTGTGAGGAATTTCTGTTATTTCCCCATTTTATAAGTAAAGAAACTGAGGCTAAGAATAAAAAAGAAACTAGCTCACATCATCATAGTTACTTAGTGGCTAAACCGGTAACTGATCATATTAAGGTCTTAAATAGTAAATTCTTTGTAAATTTTTTTTATTTTTTATTTTTTTTAAGATTTTATTTATTTTTCAGAGAGACAGAGAGAGTACAGGCAGGCAGAGTGGCAGGCAGAGGGAGAAGCAGGCTCCCCACGGAGCAAGGAGCCCAATGTGGGACTCGATCCCAGGATGCTGGGATCATGACCTGAGTTGAATGCAGCCGCCTAACCGACTGAGACACCCAGGTGTCCCAAATTTTTTTGCATTTTTAAAATTTTATTGTGGTAAGAACACTTAACATGATATCTACATTCTTTTTTTAAATTTAATTTTATTTTTTCAGTGTTCCAGGATTCATTGTTTATGCACCACACCCAGTGCTCCATGCAATACGTGCCCTCCTACATTCTTTACATTAAGGATGTTATTTATTTATTCATGAGAGACAGAAAGAGATAGGCAGAGGAAGAAGCAGGCTCCCCAAGGAGCAGGTAGTCCAATCCAGGACTCAACCCCAGGACCCTGGGATCATGACCTGAGCTGAAGGCAGATGATTCACTGACTGAGCCACAGCACCCCTCTTAATAAACTTGTAAATGTACAATACAATATTGTTGACTCCGCGTATAGTGTTATACAGAAGATCTCTAGAACTTACTCATCTTGTTTAACTGCACCTTTATGTCTGTTGATTAGTAACTCCCCATTTCCTGCTGCCCACCTCCTGGGAACCACCAATCTACTCTTTGATTTTGTGAATTTGTCTATTTTAGATGTTTCATATATGTGGAATATATGTATATAGTATTTGTCTTTCCATGACTGGCTTATTTCATAATGTCATCAAAGGTCCATCCACGGTGTCACATACTGCAGAATTTTCTTCCTTTTTAAGGCTAGATATGGGGCACCTGGGTGGCTCAGTCAGTCAAGCATCTGCCTCCAGCTCAGGCCATGATCTCAGGGTCCTGGATCAAGCCCCATGTCCAGCTCCCAGCTCAGCAGGGAGTCTGCTTCTCTTGCTCTCTCTGCCTTTCCCTCTGCTTATGCTCTTTTTTTGGTCTCTATCTCCCAAATGAATAAATGGAATCTTTAAAAAAAAAAAAAAGGCTAGATAATATACCACTCTATGTATATACAACATTTTCTTTATCCATTCTTTTGTACATAGATATTTGTTAGGTTGTTTCCACATGTTAGCCCTTGTGAACAGTGTTAATATCCCTGAGATCCTGATTTTAATTCTTTTGGATGTATACTCAAAAGTGGGATTGCTGGATCATATGGTATATTTCTTTTTTTTTTTAAGATTTTATTTATTTATTTGACAAACAGAGATCACAAGTAGGCAGAGAGGCAGGCATAGAGAGAGGGGGAAGCAGGCTCCCTGCTGAGCAGAAAGCCCGATGCGGGGCTCGATCCCAGGACCCTGAGATCATGACTTGAGCGGGAAGGCAGAGGCTTTAACCCACTGAGCCACCCAGGCGCCCCCATATGGTATAGTTCTATTTTTACTTTTTTTTTGAGAAAACTTCATACTGTTTTCCACAGCAGCTGCACTGTTGCATTTGCATTCCCACTAACAGTGCACAAAAGTTCCAATTTCTTCACATCCTCACCAGCACTTGTTGTTTTTTGTTTTTTGATAATGGCCATCTTAACAGATAAGAAGTGCTATCTCATCTGTAAATTCTTAACTGAAGAAAGAGGTAAAGAGGCTACACAATGGGTAATTTGTGCAAAGAGTTAGAGAAGGGAGACACCAATGTCACAGAAGTAAACACCAAACAAAACATCATGTAAGAAGGTTTAGGGAACTGGGCCCCACAGAAAGCCGGTTCCTTATGGAAACTGGGAGGTTTTGTCAAAAGGATGCTGAGTCGTTGTTCTGCCTGTTCACAGAGGGCAAAGCAAGAGAAGAGGCATTTAGAGGAGAGAGGTCTATATGAACATAAAGGACTTCTTGACATATGAGGTAAGGGGTGCCCCTCCAGCCTCAAAGAATGTGAAGCAAAGATCTACTGTCTGTCCTGGAAAAATTTAACATGCACCTGCTTACAGTACCCCCATGTTTTCTCTCAAGATCCCCTCCAGACCTGCAGTCAACAGAGAGGAACTCCAAAAGGCCAGGCCTTGGTCTGAGTGTGGGAAGATCAGTTCTCAGCAGGAATGCAGCCACATGACTTTTCCAAAACTCAGATACATCAAGTAGAGAGACAAAGACATCGAGGAAGTCACAGGGACTCCATAAACATAGCCATGACTCTGTTCAGCCTATCCCAGTCCTCCCGGTATGTGTGTTGTCCACACCACCCAAGGCCCAGGCATGCCTCCATTCTGGCATGGCTGGCTTGAATGAAGATTATCTTGTGAATCACATGTGTACCTACGCAAATCGCTAAAGCTGTGACATTGTTAGTATGTCTCAACAGGGACCAATAACCCCAGCATAGGCCCAACACAGTAACTCCTACCCTGAGCTAGTATTTTTCTCAAAAGACAAACTCCTTTATTTTTTTTAAAGATTTTATTTATTCATTTGACAGAGAGAGAGAGATCACAAGCAGGGAGAGAGGCAGGCAGAGAGAGAGGGGGAAGCAGGCTCCCTGCCGAGCAGAGAGCCCAATGCGGGGCTCAATTCCAGGACCCTGAGATCATGACGCAAGCAGAAGGCAGAGGCCTAACCCACTGAGTCACCCAGGTGCCCCGACCAACTCCTTTATGATCTAAATTCTCTCAGTGACAGAGAGGTTTTCTCATGAGCGCCAAAGAAGTCCTCTGCCACATCCATAGCAACATTTTTCTCACACACGTCACACCCCACAGGGTCAAAGTAATGCCAAGTAGGAATGCTGCCAACATGTTGGTGCCTGGAAAGATAAGGCTGAGGCCCTGAAACCTTATAGCTCTCATGAAACCAGGGGTGTGCCCAGCAAAGGAAGCTGGGAACGAACAAGAACAAGAGAACAGTTACTCTATTAGAATCTTCCCAAAGGAAGCCACAATCCTGTCTGCCTTTTGTCTAACACTAATCCCTCCTTCCCCTAGTTTATCTCCCTAGTGTCAAGACATTTGTACCACCGCCCTGTGTCCAGGGGCATTAGAAATTCTTTTCTACTCTGGCTTCACCTTCCTCAGAAATTCCAGCCTCAAGTCTTCAAGGTGGGTTTAAGTCTACACACATTACATTCCTTGAGATCAAGAAACCCCACTCACCTTCCAGTCCTTCTGCAAGCCAGAAGCTGCAGTGTGTTGCTATACTGGAGCAGAATCCAGGGAAAAGGAAAACCAGACACTGCTAAGGTCCAAGATCAGACTCCCCAGAAGACTGCCTGCTGGAACTGCATTCCCCTCTCATTTACATATAAGGTGAAGTCATTTCCAACCAACGCCCTCAGGAGTTGAGGCCCACATCTCCTTTGACAGCATTACTCACTTATAGATTATCTATCTTGGGAAAGACAATAGCATGCAAAAGTTAGAAACCAGATTATCTGCTCTGGTACTACTTTTTATTTGGGAGAAACTCTACTTCAAGCCACAGATGGGACCATAAGCACAGGCTTTCATTTACATCTTTAGCTCTGCTCACTTCTCTATTAAAAAATGCCCTCAGTCATTACTTACCATCCAAGGAGCATCTACTGAACCAGCTACGACCTGCTGCATGAAGGATATATGGCTTGGGCAAGACAGAAGCACGTAAACAAATATTTATAATACTGTGAAGTTGCAATAATGTTGTATCACTCCAAAGAAGGACATGCTGTCTGAAGGTGGTAGCTGTAGATGTACCCCCACATTCCCATCAGAATGGCTAAAATTAAAAAGACTGACAATACCAAAAGCTGACAAAGACATGGAGGAACTGAAACTCTGATGTTTTCCTGATGGGAATGCAAAATGGCACAGCCATGTGGTAGGTAGAATAACGCCTTCTCCCTCATCCCTGCCAAGAAGTCTAAATCCTAATCCCTGGAATCTGTGAAAATGTTACCTTATGTGACAAAAAGGCTTTTGCAGATGTGACAAAGTAACGGTTCTTGAGATGGGGAGATTATCCAGGATTTTCCAAGTGGGCCCAAAGCAATCACAGGAGAGGCAGAAGGGTGAGGGTGAGAGAGGAGATATGACGATGAAACCAGAAGTTGGAGAGAGAGATACTGGAAGATACTGCCCTGCTGCTGCCCTTGACAACAGAGGAAGGAGTGAGAAGCCATTGAATGTAGGCAGCTTCTAGAAGCTGGATGGAGAAGGCAAGGAAATGGGTTCTCACCTTACAGCCCCCAGAAAGGTTTTACTGACATGTATTATAGGACTTCTGACTTCTAGAATTATAAGATAATAAATTTAGTTGCTACAAGCCATTACATTTGTGGTAATTTATTAAAACAACAATAATAAACTGCTTCCAACTCTTTGAAAACAGTTTGGCACTATCTGCTAAAGCTAGACATATGCCTACCTTATGACCCAGCAACTCCACTTCTAGGCATACACGAGCAACAGAAATGCTTTTGTATGGGCACCAAGAAATGTGCACAAGCATGTTCATTGCAGTTTTAGTCAAAAGAATAAGAAGCTGGAAATAACCCATGTGTCTATGAGCAAAAGAATGGATAAAACAAACTCTAGTAGTAGTCACACAATGTAATACTGCTCAGAAATAAAAGTAAATGAACTGCTGATAGATACAACATGGGTGAATCTTATAGACATAACACTGAATGAAAAAACCAGTCACAAAAGCATATACTTGGGGCGCCTGGGTGGCTTAGTCGCTTGAGTGTCTGCCTTTGGCTAAGGTCATGATCCTGGGGTCCTGGGATCAAGCCCCAGGTTGGGTTCCTCGCTCAGCAGGGAGTCTGCTTCTCTCTCTGGCCCCTCCACCTGCTGGTGCTCTTGCTCTCTCTCTCTCTCCCCCTCAAATGAATGAATAAAATCTTTTTTAAAAAAGTATATACTTGATGAAAAGGTTCTGGAGATGGATGGCAGTGATGGATGCTCAACAATGTGAATGTCCTTAATGCCAACGAAATTAAAAACTGCTAAAATAGTTTTAGATTATGTATACTTTGCCATAATAAAAATGGGCATGCTACATGAATCCATTTTAACAAAGCTCAAAAATAAAACTAAACCACAGTGAAAAGAGGTGAGGGGGCACCTAAGTGGCTCTGTCAGTTAAGCGTCTGACTCGTGATACTCATGATTTCAGCTCAGGTCATGACCTCCTAGGTGGTGAAAGTGAGCCCTGTGTAGCACGCCATGCTCAGTGTGGAGTCTGCTTGAGTTTCTCTCTCCCTCTCCTCCTCTCCACCACAGTTCTCGCTCTCAAAGAAATAAATAAATCTCTAAAAAAGAGGTGAGGAAAATAGTTCCCTTTGGGGGCCACTGTCTAGGAGGGGGCATGAGGAAGCTTTCTAGGTGCTGGAAATGTTTTTTGATCTGGGTTGGTTATATAGGTGTATAAGAAAACACTCATCAAACTATGTCTAAGATCTGTATACTTTAGTTTACAAATGCCAACCCCAAGTTTATTTGCACATGATCTGATTTACCTGCATTAACATTATCAACACCAAAACAGAAATGGGGGAGAAAAGAAAAATCTACCAAAAGTATGTGGTCAGGGAAGGATTCAGGGAGGAAGTGAGATGTGAGACAAGTACTAAAGGATGAACATGGCAGATACAGAGAGGAAGGGAATTCTGGGCACAGGGAAGAGCATGGCCATGAGCAGTGAGGTGCGCGGGGGGGGGGGGTGTACAGAGTGTGCTGGCCAGAGAGAGGGGGCTGAAAGGGTAGGTGGGGCTCTAGTCTAGATCAGTAGTCTAGACTATGCTCATGCTAGGCAGATGTCAGAGGAGGTTAGGTAAGAGAGTGATAAGATGAATCCATGACAGAAGGGTGACCTGGATAGAGGGACAGAGACCTCTAAGGCTCTTGTAATAATGGTCAGGCCCCAGATGACAGGTCTAACCCAGGCAATAGTGATGGGGTCATAAGAGATAAAGGGGGCAGAAGTCCCTACTTGGTTGTAATGGGGGAGGTTAAGGGGAAATGTGGTAAGTCTGCTGGCTCCAAGCCTACTTGGCTGGTGATCCCCATAACAAAAGGGTGAAGACAAACCTACCCTTCCCCTTGCCTCCTGAGCTGGCAGTGGAGGAACACAGTTCTCTCAAGAGCTGGAAAGCACCAGATTTCCTAGCATACCATCTTACAGACAAGCAACTGAGTTTTTCTCATGGGCCAACACCTATGGTCACAGTTTGTAAGGAACAAGCTGGAACAAGAGAGGTGAGGCTTATCTACTTGACTGAGTACATCCTAGAGAAGAGGGAACATGACTCATTCAGTGTGCTGCCCAATGCCCCCAAATGCCCTCACCAACCTCACCTTCTACCACAGGGTTCTCTGGCCTAAGCCTATGGTCTCAGTCCCTGCCAGTCTCTCACTGGAAAAGTTCTCCCCACAGGCCACCCAAATCCTATATAGCTAAGGGTTTGGTAATGCCTTCTAAGTCAATCCAATTTATCCTCCCACCAATCTGTATAGCCAAAAATGTGGCAGGGACAGAGAGGAGCTGGCTGATCACGGGCACCCCAGGGCCACCAGGAGCCAGAAATAAGTCTTGGGTACTAGATCCCATCATGGCCCTACAGATCTGATATGAACC
Source organism: Lutra lutra (assembly GCF_902655055.1). NCBI lineage: Eukaryota > Metazoa > Chordata > Mammalia > Carnivora > Mustelidae > Lutra > Lutra lutra. Next base: position 83,687,752 of record NC_062296.1, on the reverse strand, counting down.
ACACAGGAGGTAACTTCTGGGTTCTGTACTTGATGGCTTGTGCACATCTGAGAGTGACTGAATAGCAACAACCAAATACCACAACTTGTAAAGGAGAAACCAAGAATAGTTTTAAGCAACTCGTTTAAGGCCTGAAACTTATTCCTCATTTCTGATCCTCATCTGGCAATGTTAGTCAACGTTTAGTTAACTGCACAGTCCAATTCAGGAGCCACTACCACATGTGGATATATTTTTTTTTAAAGATTTTTTTATTTATTTATTTGACAGAGAGAGATCACAAGCAGGCAGAGAGGCAGGCAGAGAGAGAGGAGGAAGCAGGCTCCCTGCTGAGCAGAGAGCCCGATGCGGGGCTCGATCCCAGGACCCTGAGATCATGACCTGAGCCGAAGGCAGCGGCTTAACCCACTGAGCCACCCAGGCGCCCCCACATGTGGATATTTTAATTTAAATAATCTAAAATCAAATACAATAAGAAACTCAGTTCCTCAGTGCTCCACAGCCACATGGTGGCTGATGGCTACCATGTGGAGCAGATGTAGAACATCTCCATCCTCATGGAAAGTTCTATTAGATAGCCCTGGTCCTCGCATGTGGTATCTCCTGCTTGAACTGGCCTGATTATAAGAGGCATTCACTCTAGGAGCGTCTGGGTGGTGCTGATGGTTAAGCATCTGACTTTTGGTTTTGGCTAGGTTTTGACATCTTGCAGTGGAGACACTGCCTTGCATCAGACTCTCTCTCCTGTCCCTCCCCACCAGCTCTCTCTACAGTAAATACATCCTTAAAAGATTTCACTCTGAAATCTTCTACACATTCCCAAGTGGCAAGAATCCTTTTAATTTTTAACTAATAAAGGTGAAATTATGTACCACAAAGGACATTCAGTACTCCTTAATAGAAAGGCACCAAGTCTTCTGGAGTTCCTCAGTCAAAACTGAGAGAAAGTAAAAGACAACTAAGAAATTAAAGCTAACAGGGTAGAGTTAAACAGTCCACATTCTGCTTTCTTGACCATTCTACTATAAGAAGAGCTAATCTCATCCCAGAAGATTAGGGATATGTGGAAATTAATGGACCATTAATAAGAATCAATTATTCTTTAGAAATAATTTATGACTGACAAAAACAAAATTAAGCTAAGTGGAAATTTAGGTGGGTGAGGAGAGGGAAAAAGGAAAGCAGAAAGATGTTTTGCAGTAAGGAAACTACAAACAGAATTAGTAATTTTAAGAAGAGAGCTTACAGTCTGAAGATATAACTAAAACAGCTTAAATAATACTGCTTACCTAGCTAATGACAATGATCACTTAAATTTTGTTCATAACACGTATCTCTACTGGAGGAAAAGTCACCCAAGGGGAAGGAAAGCTTCCACTGAAGGCTATAATAATATTTCACCACCAACTGTCACCCTTGATAAGTGCTCCCGGGAACCCAACACAAACAATTAAGGTAGAAGAGAGCAAAAACTCCTAAGAGGCAACACCACTCCCAGGCACAAGGACAGTTCCTTCTCTGGTAAGTGGAGAGCAGACCCAAGTGCTCAAGGAAGAGGACAGGAATCTTGGGAGGGGGCGGGCAGGTGGTTAAAAAATAAGCCCAGGAGAATCCCATTCTGTCCAGTTTACAGTTCGGGTGGTTATTGTGAGTTAAGGGCACACATTAAGGTGTTCTGAAACGAGGACACAAAGCACTGTTTAATTAAGGACTTTAGGTACCTGATAAAAGACTCAAGCTACAGGGGCATTTCCTGTTCTGTATTTATTTATGCCCTCCTTTTGCTTATATAAAATAGAGCAGAAATAAATAGAAAAAGAGCTAAGGGGCACCTGGGTGCCTCAGTCGGTTAAGCTTCGGGCTCCTTGCTCATCTGGGATCTTGCTCCTCCCTCTGCCTGCTGCTGCTTCTGCTTGTGTGCACAGGTGTACTCTCTAACAAATAAATATTTTTTAAAAATGTATTTATCCCAGTTTACCCAAAATATGCTTATTTCAACAGGTAATTAATATAAAGAACTATTCATAAGAGATCTCACAATGTATTCTTTGCACTGAGTCTTCCAAAACCAGTATCTATTTTATGCTTTCAGCACGTTTGGGCTGGTCACATTTCAAGTACTCAGGAGCCAAGTGGGACCAGCGGCTAGCATATTGGACAGGACTCACTGATTTAGACTATTTCCATCATGGCAGAAAGTTCTGCTGCTGCAGGAATGACACCATGGTCTCAAAAGGTACAATGGTATTGAGTGCTGTCGAGAATGGTATGAATGTGTGTTGTGGTATTCAGTCCAACGTGGGTAGGCATAATGGAAATGGGAAGTTGCTTTGATAAAATGGTCTCCCCTACAATAAGGCAAAACAGGCTTAATCCCCAGGCTCCTGAAAGCAGCAGCAGCATTTGCTTTCTCCAACGTGGCCAAGTGGTAAGGTCTTCACACAAAGTGTTGTCTTGGTGACTTGACAGGTGGTGGAAAGAGGGTGGGTCTGACTTTATGATAATTATTAAGCTGTTATCAATGGAAAGCATGGTAGGACATTGCTAGAAAGATGGGAGGAGACAGCAGTATTAACTAGCTCAGGATCTCCCAAGTTCAATGTCAGGGTCCTCTGGGGAATCCACTGGGTTAGGATGGGCTCTGTGAGGTCAGGTCTGGTCATTTACACCCAGAGTTGGTATTGTGTCTTCCTAGTACCAGTTTACAGAAGTCACTTGCTCATTATGATCAACAAGTTCCTACTGGTTGACAGGACAGACTCTGGAGACCACATTACTGGGCAGTTCCAGTGAATTCACAGGCTGGTCCCATCCCTATGTCCTGGGTTTGATTATGTGAGAGAGCTGGCACTGGCTATAAAGGGACTTCGCTGGGCAGGGCTGATTAGCCAGCACTCACTTTCAGGGCCTGCAGGACAAATCCCTGCCCAGACTAAGCTGTCTTCCTCCTGAGCAGCTGGTCCTTCTCTGTTTTTGACATCAAGTCTTTTACTCCTGGTTGGCTAGTCTGGGTGGCTCAGTCAGTTAAGTGGCCTACTCTGGATTTCAGCTTGGGTCATGATCTCAGGGTCCTGTGATAGAGCCCTGCATCAGGTTCCCTGCTCAGTGGGGAGCCTGCTTGAGGATTCTCTCTCTGTCTCTCTGGCCCTCCCCCCACTTGCATTCTCATTCTCTCTCAAGTAAATAAATAAATAAGTCCTAAAAGAAATTAACTATTGGCTTAGCAAGTCCACCAGTGTAGAACCTGGGTTGCTGTGGTAGATATACTGGCTTAACTTCCTTCTTAGTGCTATTTTTTCAAAAAGATTTTATTTATTTATTTGAGAGAGGGAGAGAGGCAGAGGGAGAAGCAGGGAGCCTGACATGGGGCTCGATCCCAGGACCCTGGGATCATGACCTGAGCCAAAGGCAGATGCTTAACTGAATGAGCCCCCCAGGTACCCCTGAATAAACTGTATTATATTAGTTTCACCTTTCTCTTTTTTACTTTTTCAAATGTAGCTGTTAGAAAATTTAAGATTATATATACCTCTAGCATTCTATTTGTATTATCTAGCACCAACCCATACTATTATTTTTTCTTTAAACTGAGTTCTTTTCATTTTCTACTCATTCTGAAAAATAGTCATGAAATTACAGTTTGATGTACTAGTTATATTTTTATAATACCACTTAAAAAATTCACACAACTGGGATGCCTGGGTGGCTCAGTTGGTTAAGCAGCTGCCTTCGGCTCAGGTCATGATCCCGGCGTCCTGGGATCGAGTCCCACATCGGGCTCCTTGCTCATCAGGGAGCCTGCTTCTCCCTCTGCCTCTGCCTGCCATTCTGTCTGCCTGTGCTTGCTCTCTCTCCCTCTCTCTCTCTGACAAATGAATGAATAAAATCTTTAAAAAAAAAAATTCACACAACTATTAGCCTAAAATTGAAAAGATAAATCTGTCCATATGTAACCTAAAACCCTCTTGTGTATCACACCCTTTGGGAAATGCTGGCCCAGGGCAGAGCTACTCAGAGTGTGGCCCATGGATGGGTGCCAGTCTCCTTATTTTCTGTTATCATTTAAAATAAGGACATAAATTGAGAGCATGCATTTAGAAACATTTATAGCAATTTGACAGACTAATCTAATATCTAATCTAATATCCATTGATACCGTGGAATCTAATATCTTATCTAATATTTAAAAATCAGGAGTTATATCTTCCATGTCCTTCCTTTACATTCTATTTTTCTAGTAAGTCTTTTTTATTTTATTTTGCCAAGATATTGGTCAATAACAAACTGGGAATCAGAAACAAAAAACAAACTGATCACCAGAATTAGTTTGCGACACACTGGCTTAGAGTGTAAGAGAATCTTCCACAGGCCTTCTGCAGTGATGACCCAAGAACTGAAGTCCTCAGTCACACCCAACAGTGTCCTAAGACAGAAAAGTGTACTAAGGTGATTTTTCAGAGCCCAACAATGAAGGCTCGCATAGAGAGAGTAGGAAGTTAATTCCTGGCAAGTCAGAAATCCTGTTAAATGGAAACTTTCTTCCTCTAAGCATTTTAATCTATAAAATTTTTGCTATTGGGGCGCCTGGGTGGCTCAGTGGGTTAAGCCTCTGCCTTCAGCTCAGGTCATGGTCTCGGGGTCCTGGGATTGAGCCCTGCATCGGGCTCTCTGCTCAGCGGGGAGCCTGCTTCCCCCTCTCTCTCTGCCTCTGCTCACTTGTGATCTCTCTCTCTCTCTCTCTGTCAAATAAATAAATAAATAAAATCTTTTAAAAAAATAAAAAAATAAAATTTTTGCTGTAATTCTAAGAAATGTGGGTCATTACCTTTGAGGAGAAAAACTGTATACAAAGGAAAAGGCACACAAAATCCTTATAAAACGTGGACCTAGAGTACTGAGTTAGATCTCGAGACGGGTACAGAAGATGTGTCAGCCGGAGTTACAGCAAGCCGGGAGCTCGCGTGGAGTGTTTGCGAGAAGAGTTTGTTTTTATCTACCTGGGAAGGCACATGTGGCATGAAGGTAAAAAATACTTAACTCTGGAGTCAAACGCACTGCCTTGCCACTTAACTGTATGACCTTGAGCAACTTACTTACGCTCTCTTACATTCAGCATACTCACCTGTTGCAGTAGAGAATCTCCAAAAAAGGAGATCCATCCTCTACCAGCGGGTGCTTGCCACTCTTCACATCACGAGGTGGAGTCTGGCTCCCTCCCCTTGAATTTGGCTGGCCTTGTGACTTGCTTTCACCACTGAATGCAGGAAAAGTGACATTCTGGGACTTCCAAGCCCAAGCCTTAAGAGAACTGGCAACTTCTGCTTCCTCGATGCTGAAGCCCAGCCGCGATGCTGTGAGAAGTCCAGGACTGACTCCCTGTGATTAGCTACCAGGCCCGTGACAGGCTATGTTGCCCAGGTGAGCTCCCAGCTGACAGCAACTCCAGCTGACACCACATGGAACAGAAAAACCACTCAACTGAGCCCAACCTACCCCTAGAATCGTGAGAAATAGTAAGTTTGAAATGATTTGCTACACGGCAATAGAGAATTGAAACATCTCTAAAATGAGGATAGGGGTGCCTGGGTGGCTCAGTGGGTTAGGCCGCTGCCTTTGGCTCAGGTCATGATCCCAGGGCCCTGGGATCAAGTCCCGCACTGGGCTCCTTGCTCGTCAGGGAGCCTGCTTCTCCCTCTGCCTCTGCCTGCCACTCTTCCTGCTTGTGCGCTTGCTCACTCTCTCTCTCTCTCTCTGACAAATAAATAAATAAATAAAATCTTAAAAAAAATAAAATGAGGATAGAAACAGAAAAACAGTGTAAAGAGTGGCTGTAAGGAATAAAGTAAAATAATGTATGACAAGTGCTTCTAATGGTGCTTGGCACCTAAGTGCTCAACAATTAGCAGCTGTTAGCCTTTGAGGAGCTAAAACGAACACATGTGCGGTGTGTAACTGCAGGCTGTCTGGGAGGGGGTTACAGTCAGGTTCCACCGCCTTGCAGGCCCCGAGCAGCAGAACGCACAGAAGGTGGAAAAGCCAGACTTTGTGGTGAAACAAGTATTGGACCTGAAAGATGGAGATCACAGAATGATGGTTTCTAAACCTCTGACACACGGACACCCACCCAAGGACTGCTGCGCAAGAACCGTATGTGTCTGCACCAAAGGCTGAAGACTGCCGTGGCACAACTGCAGAGGTCTCTACAGAGAGTAGACAGGTGGCTGCCCGCACCTGGGGGGCGGGCGGTGAGGGGGAATGGGGGATGACCGCTGATGGGTATGGGCTTCTCTGTGGGGTGATGAAAATGTTCTAAATTTGGCTGTGGTGACAGCTGTACAACTCTGTGAAAATACAGAAAATCACTGAATTGTGCATTTTATTTTATTTTATTTTTTAAAGATTTTACTTATTTGACAGAGATCACAAGCAGGCAGAGAGAGAGGGGGAAGCAGGCTCCCTGCCGAGCAGAGAGCCCGATGCGGGGCTCGATCCCAGGACTCTGGGATCATGACCTGAGCCGAAGGGAGAGGCTTAGCCCTCTGAGCCACCCAGGCGCCCCTGAATTGTGAATTTTAAAAGGGTGAAATGTATAGTATATAAACAATGTCTCACAAAGTTACTACTATATAGTAAAGTAAAAATGAAGAGGGTGGAGATGACAAAGGAGCAAGAAGCATTCCATAGGGTTGTTTGGCACTAAAAGATGCCAGCCTATTCGGCATCAAGAGGAAAAGCAGGTATTTGCAGACAGTGAATGAACTCAGCACCAGCCAAGAGCTGTGGACCCTGAAGACAGACCCTGCTCTTCCAAAGGATCATGGGAATTTGACATGGCTGTCTGATGGCTGTGCAGCTCAATCATATCTGGCTTCCTTCTGCTTAAGGCACATCCTGAACTCTGCTAATCACACGGCTTTTAAAAAGAGGAAAACTTCCTCGGCAAAATGATAACAAAAATGCTTCCTGAAAGAAAAGCAAATAAAGGCCTACATTCGGACAGACCCCAGAGGTGGATGAGGGGGATCCCAAAGTTTGGCCACCCCAGAGCCTCAGGTGTCAACTCCACATTTGAAGGAGGTCCCCTGAGATGTGAGATGGGCAGTGGGCAATCTCTTCCAGGCCACAGTCTCCCCAAAGCAGCTACCCCCAACCACAGCCACTTCCTGGGCAAGTTTTCAAATCCTTGGACTGCTGCCAGAGCTAATGCAGCGCACCAGCAGTCCCCCCAAACCAGGCAGTATCATCTTCAGCATTATCCTAGGAGCTGAGCACATTCTGAGTTATATCCTGTTAAATCTTCCCAACAAGGCCCACCAGACTGTGCACCAACATCTCCCAGAAGTCCCCATCTCTTCTTGCTCAAATCAACCCTGAATATCCTTGTTTTGTAAGTCAATCCATATAATTCCTACAAAAGATGAGATGTTCTTTAAAAAAAAAAAAAAAAAAAAAAAAAAAAAAAAAAACTACTCCAGAAGATGGGGCAGCTGAATAAGAGGATAACATCTTTTAATCCTGGAGAGGAAGAAGGGCTAGAAATAGAAATGAAAGACTGACTACTTGTGTCACCAGTGTTGGGACATCAGTAGAGAAACCGCTGATGGTCAAGCAGACTTTCAGTGATTTGCCTTGAAGGTCCTACCAAGTCCAAGTCCCACAGTGCCATCACTAAACAAGGCCAGAAGCCCCAGATCAAACACAACTTTGTGTCTTTCCCTCATGACCTATGGATCCTTCCTAATGCCGAGAGGACCTGAGATGTTTAATATGCATGCACAAACTCAACTTGCTCTTCTTAGGTCCAAGCAGTTTTATTTTTTTTTTAAGATTTTATTTATTTGACAGAGAGAGAGCGCGCGCACGAGCGCACACAAGCAGGGGGAATGGCAGACAGAGGGAGAAGCAGACTTCCCACTGAACAGGGAGCCAGATGTGGGACTCAATCCCAGGACCCTGAGATCATGACCTGTGCCAAAGGCAGATGAGGTCCAAGCAGTTTTAGAATCCAAGTGTTCAGGGTGCCTGGCTGGTTCAGTTGGTGGAACATGCAACTCTTGGTCTTAGAGTTGTGAGTTCAAGTCCCATATTGGGTGTAGAGATTACAGAAAAGTCTTTTATAAAAAAAAGAACTGAGCATTCTAGTCTTAAATACAATTTTGGAAAAAGATGAAGAATTCTGATTTCTTGGGGACCTACTCCCAGCCTTTCCTAAGAAGCCCCACCCTACTTTGGCCCCTGCAGGAGGGTCTCCTCACCTTCCAGTGTGCACCCCTACTTTCTCCTGATCTAGGGCAGGGGATGGAAAATTTCCAAGTGGAAGGACAAAAGGGAACCTCATTCTTTGTCAGAGCAATGCTCTCCTTACCAGGGAACAATGGGGAAATGAGTTCAATTCAATAAACAACATTCACCCATCAAATGTACCAGAAAACTCAAGAGGTCTTAGGAAACATGTTTTGTAATTCCACTACCACAAACTCCACCAACACACCGCTTCAGTCCAATTCATGAATATTTACTGCAAGCTGGACCCAGTGTAGCTGCTCCCAGCATAATGCAATTGTTAAACATCAGTTTTAGACTTACTGTGTACCTGTACCAGGTGGCACTGAGAGAGGCACCTATAACCTAGACCTAGACCTTGTTTTCAAGCCGATGTTATAATAGGAAGTAACTGCTAACCGGCTTAAGTACTTACTGTATGTCAGCCACTGCTTTACAGATACTAATTCCTTCCTCAGAGCAGTGCTTCTGTCTCCCACGTTATTCTTAAGCCCATTTTAAAGGTGAGAAAACTGAAGGTCAAGATGTCAAATAATTTTCCTGACGTGAGACTGAGGAAAGTGGCGAGGTGGCATTCACTCCCAGGCCTTCTGCGGCTCAATCTACTCAGCTCCAGCACAGCAGTAGCCACCAGCACTGGGTCTGGCTTACAGGGGTCACTCAGGGATGCCTGCTGAGAGGAGCTGGCTGGTTAATGTAAGAGGCAGAATGAGAGTGTTTCGCTGAAGGTGCCACAGGCACAGACAAGAGGAAGTTCCTTAATTCTGACTAAGAGGAGCCTAGAGGAAGTGAACCCTGGAATGGGAAAAGGTAAGAAGGGGGCATTTCAGGCTGAGGGGAGCACAGGATCTGTGTAACATCGAAACCGTCTGACAGCTGAGATCCAGTGATTCTATCTATTGGCTAAAGGTATTTAAGCAGATCCAAGCAACAGGGGCTTGCTCGTCACTAAACAGTGCCTACAACAAAGCCCTAGAAAGAACAGTACATTTGCTAATTTCCATCCTGCGGGTGAATAAAGGGAAAGAAAAAAAGGCATCACTGGTGGGTAATGGGAATGCACAGGATTTCAATATTGGAAGAACCTGTTGTTAAAGGAAACCACCAGAGGTATTCCCTAGTCACCTTCTACATCAGCTCTGAAAAGCACTCATCAATTCATATCACCTAGATGTGCGAGCTGAATCTCATTAAGAATGGATCCCAAATGATAAGGCCTCTGGGTAACCAAGAATGATCAGCATCCCAGATGGATTGTAATAAAACCTCAATAATCCAGATTTTACTGAGAATGACATTATTTTTCCAAGTATCTGGCCTCACTAGCCCTCAAAAGAACAAACCATGGTACTACCTGGTCCCTAAACTGAACACTCCCAATTTTTCCACACCAACCGTAATGCATGTAAGTGTAGTATTTTATTTTATTTTTAAAGATTTTATTTATTTGACAGACAGAGATCACAAGTAGGCAGAGAGGCAGGCAGAGAGAGGAGGAAGCAGACCCCCTGCTGAGCAAGAGAGCCTGATGCAGGGCTCGATCCCAGGGTTCTGGGATCATGACCCGAGAAGGCAGAGGCTTTAACCCACTGAGCCACCCAGGCGCCCCGTAAGTGTAGTATTTTAAACCTTCACATGTCTTTCTATGGTTCCAATTTCAAGTAAAGGAAAACAGCTTTAAGCTAATCTTAAAATCAGTAGAGAATGCATTAAATGGTTCTACAATAAAGTTCCCCACTAGAGCTTAGTAGAATGCCCCTTTATTAAGTTCCTTCAAAGAAATTTAAATCTCACAGATAAACAGCAAGCCCAACCAAAAAGCTCCTCCCTGCCATTAAAACGTGGAAATAACCTATTATTTAAAGTCCCAAATAAAACTGCAAACTTCAACAACCTTTTTGATATTTTCTTCTGCTAGGTCTCCCTCCCTCAAGGCTGATTGTGATGGGTGGGTTGGTTAGTGGGTTCTGGGTTCTTCCCTAGCAGACATATCTGAGTTTCTCAAAGTAAGCAAAAAGAATGAAAACAGAAGTGTACATATTTATAGTATTTATATCACTAACGTGTGATATTGGTTAAAATCTGCCTTTAAAAAAATGCATGATGAAAAACACATACTGGGAAAGACTTAAGCCACCTCCTCCTATGAACGATGTAAATGAAGGCCCAATCAGAAAATACCTCCCACCCACCACGAAAAGCACGTTTTAAGTGAATAATGACTATTTCTCTTGATTTCTTTCCCTTCCTTGGTTCACTTCATATAAAATATTCATATCTTCACTATGCGACAATTCTTCGAATCATATACTTAAATTAAGATCTGCGCCTTTGTAGCATGCACGTTATACTACAGTAAAAAATGTTTAAAAATAGGTCACATTAACTTAAAAAAAAAAAAAAGGTGTTGCCAGGAAAAACAGCAGGAAATCGGTTTCCGAGCTGCCTGCACCCCCGCACTACCTGCAACCACTTTACAGAACATCGAAGACGCGAGACCTGCTTATCGAAAATTCTGCCAAATGTCCTCAAAATTTCTCCCTGCTTCGCTCATTTCTGGGCAGCCCGTCTGGGCACCAGCACTCCATAGCTCCTAGCAGTTGCAGCCTCGCGGGCTGGGAGACGCGGGGGTCGCGCTGCCACTTGAGGGGGCCTGCGGGAGAGCCCTGGGCAGCGCAACCGAGGCCTTGCGGGAGCGCCCGCGGGTGGTGGGAGAACCCGGCCCGGGGCTCGCGCCCGCCGGCACTCCTTCCGCCCCTGCCAGTAGGTGAAGTGCCGGATCTGCCCCAGGATGCCGCGAAGCATGAAGCCGGGCCACCTTCAGGGCCGGCTGCAGCTGCCGCTCGCGCGCATTTCCCAAGACGCAGAGTGGGCGAGTGCGCAGGCCCCGGCGACCCCCTGGAGCCCGCTCAGCCTTTCCCAGTGCCCCCCACGCCGGCTGCTCCCTGAGAGGGGGCCGGCCCCCCGGAGCCCCTAGGGCATCCAGCGTGGGCCCAGACTCCCCACACCAAACATACTTGCCACCCACCCTAAGCTACCCCCAACTGCACCCACTCACTCAGGCCACCTGAGAAGGGTCGCTGCCACCGGCACCGCGAGCGTCGCGGCCCTGGATACCGTGCCTAGTTGACCATGGGCCGGGAGAAGGGCGTTTAGCCCAGCACCGCGCTGCGTCCCCGCCCCGCGCGCTCCAGAGCCGCTGCCCTGCGCGGCCCACGGAGGGTCCGCCCCGCCCCCCTGGGGGGGGGGTACCTGAAGCCCCCACGCGCCCGCCGCACCCCGGGCGCCCTACCTGAAGGTCGGTGGTTGGGCGGGGAAGTCCGCACGGCGCCTGACTCGGCCATCTTCCCGGGGAGTGGGGATCCCCGCGTAGCCCCCTCCGTCCCGCTTGCAGCCCCGCAGCCGCCACCGCGCTCCATCCGGACGCGCGGGCTGCACAGGCGCACTGCCGGAACCGCCGCGCCGCACCGGACCCGCGCGCACCCGCACGCGCACGCGTCCTCCTCACACAGCGTGCGCACACGGCGTGCACGTGCGAAGTGAGCGCCGGTTCTCACGCCGCGCACGCGCACCTGTGAGGGGCACACCGGTCCTCCAAGCATACATGGCGTGTACATAATTCCTCATAGACTGCTTACACGTAGTGTGTACACACCAGTGTTAAACGCACCTCCCCACAGTGTGTGCACCCTCAAAGCACTGTATACATAGGATGAAGTTTCTCACATTGTGCACGCATCCTCAAAGAGCTGCGAACACAGTGCACATATACCACGTGCACACACGTGTTCACCCAGCGCGCACGTGTTCTCATACACCGTGGGCACACGTCCTCACACAGCCTGTGTACGTTCACACACACGAGGCGTCCACACACATTCAAGCTCAGTCCTGCAGCTCTGGAAATAGTTCCTAGCTAGGGCCTCAGGCAGGCGCCACTGGTGTAGACACCTGATGGACCCTCCCGCCAAGCACATTCAGGTTCCAGTTCTCAAGGTGGATGGGCAGCCGGTGCTAGGTTCTCCCTCAGCCCAGCCAAGACGTGCACCACCCCGGACAGGACTACAGTAAGCTCACTGGTCAACCTCCCAGGCAAGGCAGGGGCATGTAGTCGTAGGAATCATGATTCCTTTTTTCCTGGGGGGAAAATAATGCCCAGTTGAGAAATCTCTGCGAGGACCTTTCTCTCTCTCTTTTTTAAAGATTTTATTTATTTATTTGACAGAGATCACAAGTAGGCAGAGAAGCAGGCTCCCCGCCGAGCAGAGAGCCTGATGCAGGGCTCGATCCCAGGACCCTGGGACCATGACCTGAGCTGAAGACAGAAGCTCCAACCCACTGAGCCACCCAGGCGCCCCAGAACAACCTCTCTTTGAAGAAACTGTTAAACGTGTAGTAGCCTCCGGAGTGGAGGTCATGAGCATCTCACCTTCTCAAAGACATACATACTGAAAAAGATGTCTGCATTACGCCAGTTCAAGCTTCCAGGTGTTTACCCAGGTACAGCCTGCCAAGTGATAACTGATCTCAGTGGGGCCCCAGGCTGCACATTTCTGTTGGACAGTGACCAGCCCTCTGAGGTTTAAACTCCCACCCCTGGGGGAGGGAGAAATGCCTGATTAAAACTCAGAATTAAGCTGAGTAAGAGTACAAGATTTTTATTGGGGATGATAAAAACATTCTAGAATTAGATTATGTGATGGTCGACTCCTTAAGTATACTAAAAACCACTAAATTTTACATTTTAAATGGGTGAACTTCAAAATATGTAAGTTATACGAATTTTAAAAAACCCACCAAAGTCGAACCCTCAGGAACCTGCATCTGAATTAATAGTGAAAAGCTTGGAGAGTCCCTTTGTGGCAGAAAAACATGATGAACGTGTTGGTGGCACTCCCAAAGGTGCACAAGGAATAGGGTGTGACTGTGGTGAGAAAGCCAGAAGGGGACTTTAGACAGAAATGAGCAGGAAAGCGGGCAAGTGCAAGCTGGTCCCTTGGCTATTTAAAAAAAAAAAAAAAAGTTTCTAACCCAAGTAAGATTGAGCCAAGTTAATTAGGGTATGGGAGCCATCTTTACTGCCCCCCCCACCCCCGTTTTCCCTTAGAGACCTTGGGTAGTAGTTCATAATTAATCCAACTCTTCAGCTTTTGTCTTGCTGACATGCCGGAATAGCATTTCATCTTGGTTTCATTCTATTTTTTCCTTTCTATTCCCACTTCCATTCCTCCAGTCATAGTCACTTCACTATTTTATTTTTGTAGCTCTATTTTCTAAATATATAGTGTTGTGAAGATATGCATGGTTTTAACTTATATAAATGATATTGCACAATAGCTATCACTGTATTTCCTTGCTTGGAATCGTCAACATCTATTCATTGCAGCTGTATACAAATCAGAAATATATTTGTCATTCATTCTGGTTTACTTTTTTTAAATGTATTTATTTTTTATGTATAGAGAAAGAGAGCCTACAAGCAGGGGGAGGGACAAAGGGAGAGGGAGAATCCTTCAGCAGACTCCTGGCAGAGGACAGAGCCGAAGTCCAGAGCAGGCAGCTTAACTGACTGAGCCACCCACATGCTCCTTGGTTGCCTATTCAATCCTTGTCCATCTTTCTATTGGTCTACTTATCTTTTTCCTGTTGATTTCCATTTTTTTTTGTTTTTAGGATTTTATTTATTTGACAGAGGGAGAGAGAGTGCACAAGCAGGGGGAGTGGCAGGTAGAGGGAAGGGAAGCAGGCTCCCCGCAGAGTACGGGGAGCCCGATGTGGGACTTGATCCCAGGACCCCAGGATCATGACCTGAGCCAAAGGCAGACGCTTAATGACTGAGCCACCCAGGTGCCCTTCCAAAAAACTTTTTTTTTTTTTTAAGATTTATTTATTTATTTGAGAGAGAGAATGAGCATGAGAAGTGGCAGGGTCAGAGGGAGAAGCAGACTCACTGCCAAGCAGGGAGCCTGATACGGGACTTGATCCTGGGACTCCAGGATCATGACCTGAGCTGAAGGCAGTCGCTTAACCAACTGAGCCACCCAGGTGTCCCCCAAAACTTGTTTTAAAAATAACCTCTACACCCAACCTGGGGCTTGAATTCATGACCCCAAGATCAAGAGTGGCATGCTCTACCAACTGAACCAGCCAGGCACCCCCAAGTTTTTCAGAACTTTTTACATTTTTACTTCCTAGTGCAAATGTAATATAGGCAACAGTTTTCCTCGAAAGGACAAGTTCACTTGTGGGTTATATCCACGGATATTGCTGTATTAGAAATTTAAATATTTAGTATTAATTCACTAACCTGATGCTGTAATATAACATACTTCTAAAGAAAAGTAACAACAAAAATATTAACAGTGGCATTTTCACATTTCTGCAAATCTCTTTACAGTTTGGCTTAATAGTGGAGTCTCAGATCTACTTTTCTATTTAATGTGTTGTAGTATGTTCTTTTAGTTAAAACAGGAATGTAGTTGGAAAAGGGAGAAACATTCTCATAGCCCCTTCAGGTAACTGTATGTTCTTTTGATACTACACCCAATCTTGACTTATGGTAATTTCTTCAAGGTTAGCAGCAATGTGGAATGTAAAACTGAATCAATATTCTTTCCATTCTGTTACATTAAAATCCACTGATCACTTAGAAAATACTGGTTGATTCAGCTATGAAGATCTTCCAAATGTCAACACCTTTAATATTAAAGTCATTCATCAATACCATCACTAATCTCTCAAATCTTTACTGTGAAGTTGTAAAGCTATTGATCCTAGTTTTTCAAAACTTCTAATTTTTGCTTAAAAAGCTTAAATCTTATTAACACCAACAAATTCTGCCAGTTCCCTTGGGGCAACAGCCTCATCTCATTCATTTTGGAGAAAATGTTAACCACAAACCCAGGTTTGTCAGTCAAGTAAAAATAGTGTTCCATGAAAAACAGTGGCTAATACAGCTTGCAATTCAATCACACAAGGGTTTTTCCTCGACAACTATTACACTGTTCACAGTATGTAGAAGTGCTTTATGTAGCACTTCCTACTTTGTCACATGCAATATTAAAAAGGTGTGTACTCAACAGCTGGATTTAATGAGATTAATAAAATTTATTGCTACTCAGGGGCATTCTTAAGTAAAACTGGCTTTAAAAAGATTTTAGAGCATGCATACAAGCAAGCACAAGTGAGGGGGCAGAGGGATAGAGAACCTGAAGCAGACTCAGACTACAGAGCCCAATGCAGGGCTTGAGCTAACAACCCTAAGACCATGACCTGGGCCAAAACCAAGATTCGGACGGTTAATCAACTGTGCCACCCAGGTGCCCTATAAAATTAGCTTTTTAGGGGCACCTGGGTGGCTCAGAGAGTTAAGCCTCCGCCTTTGGCTCAGGTCATGGTCTCAGGGTCCTGGGATCAAGCCCCGCATCAGGCTCTCTGCTCAGCAGGGAGCCTGCTCCCCCCCCAACCCCGCCTTCTGCCTACTTGTGGTCTCTGTCAAATAAATAAAAATAAAATATTTTTTAAAAAGTTGGCTTTTTAAAGACTGAGTTTCTGTATTTGCTTCTGGTAGATAACCTTTTTTTTTTTTAAGATTTATTTGACAGAGAGAGATCACAGGTAGGCAGAGAGGCAGGCACAGAGAGAGGGGGAAGCAGGCTCTGCTGAGCAGAGAGCCCGACGTGGGGCTCGATCCCAGGACCCTGAGATCATGACCTGAGCCGAAGGCAGAGGCTTAACCCACTGAGCCACCCAGGCGCCCCTGGTAGATAACCTTTCTTAACAAAAGTTATTCTTACATTTCTAAGGTATTTAAAAAAAAAAAAACAACTATGCATTGATTTTTATTAAATTTGCAAAAATCCAACTAATCCTATACCTGATATTCCAGTGGATCAAATGAGCAATGGAGTATCAGGTATAGGGACTTAACTCAGATTTTGTCTCTACTTTTTGATCTGCTCATTATCAAGTTGTAAACTGAACAAAGCCTGGATTCAAACAGAAAAGACATTTTTAATTAATTTATTTTTAAAATATTTTATTTATTTGACAGAGAGAGAGCATGAGCAGGGGGAAGGAGCAATGGGAGAGGGAGAAGCAGATTCCCTGTTGAGCAGGGAGAATGATGCAGGAGATGCAGGACTTGATCCCAGGACCCCGGGATCATCACCTGAGCTGAAGGTAGATGCTTAACTGACTGAGCCACCCAGACACCCTGAAAAGACATTTTTTAAAAAGTGAGCAAGCTGGGGGTGGTGGTGGGGGTGGTGGTGTAAACAAGTTGACCAGAGGGTATCTGCTTCATCCATGGGTCTCTGTAGTACAAAAATTAAAGTCTGTTGAATGTGATTTTGGCAATTTGAGGTCATTAAGGAGAAGTGATCTACCATTCGAAAACATCTTCTGCATAGGTTTGTAACAAACTCACTCACCCACAAAATGCAACCCCATATTTGAAGTCTGAATGTATTCATTCAAATCAAACAACCAAAAACAGAAAAATAAAACATGAAGTATACATTTTCCCTCAATCACGACTGGTTTTCAGAAGAGCATCTTCATGAACTTAAGTTTAAATAGTTTAAAAAAAAAAAAGGTCAAACAGTTCGTAAAGAATCAACCGCATACGGTTAAAAGTTATTTCATATTTTATTTTCTAATTGTAATAGTTTGCATCCATTTTTTTACATAAGTCCAAACCTCCAAATCAGTCAATACTAATTAGCTGTCATGAATCTTAGTAAAAGGACTCATTAGACTTAAGAAATGAAATATGACCAGAGCTATCAATATTAATAACTACAAACTTTCTCTAAAGAAATATAGAGTAGTTGGTATTTTGCAAAACATCCCTCTTTAAGCAATTTAGAGACTTGTTAGTCTAATGCTGAATTAAATGAGGGTGGTAACAATTATTTTAAATATTTTTCAACATGAATGTATGAATATATATATTCTACAAGTTTCTTTTATTATAGGAACTAAAGACTGTAAGTGAAATGGTAAATAGAGAATATAAAAGATGTGCATATTTGATCTTATACAGTCCTGGGTACTGCGTAAAAAGCAGCAGACACTGCACTAGGTGCAATACACATTCGGAGACGTAATTAGTCAGTCCCCCGCCAATTCTGCAGGTACTATTCTCATCACCTCCATTCTTACGGTAAGGAGCCTGAAATTCACACAAGTGAGAGAAGGTGCCGGTGGTCACCTGCAGGTTAAGGGCAAAGTGGGGGTTGGGGCACAGGCCTCCTGACCACAGGGCCCATGCTCTCTTCACTCTCTATCACACTGCCTCCTAAGTTCCCAGCAGCTGTGGGGGGAGAGAAGACCCACTCCAATACTTTCCAAATTCCTTGGTTGTTCACTCTGTACCTGAGGAGTTATCTCAACGCAGCTGTATGAATATTTTGTTCTTTTCTGAGTAGGAAGAAATAAGCAAAGATAAAAAAAGCAAGGATAAAAAGAACAACCAGTTTATGGTAAATCAAAAACACAAAAGTGGTGTGTAAAAGTTCATGGGAGTCCAAACAGTATAAATGAAACTCCTCTTGCTAAGCAGGATACCAATATATGAGTCTTAATTGTTAGGACAAGTAACATAAAGAACCTCACTTTCATTTTGATGCTGTCAAGCTACAGTTAATACTGGCTATTTTAAAATCTGTAGGAAATAAAGTATAAATCCAGATAGCTATTTTTATTTCAAACATGCTTTTACCTAACTTATGACTCTGTTGTTCTGAAGTCAGTACTGACAGTTTATATTTACTAAAGATGTTATTCACCATCCTATAATTTAGTATTTACATAAGATAGATGAGATTAAGTTAAACTACAAGTCACAAGGAGTTTTGCAACCAACTATATTCACAGCCATGATTCTGTAACTGTGGTGAGTAAACCAATGGCCATTCCTTAATAAAATACAAGAATTTTCATCATGCATAGTTTACAGGATCCTTAAGAAGTGGTCTCTTAAGAGGCTGAAAGTTCAGAAAAGATTCAACAGTCAAGCAATTAAATCTTGGCAAGTATTTTTTCACACAAATGCTTGGCTTGGTTGTTGTAATACAATTGATTTATACTCTAACTGGAAGTAGAATCAACACTGCAGGAAAAATGCAAGCCCATCAAATTCATTAGTAATAATTACTATACCTGCTTAGCAGGAAGAACAATTATTCTTGGATTTCAAACATTTTATTTTCTTTCAGGGCATACCTTATAGCCTTGTGTTAGCGAAATCAAAAATATAACCAAAGAAACCCCAAAGCCAAAAAACCCCCCCAAAACAACAACAAAAAACCACAGAACAAAAACCTTAAACAAAAACTCAACAGAACAACACACCAAAAACATACACACACCAAAAACACAAAACAAAACAAAAACACCAACTAAGGACCACTTCCATTTCTCACATGAAATGTAATCAATGAAACTATACAAACTTCACATTAAAGTTAGTAAAACAATCCCTCCAAGGAGTGTTGCATATGACCTAGAACTTTACCATTTTATAATCATTATGATTTGAGATTTTCCAGGATGCAATGGCACTAGATTAAGCTCTTACTACACAGGCAAGGAAAAAAACTGTCACTAATATCCACATGAATGGGGGCCATACTTGTAATTTTCAGACTCTTTGGACGAACCATATTTGTTAGAGGAGGTAAGGAGACAAAGTAATGTGTGAGTTGTACCATCCCTACCATGAACTGTACCACAGACGCAGAGTTACAACATTCTTGGTAAAACAACAGGGGAAAAGGATCTACATATACACCACAAATTTAGTAAAACACTTTTTATACAGAAGCCTAAATATCTTAGGAAGTTTAGATTTTGATGAAGATAATCACTAAGTCGATTTTTCAAGGCTAGTTTCTTACAAGTCTTAAAAACCAGCCCATGGACTCGGATGCATTCCACCTAGGTAAGTCTTCAGAACTCCAGAGAATAAGAAACATGAATTCCGACTGTCTACTCATTTCTATTCTCCGATTTAATGTTTTAGAGTACCTCAGATTCTGATTCCACAGTTTGCACACTTACAAATAAACATGAGATTAGAGAAGATTTGCTTATTTTTTGAAGCCACATGAAAGTTTATTTCCCTTTGTAGTACTTTTCATCATTGAAAACATCTCTGGAGACCAGCAGAATAAAAGCTTCACAACCTTAATGATGGAACTCTTCATTGCATAAGATTTCAATGTGGCTAGTGAGGTCTAAATAGCCCCGCCCTTAATTTCATCTTGGTAGAGTTGAGAACAAAAACTGAATAAGGGAAAAATCCAAATTCCCAATAAAATATAAGCAAAACAAATCTTTACACACAATAAAATATATCCTAAACACAAAGTAAGGGTATAATATATTCTGCAGCATGACACTGTCTTTATTTCTCAGCAGTACTTCTTCCATTTAGAAATGAGAAACCATCTTTTCAGTAAATTGTTATTCCCTTCTCTTTTTACAGCTTAGGGATAGTTTGAAAAAGGCTTAAATTGTACAGTTGTTAGGAAATTAAATTTTCATTTATACATAATTCAAGAGTTTATAAACCACTCAAAATTGTAGCTTATATGTATATGATGTCTGAAATAGAATGACACTTTTAACAATATTTTTGTTCTTTAAAAATATTCTACATACATGCATATGATCAAAAACAGTCTTCTTGTTTGGGAAATTTCCTATGCACAGTAAGAAAAAAAAAACTGACAACTATAGCAACGTTTCAATGTCAGGATAACTGGGTGCCACCTACTGTTCAATTCCTATAACTACTAACCTTACAAATTAAAAATTGCTATTAAAACCTAGGTTCTAAAACCTGCATTTTGGAAATGCTTTTTTGTTGATACATTTATAGTGGCAAAATAAGATCATGAAAAGAATGTACATGATATCAAAATTAGTATAAAAATAGCCACATGCTACTTAAATATGAAAAACTGACCTAATCATTTTTTACTTCAAATGCAGAGTTCTGCTTCCTTTAAATTGTATCAAAATCTCAAGGGAACATCGAAATAACTGGAATATACAGAAAGTCACTGTACAGTTGACAGGCTAGTCAAAGTTAGGGCTTAATCATAATCTATGAGTGTAGGGCAAATGGTTTATTCAAAAGATTCATTTACTTATGGGAAGCAGCCAGAGTAGGAAAAGGAGTAATGCATTTCCCCCCACTTTTTAAAAATAGTAGATGTGGTCTTTTACCCATAAGCTCCAAAACATCAAAAGAACAAAGGGGGCTTAACTTTTCACTTAAGAGAATTCAGCATTACCAGTTTTTAAAGAAATACCTTAGAAACAAATCAGTCTGCTTTAACAAACTGTATTCATGCTAATGAAATTTTAATCTTCTTTAACAGGTCACAGCCAAAATCCAAATTGTGGGAACAATTCTCAGAGAAATTGGAATGTAAAATGTTGAATTCAATTTAGATCTGGAAGAGAAAAGAACATCAGATCAAACAAAATAATTCTTATCTTCCAGCAGTCTACCACATAAGGGAGCCTTGCACACCCTAAGGCTACCTTTGAAGAGGAAATTCTATATACTGGGTTTTTCTCCATTGGTTTGTTGCCAGTAAATCTTTACAACCTCCTTCAGAATGTCATGCCATGCAAAATTTTTTTTTTTTTTTAAGATTTTATTTATTTATTTGACAGAGATCACAAGTAGGCAGAGAGGCAGGCAGAGGGGGCGGGGGGAGCAGGCTCCCTGTTGAGCAGAGAGCCCGACGGGGCTCGATCCCAGGACTCTGGGATCATGACCTGAGCCGAAGGCAGAGGCTTTAACCCACGGAGCCACCCAGCCGCCCCCATGCAAAATATTCTTAATAAAGTTTAGTACCTCTTCCCTTCTTTGTTAGTGATAAGAGATTTTTTTTGTTCTGGGACGGAAGCAGACACACAGGAGTATTATCTGAGAAAGAGAGGGGTCTGGCAGTAACCAAATTCTCCTCTCAACCTGGTTTTAGAAACAACTAGCATTACCTATAAATGATCTGAAAAAATGTCTTGGAAACGTAGGGTTCTCAGGTGATAAAGCAACCCTTGCTTTATCTTAATGTTCAAGATAACTCAAATTCCTTTGGTATCCACCATCTTTTACCATCTCTTTCCCTGTCAGCGTACTGGGTCCAGTCCTAATGAATCACTGGCACAGATTCAGTTTTTGTCTTAGAAAATCTTAACCTTGTTTAGATCCTCAACCTATTACCTCTGTGTATTCAAATTCAAATTCATACTCAAAAGTGTTCTCTGATTTGGTTCTTATTTCCAAAAGAGACCTACCCCAGCTCTAAAAATGTCTGGATTGCCCCTTTATTTCCAACACAATTCCATGTCAGGTTCTGGTCACAGAATATAATCAATAAATCTACTGTCAAAGTATCATTAACAAGTCAGTCACAAGAATTCTGTGGCTCAGGGTCTCTAAAGGGAGATACATTAAAAAAAAATGACGTATTTATGTAAAAATTCAGAAATGCATATACACATAGAGGATATGTACTCAAATCCTTAACTCACCCTGAGTATTCTAAATGGTCTGAAGATGCATCAAAATATAAGATGGGTTGATGGATGAATAAAGATATAGTTAGATATATGATAAATCAGGTAAAAAATATTAATTATAGAACCTGGGTAGTGGGTATCACTTGTGATGCCTAATTCAGACTCCCCGCAGATCAGCCTTTGTATTTTTGAAAGGCCCTGGTAATCATGTCACACAGTCTAAGTCAGGAAAAAATACCCCAGATACAATGAAATTTCATCTTTGAATCAAACCAAACATTAGCATAATTATTTTCAGATTTATATACATAGGTGGGCTCTCAACTACATTTTTATTTTAAGGAGTTGAAAAAGAGCCCAAACTGGAGTTAAGAGTAACTTATAATACTACTCCAATTATTTAATAAATTTATATTGCCAGAAACTAAGTATGAGGGGCGCCTCGGTGGCTCAGTGGGTTAAAGCCTCTGCCTTCAGCCCAGGTCATGATCCCAGGGTCCTGGGATCAAGCCCCACATCGGGCTGTCTGCTCCACAGGGAGCCTGCTTCATCTTCTCTCTCTCTCTCTGCCTGCCTCTCTGCCTACTTGTGATCTCTGTCTGTCAAATAAATAAATAAATCTTAAAAAAAAAAAAAAAAAAGAAACTAAGTATGAATTTCACTCAAATACTGTAACAGCAGAAGGGCATTTATTCTGGGGCACCTGGGTGGCTCAGTGGGTTGAGCCTCTGTCTTCTGCTCGGGTCGTGATCTCAGGGTCCTGGGATCAAGCCCCGCATCCGGCTCTCTGCTCAGCAGGAAGCCTGTTACCCCCTATCTCTTTGCCTGCTTGTGATCTCTCTCTCTCTCTCTAATAAATAAATAATCTTAAAAAAAAAAAAAGCATTCTTTTTTTTTTTTTTTAAGATTTTTATTTATTTATTTGACAGAGAGAGATCACAAGTAGATGGAGAGGCAGGCAGAGAGAGAGAGGGAAGCAGGCTTCTTGCTGAGCAGAGAGCCCGATGCGGGACTCGATCCCAGGACCCTGAGATCATGACCTGAGCCGAAGGCAGTGGCTTAACCCACTGAGCCACCCAGGCGCCCCAAAGGCATTTATTCTTATGAGCATCACTGCTTTACCTTTCAGAAAAATAATACATTTTCCTAAAACACACCAATGCCAAACCAAGAGTTTGCCAACAACGCATATCCAATAGATGAAGTAACATAATTGGCGAAAGGTCTCTAAAGATTTATTTTAGAAAGAGAGAGAGGTCACACATGTGGAGGAGAGGCAGAGAGAGAGGGAGAGAGTCTTAAGCAGAACTGAGCGTGGCGGCCACCTCGGGGCTTGATCCCACAACCCTGAGATCATGATCTGAGCTGAAATCAAGAGTTGGATGCTCAACAGCCACCCAGGCTGAGCCACCCAGGGGCCCCTGGAATTACAACATATGTTAAAAGCCTTGTTAAAACTGAGACCTTCTGGGGCATGTGGGTCAAGCATCTGACTCTTGGGTTTCAGCTCAGTTCATGATCTCAGGGTTGCGGGACTGAAGCCCGCACACTGGGCTCCATGCTCAGGGCAGAGTCTGCTTGAGATTCTCTCTCTCCCTCTGTCTCCCTCGCACGTGCTCTCTCTAAAAAAAAACTAAACATTTAAAAAAATGTTGTAATTCCAATGTTCCATATCAAGCTACTTAAAAAAGATTCTTCTAATATACCAGTATTTCAATTAAGGCATGTTTCTTTGAGAAGATCTTCTATTTCTTACAACTCTCTGCTAAATTCAGACACAGCTATCTCTTAAGATACTTTTAAACAAGTTATGATTCCAATGCCTAGCATTTATATCGCCAAAGCAAATACTGATCTTTTTTTTTTTTTTTAAAGATTTTATTTATTTATTTGACAGAGAGAGATCACAAGTAGACAGAGAGGCAGGCAGAGAGAGAGAGAGAGAGGGAAGCAGGCTCCCTGCTGAGCAGAGAGCCCGATGCGGGCCTCGATCCCAGGACCCTGAGATCATGACCTGAGCCGAAGGCAGCGGCTTAACCCACTGAGCCACCCAGGCGCCCTCAAATACTGATCTTTTCTGGAAAAAATGTTGAAAAGATTGTAAGAATTCTCAAAGTATAACAGTTTGACTAGTTATCTTCTAAATAATACCGAGTATTTTAATACATGGACAAGTCTTGAAATATACCCTAATTCAAGTATTCAACATTTTTAGTTTAAAGGAAGACAGGAGAAAAAGCTGGTTTTCTCTCTGGATAATTCAGAAACAAAAGTTGGAAAATATAAGATCTATCTACTCACATCATCGATGTCTTCATCATCATCTCCAATGTCATCGAACTGAATTTCATCATCATCTCCAGGACCAAATGTATCAGTTTCATTGATTTTAGCTAAAGAAACAATAACAAATACACTTATATAACCAAGATAATATTAAAATGGTCTAATATCAAATATTGACATATAAAAAGACTCTTATGAGTCAAAGTTATACCAATTCAAGTATAGTTGACATATATATTAATTTCAAGCACACATGGTTGATTTTGACAATTATATACACTATGTTCACGAGAATAAGCATGGTTACCATGTCACCAAAGTTACTACAATATTATTAACTACATTCCCCATACTGTACTTTTCATCCCCATGATTTATGTTAGAACTGGTAGTTTGTGCCGCTTAATCCCCTTCACCTACTTCGCCCACCTCCCCGCCCCCCAATAACCACTGAATATCTTCTCTATATTTACGAGTCTTTCTCTCTTGTTTGTTCAGTTTTTGTTTTTTTTTTTTAGATTCCGTAAGTCTAAGTGATATCATATGGTATTTGTCTCTCTGATTTATTTCACCTGGCATAATACCCTCTAAGTCTATTCATGTTACTACAAATGGGAAGATTTCACTTGCTTTTATGTCTGAGTAATACTCAGTTGTATGTGTGTATCGATCACATATCCTTTATCCATTTATCTATCAGTGGATATGTGAGTTGCTTCTGTTATCTTGGCTATTGTAAATAATGCTGCAATGAACATAGGGGTACATACACTTTTTCAAATAAGTGCTTTCATTTTCTTTGTGTATATATCCAGTACTGAAATTACTGGACCGAATGGTATTTTTATGTTTAACTTTTTGAGGAACTTTTAACTTTTCGAGGAACCTCCATACTGTTTTCCACAATGGCTGTACCAGTTTGTATTCCTACCAACAGTGCACAAGGGTTCCTTTTTCTCCCCATCTTCGCCAACACTTGTTATTTCTTGTCTTTTTGATACTAGATATTCTGACTGGTACGAGGGGCATCTCACTGTGGTTGTGATTTGCATTTCCCTGATGATTAGTGATGCTAAGCATCTTTTCAAGGCCTATTGGCCATTTCTACATCTTCTATGTAAAGTGTCCATTCAGGTCTTCTGTCCATTTTTAATTGGATTATTTGGGAGGATTTTTAGGCATTCAGTTGTAGGAGTTTTTTTTGTCTTGTTTTTAAGATTTTATTTAGGGGCACCTGTGTGGCTTAGTCAGTATCTCTCCCTTTCGCTCTCAAATAAATAAAATCGTAAAAGAAAAAAAAAATGATTTATTTATTTGAGAGCGAGAACACGCACATGTGCAGGAGCAGGGGGAGGGGCAAAGGCAGAATCCCATGCAGGGCTTGATCCCAGGACCTGAAAGAAGACGCTTAATCACCCAGGTGCCCCAAGCTATAGGAGGTTTGCGTTTGCTTTTTTTTTTTTTTTTAAACATATTTTGGATATTAACCATTTATTAGATAAATCATTTGCAAATATCTTCTCCCATTCAATAGGTTGCCACTTTGTTTTGTTGGTTTCCTTCATGGTCCAAAAGCTTTTTGGGTTGACATAGTCCCAAGTATTTATTTCATAAAGATATTTTTAGTAAAGTGGGCTCTAGTTACACAAATTCTGAAACCTTTACAACTTCTAACTATGCCTCAAACTGGTTAGAGCACATGCTAACAACTACCAATCACCAGACAGACTCATCAATCAGAAACTTGAGTCAAATCATGATTATCCCTAAGCAATGAAAATGAACTGGGAAGTGCTGGTTCCATTCCCCAATATACTAGCATTTCCTAGACTGGAAATGTTAAGTAAATAATTTTGGAGGATTTTCATGCTTAAGTAAAATTATATTGTTTTCATAATAATATGCAAGAAAGCCCAAACGAAGAAAAAACACAACAAAATGAAACAAAAACACCAAATGAAATAGATACTTACGCTTACAAAATAGTATGTAAAGTACATTTCCCCTTTGGTGAGGTTACGAAGGACTTATTTAAGTTTACCACCTATGAATGCGTAACTTCTGAGGTGCCTGGGTGGCTCAGTCAGTTAAGCATCTGCCTTTGGCTCAGGTCACGATCCCAGTGTCCTGGGATGGATCCCCACATTGGGCTCCCTGCTCAGCAGGGAACCTGCTTCTCCCCCGCCCCCCCAACTCATGCTTGCTCTCTCCCCCTCTCTGAAATAAATAAATAAAATCTTAAAAAAAAATACACAACTTTTGTGTTGGTAACAGAGAGACAACATTGGTTTTAAAAAATCCTACAGGATCCTTTAATACTAGGATAAGAACTGAAAACTGACTTTATAAAAATTGACAACAGTACCTAAGTACTATCCCTGCTTCATATTTAAAGTAGATGAACAATGACAATCTCTTGAGAAAGTTATTGTGAATACTGAAATAAATACTGAAACAAAAGTAATCCTCTGATTAGTATTATGGAGAAGTTCAGAGTATAAAATATAACTCCACACCAGAAAGTATTTATTAAGGACAGAATCCCAGTTACTTTTTTCTTAAGGTATCCAGTATTATGAAGCAGGCATACTTAAAACGAACTATGTAAGCACAAAAGTAAATATGCAAAATTCTACCAAAATTCCTTCACCTAAGTGAAGTACGAACCAAGTACGCACACCATATGACAGGTTAATAAAGTAACTCAGACATTACCATGCTCTGGAAGCTCGCCATATGCCTTCAGACTTCTAGCTTCATCTGCATTGTATTTTAAAATTACATCGGCTTTATTATCCTAAAAAAGACAAGTAACTTTTAGAACCGATTATGCCAAAATATTATTTCCCAAATTATTTTCAAACTGGATAAAAAATTAAATCTCACTGTGGTTACAATCCTTTTTTCACATTTTAAAGTTTTCTCCTACCTAGTGCTCTTGTTGTCATAAGCACTGGATGACATATGGAAATGCTGAATGACTGTACTGTTAATTATACTGGAATTAAAATTTAAAAAAAAAATAAGTATTAGGGGCACCTGGGTGGCTCAGTCCATTAAGTATCTGACTTCAGCTTAGGTCATGATCTCAGGGTCTTGGGATGGGGCCCCTGCATCTGGCTTCCTGCTCAGCAGGGAGTCTGTTCCTCTTCCTCCCCTTCTGCCTCTAACCCTGCTTGTGCTCTCGCTCTCTCAAATAAATGTTAAAAAAAAAAAAGTATCAAAACAAACAAAACTTTTTAAAAGATTTTATTTACTTATTTGACAGAGAGGAAGAGATCACAAATAGGCAAAGAGGCAGGCAGAGGAAGAGGGGGAAGCAGACTTCCTGCTGAGCAGGGAGTCAGATGAGGAGCTCGATCCCAGAACCCTGACTGAGATCATGACCTGAGCAGAAGGCAGAGGCTTAACCCACTGACCACCCAGGCACCCCAGAAACAAAATTTTTAAAAAATAAAGTTTTCTCCTACCTTCTAAAAAACATCCTCAGGATTATATAGTATAAAGCTGCTTACATGCATAAATGAATAGTGATCAACAAGCTTAAGGAAGATATTTACAGATCTCACTTTAAAAAGGGCAGAACTGTGCAAACCCAATCTTTTTTTTTTTTTTTAAGATTTTATTTATTTATTTGAGAGAGAGAGAGAGAGAGATCACAAGTAGGCAGAGAGGCAGGCAGAGAGAGGAGGAAGCAGGCTCACTGCTGAGCAGAGAGCCCGATGCGGGGCTTGATCCCAAGACCCTGAGATCATGACCTGAGCAGAAGGCAGAGGCTTAACCCACTGAGCCACCCAGGCGCCCCCAAACCCAATCTTTTAAGTGTTTACTATTATCCTTTGATTAGAAGTCTTTTGAAATACAAAAATTCCCTGGGACCATAATTTACGGGTTGATTAAACAAACTAAAAAAATGTGTAATGTGTAATGACCTAAGGAAATTAATATGCCTTTCCATGAATCAGTGGTTCTTAGAATATGAACCGAATGAAATCTCCAATGGAGCCTTTATATTTCCTGGAGCTAGATCAGTAGAGGCAGAGTGAAGTTAATGAATTTGTATTTTTAAAAGCCCTTTTAAGTGTTTCTGATGCAAATGTCCCACTGAAAACTACTGCCATAGAATGTTCACACTTTCCCATTTGAAAAGAATCCCACTCAGGTAAGGAAGGAAAAAAAGTGTTGAAGCTGATTGTTTCAACTTCAAGAAGTTCTTTGGACCTAAAAGCAGGACAGAAGGGCTTCAAAGAGGATCAGTTATGCAAAGGCAGTGTGATTCAAAGCAGTCCTTGAACTGTGATGTTTATAGAAGTTCAAAGGTAAATTGCTAAAATGCATATTCCAATTCAGAAGGACTGGAGTGGGGTCCAAAAACCTATTATCTCTGACAAGTTCCTAAAAGCCAGTGATGCCACTGGTCCCTGGACCACCCTTTAAGTGGCAGGGGTAGAGAAGGTGGTTTGTGGAAGATTAAGAATCAGAAAAAGTTGGTCTTGGCTGTCATTTTATAGTCAGAATTGTACATGTTTTCATATCTTGGGTTTCCTTATCCATCAAACAGAGAACTATTCTTCCTACTTCTGGGGTTATTTTTAAGATCAAGAGAAGAAACTGGACATTAGAATGGTATTTTGTTTTGTTAGAGAGACAGTGCACACTTATGGGGGAGGGGGCCAACGGGAGGAGAGCGAGAATCTTAAGCTGGCTCCACACCCAGCAAGGAGCCCAAGGCAGGGTGCGACTGTGACCTGAGAGGAAATCAAGAGTTGGACGCTTAACCCACTGAGCCACCCAGGCATCCCAAAATGATATTAATTAAAGCAGGCTTTTTTGTACCTCAGCATTATTCACATTTTGGGCTGGGCAATTCCTTGTTGTAGGGACTGTCCTTTGCAATGTAGGATATTTGGCACCACCCCTCGTCACTATCCATTACATGACAGTGACACTGCCTCCCCCAGTTGTGACAACCAGAAATGTCTCCAGACACTGCCAAATGGCTCCCTGGAGGAAAAAATTCACTCATGGTTGAGAACCAATCATTTAAAGTAAAGATTTTAATTCTTTATTCTGGAACATATATTTTAAAAAATCAAGGTAGGGGGTGCCTGGGTGGCTCAGTGGGTTGGGCCGCTGCCTTCGGCTCGGGTCATGGTCTCGGGGTCCTGGGATCGAGTTCCGCGTCAGGCTCTCTGCTCAGCGGGGAGCCTGCTTCCCTTCCTCTCTCTCTGCCTGCCTCTCTGCCTACTTGTGATCACTCTCTCTCAAATAAATAAATAAAATCTTAAAAAAAAAAATCAAGGTAGGATCAAGGCTATAAAAACAGAAACATCACTCACAATGTGATTAAATATATGGTGATGAGTTCCAACAGGGAGAAACCAAATGGCCTACAAAGACCCACAATGAGTAGTCTTCAAGTTGAGATTATGAAGGGTAACTACCATTTTTTCCTCTGGGTGCTCATTCAAATTTAGATCACATACTTCTATCATGGTTTCTACCGCAGTTACTTGTGTGCCTGTCTCACTCTTTTCACTACCAGGCCATAAGCATTTTGGGATGGGAGCTTGGCTCATTCAGGTGTATCCACTATGGTAACAGTTCCCAGATTTTTATTTCAAGTATGAAATAAAAAGAAAAGAAAAATTGCCACAGGAGGTCCACCATAAGATTAAATTTTTATTTTAACAAATAAGAACACAAACAAAACCACCACTAACATCACTCATTCCAAACGAGGCAACTTTTTAAATATCAAAAAAGGTTAAAAAAAAAAAAAAAGACCATTTAACTTTATGAAAAATTCACGCTGCCTGTTATTTTTTCCATAGTGAAAACATGGACTCCACAAAATGGCCACTTGGGAACCATGATGCCTAGGGTATCTAGCATAATACCTAAAAAAACGTAACTGGCCCTTATAAAATGTTTGTTGACACAATGGTGAGCAGCATGCTGGGGTGGAACTGGTCAAATACAGTCATGACTGAAGTTCTAAGCACTAATGGCTCACAAAATTCAACCAAGTGAACAAATGAGAAAAAAATATATACATATATATATATATATATTTTTACCTGGTAGTCTCGGAGACCAACCAATATAATGTCTGAAGTATTTATCCAAACCTATGAAAGAAAAGTCACTGCATGTCATATTTAAAAATAAAGAACCAAAGCAACACTGAGTCAGTCTTTCCATAAAACACTATTCACCCAATTGTGGGTAAATTACCTATATTTAGAATAGGAAAAAAATACTACAGTAAGCAGCTGAGATGTTTCAAATCTTCTATAATTTGGGGTGTTAAAATCTTATTTAACTGCCTGTTTATTAATTCCAGAAGAATAATGACTAGATTAGAAATTAAGGAATTTTTAATAGTGGATTACTCCAAGTGGTTAGTTATCCATCCATTACATGTGAGAATACAAAGTTAGAAATGTACTTTTATCGCCTTCCCTCTCTTCATTTCACCAACCCACATAACAAGAAGATGGCAAAACCCCTTTATAGTTTGGTAACGAGATTAAATAATAACCATATAAAATCAGAGTTTGAGGGACTTTTACCCAACTTGATTAATACATCTGCCTCAAAGCCCACTATGATGGGATATTGATCATTCCTTCCAAGGCAGCCCATTGAAGAAATTTAGTATCACCATAACACTAACTGTAATTCCTATTCAAATTTTCTTAACACTCTTTACAACTATTTCCCCCACCCTGAAACCAGAATCCAAACACGGGCCACATACCCCATTGAACCATTAGGTCTCTTTGATCTCCATTCAATTAGAATAGTTCCCCACCCCTTTAAGGTCATTAACATTGTATTAAGAGCCAGGCCATTTGCTTTGTGGGTTTCTCTCAATGTGGATTTGTTGACTGTTTATTCATTATTAGATTCCGGTTAAACATTTTGAGCAGAAAAAAATAGGTGATGCAAATGTGTCTTTAAATGGAATCCATAAAAAATTACCATCAAGGAGTTGGCTGTTTTATCATAGGTAATAAATCACTGTTCTACTGAAATCTTTGGGGGAACTTCCAAAAATGAGGTACCTGACCCATAAAAACTATGGAGCCATCTTCCCCCTTAATCACAATTTTAAAGTAAAACAAATTTCCACACCTACCTTTTTTCTCAATTTCCCTCTGATGTGACATAACCTCTTTACACCATCAAAACACATCGCTTCTAATCGTCCATTTCCCAACATTTTGATTACTTGAGCATACTCTGGGGGAGGGAAAACAAAAGTGTATAGGATACTGTTCAACTTTTCAGAACAGCAACTTAAAAATCCACACAAAACTAACTATAACTGGGGCACCAGGGGGGCACGGTCCATTAAGCGTCCGACTCTCGGTTTTAGCTCAGGTTATGGTCTCAGGGTCTTGAGA
Organism: Lutra lutra; assembly: GCF_902655055.1. Lineage (NCBI taxonomy): Eukaryota > Metazoa > Chordata > Mammalia > Carnivora > Mustelidae > Lutra > Lutra lutra. The sequence goes on along the minus strand of NC_062296.1, from coordinate 83,656,226 downwards.
TCAAGCCCCGTGTTGGGCTCTGAGCTCAGCAAGGAGTCTGCTGGAGTTTCTCTCTCCCTCTCTCTGTCTTTCCCCACTCTCCCTCTCTCCCTAAGTGAATAGGTAAATCTTAAAAAAAAAAATTGACTATAACAGGGGCACCTGGGTGTTGCAGTCAAACTCTTGGTTTTGGTTCGGGTCATGATCTCAGGGTTCTGGGATCAAGCCCCGCCTCACAGTCCAATGTCAGCCCAGAGTCAGCTTCAGATTCTCCCTCCCTCTCCCCCTGCCCCTCCTCCTTGCTCTAAGATAAATAAATAAACCGAAAATGAAACAAAATAGACTAGAACACATAGGTATAGTGGTTAGGAATAAATATGTGTAGTAAAATAAAGACTAGGGAGTAATAAACACTAAGCTAGTTACTGGTAGAACCAGAATCTAGACTCCATAATGTCCTTTCTATAATAAGCTATCTCTTATCAGAAATGCTTTAATTACATCTATTCATTTTGAGTAAACAGAATGACTATTGTCTTCGTAACTGTAGGCTTTACTTTTGGAGACCAAGGTGGCATGTCCCAAAATGCATATTATATCTCTTCGATCTCTCTCATTTGGAAGGTTTCCCAAATTTGGATCTCCTTTCCCTCAGATCTTATAAAGGCTATTTCAACAATTTGGCAAATACAAGTAGCTTAATGTTAGCTGTTTTTTTTTTTTAAGATTCTTTTTTTATTTGAGAGAGAACAAGCACAAGAAAGTGAGAGAGCGAGCGAGCATGAGTGGGGGAGGGACAGAGAGAAGCAGGCTCCCAGGTGAGCAGGGTGCCTGATGCGGGTCTCATTCCCAGGACCCTGGGACTGTGACCTGAGCCGAAGGCAGATGCTTAACTGACTGAGCCACCCTGGTGCCCCAATGTCTTTATTATAAGTCATCATTCAAAGTTTTTGTAAAGCCAGAAAGATGTTCTCAGGCAAAATGCCGAACTTTTAAACAAAACCCTTCCAAAAGGAAACCCAAGAAGCCCCCTGGTTTTATTGACATTTGGAAAACTAAGATGATGAGCATTAGCTTGCACGTAGGCCTGTCTGTGCTTCTCTTGTCATTAAATGACAGAAGACTGGAGTAAGCTTTAGCTTACTCAAGTTGTACATAAGACTGACCCACAGAGAATACCCACCGGTCTGTAAGTACACTGAGACCTAACTTTGAAAGGCTCAACCATGGAGTTAACATGCTGAAGTGATTGCTCCGACTATACTGCACCTAGAGCCTCAACATGGTGGGTCAATTCAAAGGCAGCCTCTCTTCCAAAGTGAGGGGAAAAAAACATGAAAAAAGTAGTGGTGGTCATAATGAAGTCAACAGCTAACGGAGGCAGGCCTAACTACGGCTAAGAAACAAAAAGGTCTTTTTAGCCACAAAACATGCCTCATTTTTAGTGGCTTATATACACATAGCCATGAACAAAATCCACCAAAGTTCTTACAAAAAGACAATCAAAAAAGGTTCTTTGTTAAAATATGCCGGGAGGTACTAGGATAACTGGAAAATTTCAAAAATAGATTATATGCTAGGTATATAATATATTCATGTTAAATTATCTGAGTGTGATAATTCTATTGTGATTATATAAGAGAATATTCTTAAGAAACATAATGCAGCAGGTAAGGTAAAAAAAGTATCATGTCTGTAACAAGCCTGAAAATCATTCAAGAGGGGCGCCTGGGTGCCTCAGTGGGTTAAGCCTCTGCTTTCAGCTCAGGTCATAATCTCAGGGTCCTGGGATCGAGCCCCGCGTCAGGCTCTCTGCTCAGAAGGGAGCCTGCTTACCCCTCTCTCTCTGCCTGCCTCTCTGCCTATGTGATCTCTCTCTGTCAAATAAATAAAATCTTAAAAAAAAAAAAAAAAAATCGTTCAAGAAACACACACACACACACAAATGTGTGAAGGGTTTAAGGGAGTTCATTGTATGAACACTGCAACTTTTCCAAAGGTTTGAAATTGCTCAAAAATATGGGAAACTAGTGTTATGCACCTTCATTTAGAAAAGTCAATTGTTCAGTTTCACTCTATTCTATGTCCTGAAATTATATGCTAATGGCACTGGAGAAGTGTGGAAAAGGCCTCTAATTCATCCCTCAAAAATCCACAGTCTAGGGGCGCCTGGGTGGCTCAGTGGGTTAAGCCGCTGCCTTCGGCTCAGGTCATGATCCCAGGTCCTGGGTTCGAGCCCCACATCGGGCTTTCTGCTCAGCAGGGAGCCTGCTTCCTCCTCTCTCTCTGCCTGCCTCTCTGCCTACTTGTGATTTCTCTCTGTCAAATAAATAATAAAATCTTAAAAAAAAAAAAATCCACAGTCTAATGAAATTACTATGTAGCACCATTTCCTAACAAAAAAGGTCTACTAAATCATGCCAACTGTTAACCTCAGCTTTTGAGGCTTAGTTCTCTCTGAACTGTATAATTCATTCTTAATTATGAGTGTTCATGCAAAACAATGAAACCCAGACATTTACAGAAACGCCTCCAATCCTCATTGCACACAGGACACCAGGGAATGATTAGAGGCACTCTAGAGAGGTGTGGAGGGCTGAGGAACAGAGAAGGGCAAAGAGGGGCACAGGATGTAATCACTCAGGGTTATGAATAGTTCTAACCTTTCATGTTTTGACATTGAAATTCCATGTTAAAAAAAACTATTACTTAAAAAAAAATTCACAGAAACGCTTACCTTGTCCATCTTCTTTGAACACCAACTCTCTTTTTTCAGATTCATTCTCATTCTTACCTCTGCGTCTATTTTTACCTCCTTTACCTGATGGTTTTAAAAAAAAAAAAAAAAGATGTTAATTATCTGTACAACAGTATTAAAGAAACAAATGACTCACAACATGCCTTTAAAAAATCATTTAAACTTAAAATTCACCTAATGTGGTCACACACTCATATTAAGTTCACAATTTCTAGTCATATCAAACACATCACCTCCCTACTCTTCTTGGGAAATTCCTTTGGGTTATTTCTCACATAAAATACAACAACTAAAAGAAAGTATACATAGAATTATATAGATCCCTGAGAATATCTGTGTTCAATGGTCGAAGTTTCTGGACCATAATGACCACTTGGTTGAGCACACTTCTCGGTGAACTGTCCTACAGTGGCCCACAAGGGCCAGGGTGGGAGATATATGGGTTACCAGTAAATTTCCAAGTAAATAAGCTCCCTCTTTTATTGGACCTCCCCATGAAAAGTCTGAGCTCAATCAAGTAGGATGACTTGGGGTGTGGGGTGGGGGTAAAGTTATAGCTCCTGGAATGGGATACACTGATTTTGTGGTGGAGGGAAAAACAACTCCAGCTGATTTGAGAGTTTTATCTTATACCTGTAAGAAAGATTCACTGAGCAAAGTATTTGAAGTTAAAAACACAAGGCACTAATTCCTGAACTTGGAAGCAACCAAGATGTCCTTCAGTAGGTGCATGAATAAACTGTGGCTTGACACAGGAGAGTATATTATTCAGCAATAAAAAGAAATGAGCTACTGAGTTCCTAAAAAACACTAAAGAATCTTAAATGCAAACTGTTTAGGGAAAGAAGGAACCTATAAAGGCTGAATAGTATGACTCCAACCACACAACATTTTGGAAAAGGCAAAACTATAGAGATAGTATAAAAAAAATCAGTAGCTGCCATGAGTTGGGGGAGGAGAGGGCAGATGAATATGTAGAACACAGAGGATTTTCAGGGCAGTTATATTATTATTCTGTAGGATACTGTAATGGTGGATACATGTCATTATACATTTGTCAAAACCCACACAATGTACACATGAAGAATAAACCTTAAGTAACCTATGGACTTGTTAGTAATAATGTATCTATACTGGCTCATGTAAGATGTTAACAACATGCTGGGGTAATAAGAGAATTCTAGTTTCTACTCATTTCCCTACAAATATAACTAATCTAAAAAACAAAGTCCAGGGGCGCCTGGGTGGCTCAGTGAGTTAGTATGCCTTAGGCTGTCTTGATCTCCAGGTCCTGGGATAGAGCCCCACAGTGGGCCCCCTGACCCAGCTCATGCACACTCTCTTCAAATTAATAAAATCTTAAAAAATAAAAAATAGGGGTGCCTGGGTTGCTCAGTGGATTGAGTCTCTGCCTTCGGCTCGGGTCATGGTCTCAGGGTCCTGGGATTGAGCCCTGCATTGGGCTCTCTGCTCAGCGGGAGCCTGCTTCCCCCTCTCTCTCTGCCTGCTTCTCTGCCTACTTGTGATCTCCGTCTGTCAAATAAATAAATAAAATCTTTAAAAAAAATAAATAAATGAATAAAATAATAAAATTAAAAAAATAAAAAATTAAAACAAATAAAGTCCATTAAAAAAAACGAACAAAAAAAAGCAGCTGGTGCGCGGGCACACACGAATACTACGCAGCCATCAAAAAGGGTAGTCTTGGGGCGCCTGGGTGGCTCAGTGGGTTAAGCCGCTGCCTTCGGCTCAGGTCATGATCTCAGAGTCCTGGGATCGAGCCCCGCATCGGGCTCTCTGCTCAGCAGGGAGCCTGCTTCCTCCTCTCTCTCTGCCTGCCTCTCTGCCTGCTTGTGATCTGTCAAATAAATAAATAAAATCTTAAAAAAAAAAAAAAAAGGGTATTCTTGCCATTTGCAACAATGTCGATGGAACTAGAGGGTATTATGCTAAATGAAATAAGCCAATCAGAGAAAGACAATTATCATATGATCTCACTGATATGTGGAGCTGATATGAAGGCAGAGGAGCATAGGGAAAGAGAGGAAAAAAATGAAACAAGACAAAACCAGAGAGGGAAACAAATCATAAGAGGCTCTCAATCTCAGGAAACAAACTAAGGGCTGCTGGAGAGGAGGGGGGTAAGGGGGATGGGGTGACTGGGCAATGGACACTGAGGAGGGTATGTGTTGTGGTGAGTGCTGGGTGTTGTGTAAGGCTGATCAATCACTGACCTCTACCTCTGAAAGTAGCAATACATAATATGTTAACAATAATAATAAATAGTGGGATGCAGGAAAAAAAAACAATAAAAAGCAATGTGCAAACCAGATGCAATCAGCAAAATCTTGACTGTGGGGGTGATTCAACAAGACAATTTGTTTTCTTCAATAGATACACTATGAGGGGGCAAAAGACCAGATGGATGGGGAACTTACAGATTTCTTCTTCTTTTTTTTTTTTTTTTTTAAGATTACTTATTTGGAAGAGAAAGCATGAGAGAGAGAATGAACACAAGCAGGGGTGGGGACAGAGGGAGAGGGAGAAGCAGGCTCCCCACTGAGCAGGGAGACTGATGCGGGACTCAATCCCAGGACCCTGGGATCATGACCTGTGTTGAAGGCAGACACTTAACCAACTGGGCCACGCCGGCACCCTACAGATTTCTTAAAAGAGACTTAAAAGATTTGTCAACCAGTGGCAATGTGTAGACCAAATCTGTTTGTTTTTTGTTTTTTCTTTTTCAAAGACTCTGCTGAGCAGAGAGCTTAATGTGGGGCTCAATCCCAGGAGTCTGGGATCATGACCTGAGCCTAACTGACTAAGCCACTCAGGTAGGTGCCCCCCAAATCTGGATTCTGGTTTGGTGTGGATGGTGGTCAAGTTTAGATGTGAAGTGATTGTGTCTGGGGCCAGAAAGCGAGTACCTAAAGGTTCCTTATATAGTCTACTTTTGTATTTATTTAAAATTCTTTATGTACATTTAGAAATGAAAACAGCAAGGTGAGTAAGGGTATGAAGCTATCACCGGTGTAAAAAAGAAAAATGAAGGGGTACCCAGGTGGCTCTTAAGAGTCTGACTTTTGATTTCAGCTCAGGTCATGATCTCAGGGTCCGGACACTGAACAGTCCTGTGTCAGCAGTGTGAAGCCTGCTTAAGAGTCTCCCCCTCGGCCCCACCCCACCCCTGCTTTTCTGCCTGTTCTCTCTCAAAAGAAAGAAAGCTGCATATTCACATTTGTTTATATATACATAAAATACCTCTGGAAAGGCTTATACAAAAAAAGTTAACAATGACTGCTTGTGAGAAGAACTGGTTTACAATGGGACATGTTTAGGAAAGAGATTTCACTTTCATACTTTTTGAAATTTGAACTGTAAATACTGTCCAAAAAAATATATACTTCAACAAAATCTTACCATGCAACAGACCTAGACTAGCCATGAAGAAAAGAGATAAACAGGAGGAATATTTCTGAGATGGAAATGAGAATTATGACCAGATGTAGAGGGAGGGAGAAGGATAAAAGGAACTTTCACAAAAACCTCCCAGGATCTCAGTTACAGACTATGTAAAATGAAGGAGTTAAAACAGTAGATCCAAATACTCTACATTCCTTCTACCATTTAGGATTCTAGAATTTGATCTACTGGTGTCCTTAAAAAACAAATTCTCCACCTCCCCTTGTTTTTCACTTTAAATGACTCTAATGATCATTTCCCAACTCCTGTTTTTCTGACTTTTCTTTAAAGATTTTATTTGAGAGAGAGAGAGAGAGAGAGAGAGAATGAGCGAGTGAGAGCATGAGAGGAGAGAGGACAGTGGGAGAAGCAGACTCCCCACCGAGCAGGGAGCCCAATGCGGGGCTCCATCCCGGGGCTCCAGGATCATGACCTGAGCAGAAGGCAGTCAGTTAACCAACTGAGCCATCCAGGTGCCCCTTTTTTCTGATTTTTAAAGGGCCACTTGCACTATTCTTGACTTTTACCAGCCAACCCCCTCCCCATTATGCCTGTTCCTCTGGAGCTTCATTAATTCCAAATTCCCACCTTCTGTTAACCCACTTTCTAAGGAAATTAATTTTTCTCTCACCTATCCCTTCTAAGCTAGTAGTCTTACATCTAAGCCCACTATTTCAACCAAACAAGGGTCTCCTATTTCTAATGGCTCCAGTGAATACTGTCCTCTGTCCTCTCAAGCTCAATTTTATTCAAATCTTTTTTCTTTTCTTTCTTTCCTTTTTTTTTTTTTTTTTTTTTTTTTTTACAAAGTTGGTCCTAAATCAACACCCTTGTTTCTGTTAGCGGCAACATAACTGCCTTAAAGAATATATCTCTCTCATCCTATGAACACACAATCTACCTTCCGCTATCTGATGCTTTAATCCAAGGAGACTTCTCACTGTCCCAGTAACTCACCCTTAACAAGCCTATGCCTATGAGATAGGTACTATTTTGTCTTCATTTCCCAAGATATAATAGTCTTTGAAAGGTTAAGTGACTTATCCAAGGCTATATCATAAAACGTGAGATCTGGGATTTGAAGTGAGCAGTAAGACACCACACCAGTTCACTATACTCTTAGCCACTATGCAATAAAGCCACCCATTTACTTGTCACAATCACCCTATGAAGTAATAGGTCATTTATCCCCAGGTTACCAGGGAGTTCACTGAAGCTCAGAGAATTAACTAACTCACTTTACATATTTCAGTGTGCGGGGGTGAACAGATTCAAACCTAATCTTTGTTGTTGTTGTTGTTCATGGCCCTCACATTAGGGTATCTCTCCACAGCGTTCTGTTCCCATTCCAGAACCTAAAACCACACTGGGGCCCGTTTTCAAAATGTGGAAGGCTGTAAGTGATAGTGATATTAAAGAACTCATGGGAAGAACCTGGAAGCAGCAAAAGGTTCAAAGCCCAAACAGAATAAAGAGTGTGTACCAGGCCACTGCAAAGTCAGACACATAACTTCTAGAATCAAGTACATCTTCTCTGTCCTGGGGGCAGTCTCACAATGTTCTGTACTATTGTCAGGTGGGCCTCTATAATTTCCTGACCCACACAGAAGTCCTTAAGAGTTCAGTAAGTGAGGCATTCCTAGGGGACACCAAAACGAATTTCCCAGAGAAAGTATTTCTGCTCCACGCCATTCATGCCAGATCTTCAAACCTGAGTGAAAGTTCCATTAGGGCAAGGATCCTACCAACTTTATTTACTGAGTTATATAGCTGACTTGGGCAATCTTTGAATCAATCAAGAGTAGTCCATACATTCCCAAAGGAGTGGCAATTTTATTTATTTATTTATTTATTTATTTATTTATTTTTAAAGATTTTTCCTTATTTATTTATTTGACAGAGAGAGATCACAAGCAGGCAGAGAGGCAGGCAGAGAGAGAGGAGGAAGCAGGCTCCCTGCCGAGCAGAGAGCCCGATGCGGGGCTCGATCCCAGGACCCTGAGATCATGACCTGAGCCGAAGGCAACGGCTTAACCCACGGAGCCACCCAGGCGCCCCGGAGTGGCAATTTTAAAAGTAAGGCAGTAATTTCCTCTTAAGTGTGGGAGCACCTTACCCCAGTCTTCTTGAGTTGACCAAAAGATACTCTTTTCCTGAGGTAATAAGCTAAAAATATCTAGAGGATTCCAGAGGACATACACTGGTAAGAATCAGTCCAAAGCAAAGTCATTCAACACACAGTTTGTGGCAATTTATATCTTTGTGAAACCATCACTAAAATTATATTCACAGGGCTTCTGGCTTTTCCAATGAAGAAAAACAACAGACATGAATTTAATTCTACATTAGTAAACCTCATCTCGTAAAATCCAGGGGTCATGGAAAGCACTAACATAACAGATTGATTTTACAAGTACTGAAATGATAACCGACAAATTCAGAATGATGACTACCTCCAAAAACAGAGGAAGACACGGGAAAGGGGATTGAAGAGGGGGACACAAAGGGCTTTAGATTGATTCTGTGTTTTAATTTTCAAGTTCAGAGTATAGACTCCCAGGCATTCATTGTATTATCTATATTTTTTGTATGCTTCAAATATAATTTATAGAAGAACGATTCACTGCTTGCCAATTTACCAGAATTAACCATACCCTTACCACTCCCCTCTCTGTTTTACTGCCATGTCATGGGAATAGAACCTTAAAAGAGGCTAGTGAACGAGATGTGATTTAACATAGAAGTCCTGTTTCCTGGAAACCAAAGGGTACCTATTATTCATCTGAGAGTGGAGTCAACCAAAAGGAAGATGACTTAATCCAACAAATATTTATTGAGCATCTACTAAGTGTCAAATGCTAGTAATTCAATGTGATTAAGACAGATAGCATTATTGCCCATTAGAGCTTAGAGTTTAGTGAGGGGAATTGGAATTTCATCACTAGAAATAAAGGTGAGAATAAGATACTTAGGAATAAAGGATTGGACAGGTTACAAGAAACTTTTAGAACTCTGCTTTACCCAGAATAATCAGCAATAAAATGCTACAAAAAGGACCGGCAAGTTAGATTTCTGAGGACAGGGGAATCCCCTAAGGGAACGGCACCAAATCTTGCAAAGAACCTCAACCAAGTACCCACCGGATAAAATGAGTAGTGACAGCTACAAAGAGAACAGAAGTAAGCCTGATTAGGGCAGGGTCTCAAGGATGAATAACCAAACGAAACTTCCTGTGGGTTGTGTAATATGCTCCTCTCCTGAAGGAAATACAATGTTTCCCTGTTTCTATTGACACAATTACCTTAAGAAATATTTATAAAGATACAATTTCCTTGAGAGATTATAAAAATACTTAAAAGATAGAAATCCCCTTAAGTGTAAAAAAAGGGTAATTACTTTAGAACTCCTCTGCTTTCAGGTAAATTAGACTATTTTGGAAATTCCAAATAAATTTATCTCCGAGACGAAGAATTTGTGGACTTTGAGCCTCAAAATGGAGGGAACTTAAAAAAAATTAAAAGGTCTTACTCCCACCACTTACATACAAGATATGAGGCAAAAGTAGAAAACTTGGGAAAATATGAAACAAGTGTTCCATTTAAAAAAAAAGTTAAATCCCGTAAAGGATGGAAAGAGTAAATCTAGAAATGAACCTTAAATAAGTAAATATACATCAAGGTTTCGTCCACTGTTCACAAGGGAGAGGGAGCAGTCTCAACAATACTCAACGACTGTCCATGAAGAAACCCATACAGGAGTACCTGGTCACTAAAGCAGGCATCACCTTTTTCAAGTTAAGAACTGCTTTCAGGGCTTAACTCTTTGCCCAGGAAGCCAAAGGCACTCATTTGCGAAACCCGGGCCGCCTCAGGGAGGTCTCCCCCACAGGTCCATAACGCGCCTCGGTCAGTCTGGCGCGAATCGGGAGCAAAAGCCCACATTCTCCCGCAGGAGGCCCTACAAAAATGGCGTCGGCTCCACCCCAATGTGACCAAACTGGAAGACAGTAGTAACTTCCCAGCTCCTCTCCCAAGCCCCAAACCGCGAGCGTATCCTGCAGCCGTGTGCGGGCACAGCGGAATGGAAGGTCACTGCGGCCTGGGTAACCCGGAGGCCGCGGGAAGGGCCGGAGAGACCCGGTCGAGCGGAGTCGTCCCGGAGTCCGGGCAGCATTACCTTTATTCTTGGGCATGGCGGTGACGGAAGCCTCCCGGCGTTTCCGACTCCTATCCTGGGGGTGGTGGTGGCGGCGGCGGCAGCGGCGACTCCTCCGAGGGGCCCCAGGGGCGACGCGTGGCACCGCGCGGTACCAAGCAGGCAAAAGAGGCCGGGTCGCGTGCGCGGGAGAGTCTCGCGACCGAGTTTCTTCCGAGATCGGCCGGCGCTCACGTTCAGCCGCAGCAAATGGCGTCGCCGCTGCTTGCGTCTCTTTTCCCCGCCTCAGGACGGCGGCTGGCCCGCCCACCCCTCCCGGGCCCTACGGCGCAGGCGTGGGCGACTAACACCCGCCCCCTCCCCCCGCCCTCCATTGTTAGAGCGATGGTGACGCGTTTTTGAAGCGTTCGCAGTAGTTTTGCTGGAACGGGCGGGGGATGGACCGTGAGCCAGGAGGAGCAGGAGTCAGGGGAGTGGGCGGGGCCCTAGGCGTCACAATTAAGGACGGATTCAGGTGGCGCCCGCTGCTGGCTGACAACAGACCTCTCTGCTGCTTTTTTTTTTTTTTAAGATTTTTTTTTTTTAAAGATTTTATTTATTTGAGAGAGAGACAGTGAGAGAGAGCATGAGCGAGGAGAAGGTCAGAGGGAGAAGCAGACTCCCCATGGAGCTGGGAGCCCGATGCGGGACTCGATCCCAGGACTCTGGGATCATGACCTGAGCCGAAGGCAGTCGTCCAACCAACTGAGCCACCCAGGCGTCCCTAAGATTTTATTTATTTGACAGAGAGAGAGAGATCACAAGTAGGCAGAGGGGCAGGCAGAGAGAGAGGGAAGCAGGCTCCCTGCTGAGCAGAGAGCCCGATGCGGGGCTCGATCCCAGGACCCTGAGATCATGACCCGAGCTGAAGGCAGAGGCTTTAACCCACTGAGCCACCCAGGCGCCCCTCTGCTGCTTTTTGACAAGCCACGTCTTGGGGTTTGCGCTGCTGCTGACTCATTAATCTCACAGCTCGTTTTAACTAGGCCCTTTCACCCGCCGGACGTGGTCGGGAGACTGAGCAGAAGGGCAAGGCTCTCCGGTGATCTCCATTACCAAGGCATAATATTTGCATGACATTTGTTTTTTTCTTTATAATAAAGGCTACATCTGTTGCTTGCTATTACCATCAGTTAGCAGAATGTCTCACACATAGTAGATGCTCAGTATATACACCAGGAGGGAAGGAGGGGAAAAGACATAAACTCGGTGTTATGGGCTGAACTGTGCCCTCCCAAAATTCATACATTGAATTCTTGACCCCTAACATCTAAGAATGTGACTGTATTTAGAAATAGGGTCTTTAGGGGCACCTTTGGCGCAAGTCTTGATCTCACGGTCTGGGATGGAGCCCTGCTTAGGGCTCCCTGCCTCAGCTGGGAGTCTGCTTCTCTCTCTCCCCGACCCCTCGCATGTGCTCGCTCTCGATCTCTCAAATAAATAAAAAAGTCCTTTAAGAATGAAAACAAAGGGGGCGCCTGGGTGCCTCAGTGGTTAAAGCCTCTGCCTTGGCTCAGGTCATGATCCCAGAGTCCTGGAATCGAGTCCCACATCCGTCTCTCTGCTCAGCAGGGAGCCTGCCTCCTCCTCCTCTCTCTCTCTCTCTGCCTGCCTCTCTGCCTACTTGTGATCTGCCTGTCAAATAAATAAAAATCTTAAAAAAAAAAAAATGAAAAGAAAAAAAAAGGAGGGCCTTTAGAAGTAATTAAGTTGAAAAGAGTTCATTATGTTGGGCTGGAATGCATATTGACTGGTGTCTTTATGAGAAGAAGGAGGAGGTTAAAGATGCAGACACAGAGGGGAACACCGTGTGAACAAGGTGTCAGCCTTTACAAGCCAAAGAGAGAATCCATACAAGAACCCAACACTGCAGACCTCTTGATCTCAGACTTACCGCCTCTGACACTGTGAGAAAATAAATTTTTACTGTTTAAGCCACTCAGTTTCTGGTATTTTGTTATAGCAATCCCAATCAATTTAAACAGCAGACTATACAGGACATACAGCTTCACTTTTAAGTAAACTTTATTTTTGGTTTGTTTTTTGTAGATTTTATTTATTTATTTGAGAGAGAGCATAAACAGGAGGAGCAGCGGGCAGAGGGAAAGGAAGAAGCAAGCAGGCTTCCCACTGCGCAGGGAGCCCGATGCAGGGCTCCATCCCAGGACCCCAAGATCATGACCTGAGCCGAAGACAGACGCTTAACCGACCTGAGCTGCCCATGTGCCCCAGTAAACTTATTTTAAATAAATCACTTTTCTGAAAATATTAGGGTGTAAGCATTATCTTTCCAAGGAAATGGACATACCTAAGTGGCAGAGAAATAAAGTACTATTGTTGAAAATAGTGGTTTTATACCAGAGACATCTGACAGTCTCTGGAGATATTTCTAATTGTCACAACTGGAAAGGAAGGATGCTGCTGCTGGCACCTAGTGGACAGAGGCCAGGGATGCTGGTAAACATCGTACAGCGCATAGTACAAACCCACCCACCCGCAAACAAGCATCATCCAGACCAAAACACTAAAATAGCTGAGGATGAGAAACCAATGACAGGCATTTCTTAGACAGAGACTGAAAGATGATGAGGACTTAAAGTTCTGGGTTTCTTTTCCCATTTGCAATAACTTGTAATAGTCACAATTGAGGATGAAGGACATCTATGAAATTTATTTAAATTTTGCTTTGAGGCCAAATGATTATGAACTTGGGACTTTGAAGTTAGAGAGAGCTGGGCTCAAATTCAGCTCTGCAGCAACTTATCACTCTATAACTATGGACAAGTTACTTAACCTATTTATAAGTCTCAGTTACCTCAGCTATAAATTGGGTATAGGAATAATACATATCATATTGGGTTATTGTGGGAATTAAATCGATATAATACATTTATTGTTTAGCAGTTGTGCCTAGCACCTGGCAAGTCAGACTCCAAGTGTCTGAAGTTCAAATATTTAAAAACCAAAAGTCTCTGCCAATTACTCAGTACAAAACCCCAAAGGAAAAAAAAATCAGGCTTCATTTGTCTATCATAGGATGGTTCTCACATTTGACTGACCATCAGAATCATTTGGAAAGAGGTGAGTCATGGGGACATCTGAGGGAAATGACTACTGGGCAGAGCATAAAGACCTAGAGCAGGAGCATGCTTAGAATGATGTGAAATGTTGGGGTTCAGGAATGAGTGGTCAAGGAAAAATTCTTGAGATGTCTTCAGTGCAAAAAGGGCGATTTTATTAAAGCATGGGAACAGTACTGTGGGCAGAAAGAGGCTGCACCGGGGTTGTGAGGAGTGGCTAATTATATAATTTCAAGTTGGGAGGGGGTTCAGGTAGCGTTAAGTCAGCAAGGTTCCAGGACCGTGATGGGCTAGCTGTTGTTAGGAAAAGGTCATTTACCACTATCTAGTAAAACCTTAGTCATGAGACCCTTTAAAAGTATATCAGTGGGCCATATGTTGGGAGGATGATTGCTAACATATATCTTGGTGGGGATGGGTAGAGAAAAGGAAGGTTTCCAAAGGGATTTTGGAAGGATCTGGAGGTCTGGTTAATGTCAAGCTAAGGCTGTCTTTTGCCTTTAGCAAAGCATTCACATTGAGGCAGTTAAGTTCCTGAGGGACGATCACTCTGCCTGTCTCAAGTATGTGTCAGTTGGCTGTTAAGTTATTTTTAAATTATTTTTTTAATATTTCAATTTTATATTGTTCTACTGGTTTTAACCATGTGCTCAAAATTTCTTATGCAGTATTGGATTACTCCTTTTTTTTTTAACATCTTAATTTTACTTTTCAGTGTTCCAAGATTCATTGTTTATGCACCACACCCAGTGCTCCATGCAATACGTGCCCTCCTTAATACCCACCACCAGGCTCAACCATCCCCCCACCCCCCTCCCTTCCAAAACCTTCAGTTTGTTTCTCAGAGTCCACAGTCTCTCATGCTTTGTCCCCCCGCTCCGATTTCCCCCAATTCACTTTTCCTTTCCTTCTCCTGATGTCCTCCATGTTATTTGTTATGCCCACAAGTAAGTGAAACCATATGACAATTGACTCTCTGCTTGACTATTTCACTCAGCACCATCTCTTCCAGTCCCGTCCATGTTGATACAAAAGCTGGGTATTCATCCTTTCTGACGGCTGAGTAATATTCCATTGTATATATGGACCACATCTTCTTTACCCATTCGTCTGTTGAAGGGCATCTTGGCTCTTTCCACAGTTTCATGATTTATTTTCTTGAGTGCCTCTAACTCTCTCTGTACATTCTGTTCTCCACCCTTCCTTCCCCTTTTAGGTTGCAGCATAATCATTGTTTTCTTAGAAGGCCTACCCTGCCCTGACCCTTAGGCAACTCTGCTATATATTCCTATAGCATCCTGAACTTCCTTTACCTAATTTTGCTAAAGTCAATCAATTCTATCAATTTAGGGTGGATTAACAAAATTCAGTATCTGGATCTTCAAAGCTGCAGAAGAGTGATCATGGCAAAAATTGCTCCTTCATGTTGGCTTGTCTGAGGAGCCAGATGTTTTTCTAGATAACCATGGTAGGCTGGCTAATGGACCCCAAAAATGTTCATGTCCTAATCCCTGGACCCTGTGAATATATTATCCTATGTGGCAGAAAGAATTAAGATTGCAGATGCAATTAATGTTGCTAGTTAGTTAACCTAGAGATGTGGAGAGTTTCCTGGATTACCTGAGTGGGCCAATCACATGAGTCTTTAAGAGTGGAAGAAAAGGTCAGAGAGGAGTCAGATTCGTGTGACAAGGACTCTACCCACCGTTGCTAGTTTTGAAGATGGAAGAGGGTGGCCATGACCCAAGGGATGCAGCTAGCCTTCGGAAACTGGAAAAGGCAAGGAAACAATTCTCTCCTAGCACTTTCAGAAAGGAATTCAGCCTGTCCAACACCTTGGTCTTAGTCCAGTGAGACCCATATTGGGTCTTCTTCTTCTCACCTACAGAACTGTGAGAATAAATCTGTGTTGTTCTGAACTGCCAAGTTTGTGGTGATTTGTTACAGCAGCAGAAAACAAGCACAGTAACAGTCCTATGTTGCCTCTGTATAATACCAAGTAGACCTTGAAGCTCTCCATCTTAACCTGAATAACCAAATTAATCCATGTGGATAGTCCCCAAACTGTTTTGGCCTGAATTGTAGTTAAGACAAAGCTGTTAAGGGTGAGACCCTAATGCAATATGACTTGTATCCCTGTAAGAGGAAGAGACAGAAGGGGCAGAATGACTACTTGAAGAGGCAGCAAGAGGGTGGTCATCTGCAAGTCAAGGGAAGAGGCCTCAGAAGAACCCAACCCTAATTGACTTCCAGACTCCAGAAGTATGAGAAAATAAGTTTCTGTTGTTGAAGCCACCCAGTCTGTGGTATTTTGTTATGGCAGCCTGAAATGATGAATAAATACACCATCATAATATAAAATTACTAAGAATGTCAATGGGGAAGGTTAAGGGCTAACTGTAGGGCTATAACCCATTCCCTCTCTACCAGAAATCAATGACCTCAATCAAATTTCCTTAAATATGCAATGATATTAGCAGAAAGAAAACGAAAAGTTCTTATGTCTAAAATGCTTTTAGGGGCACCTGGGTGGCTCAGTGGGTTAAATCCTCTGCCTTTAGCTCAGGTCATGATCCAGGGTCCTGGGATTGAGCCCCACACTGAGCCCCGCATCGGGCTCTCTGCTCAGCGGGGAGCCTGCTTCCCTTTCTCTCTGCCTGCCTCTCTACTTGTGATCTCTGCCGGTCAAATAAATAAATAAATCTTTTAAAAAAATAAATAAAACGCTTTTAGCAAGATACATTTTGTCTCTAGAGATGGCTTATTGTAAAACATGGAATTTATGGACTGATGAAGCATGGTTGGCTGGAGAATGGGGGTTCATCATTTGTGTAATCAATGAGGTATAAAAAGGGGAGGTTGCAAAACCAAATAACTTCCCTTGTTTAAGCAATGTTTCCAGATTGCTCAGAAGAAAACTGTCCTTTAATTCTGAGTCCAAAGTGTACGGTAATGAGGAAGAGAAAGGGTATTTTGGAGCTAAGTCTGATGATTTTGGACTTCTCGAAGAACAGATTATTTCACCTGTGCCTGGTGATCGCTCTGTATCCTTCGAATCATTAATCACGTTTGGTATTGGGTTAAGATCTATGATTCATGTGCCTGATGGGACTCTCTTTGGGCTAACCAAGACTTTGCATATAAAAATTATCTTGCACTTCTTATTAACTCAGAAATGTTCTTGTTTTAAGTTCTATCAATCCAATTTGATAAATTTATACTTTGGAAAAAAAATTTATACTTTGGATAGAATTTGACATTATGAAGGATTATCATATAACTGAAATAACCTGATAAATGACATACATGCATTTATTTGAAACTTTATTATATAAATTTTCATTTCTTTTAAAGATTACAAAACCTGTTCTGTGACAGGAATACAAGCAATATTGTTCCAGGATTATTCATGGATACATCTGAAAGACCTTAGATTACGCATTAATAGTATGATTTGAAAACTTCCCAGATTAAACTCTTAAGTAAAACAATTTAAAGTATTCAGTGATAATTAATCCTTTACAAGCATTTCATAATTATGGCAGCAGTGCCAAGCATCTGATGTGATTTAACCACCAATAAAAGGTACAATACATAGGAACTCATGATATGGTACCTTGGGCTTCCAGCATGCCTTACTAGAGAGAAACTAGTATAAAGTAAGATCAGGTATAATAGTAGAAAAATATTTGTGATTTTTTTTTCTTTTTTAAAAACTGTTTTAAGTAGTTGCCCACCCTATTCCCACCCAAGGCCAAAAATGCAAAATAATTACATCCCTTAGGTGTATACCTTCCCTTTTGCTTGGGTAAGAGTTAAGATAAACCTAATACATGTACATAATTTTAAGAATTAAAAACTCATCACCCATAATTATTAAGGATGCTAAGGAATGGCAAATTTAAAAAATGTTTTAGATGATAAACTAGATACACAAACCAAAACCTTTATCCTTATGCCCTTGCTTTGTATTTAAAAGTTCTACTTACATACTTGTTTGAAAAACTCAGTATACAGCTCATTCAGTACTATAGTGATACTAGGAGTAAAAATTTTCACTTTCATTAGATATTGAACTAATCTACTTAGACTATTACGGAGACTCTCCTCTCACGTGTGTTTACACATATTGTACTCAAATGGTATGTGCTCTAGAAGAGGTTTTCTTGAGGTCTGCATCTCTGAACTTAAGTCTCTAAATTTTCCTTTTCACTAATCTCTATTCAATGTCATATACTTTGCTAGTTGCTCTGGGAGAAGTCATGGATATTTAAACAGCTTATCATGCACTTCAAGGTTATATGGCAAAATAATGAGGAAAGTGCCTTAAGAGGTAGGAAGTAGACTCTCATCCCAACCCTTGCTATGCCCTGTATGAACAGTTAAAAGACTAGAATAAAGTGGTAAATGTGAGACTGATAGTAATACACGGCTTAAGAAAATTAACTTGACTTCATTACTAGAATTGAGAACACTCAGTCACACTGGAACCAGTTACAAGTCACTTGACCACACAAAATACAGCAGTGTCAGAAGTACATAAAGCACACTGTAGATACAAATTCTTCTTGGCCATCCATATTTAGGTATTATCATTCTGTAGATTCTTCACTAGAAAAAGTGGTTAAGCATGGCTCTGTAGAATACCACAGTCCCAAGAAAGCAAATTTCATTCCTTCTTTAATTGGTCTCCACCAATGGTCACTTGGGGAAACCAGCAAAATGTAAGCAATCTGGAGGCGAAAAGAGGACTATTTTCACTAATTGAAATATAAATAATGAGTTAAGTCAACTTATCTGTGAATTAAATAAAACTCAATGTATACATCTAGTGTGAGTCACATGGAGCTGGACTTTTCAGAGAGACAGAACTCTATGACTAGATTGGAACCCCTTGGTTTAAGCACCAAGGGTCAACCATGGAACCCATCATATTTCTTAAGCACAGAAAACAGACCTTTTCTAACTCTTTACATTCCTGAGATACCTGTCCTAATGCCTTCAAAAATCTCATAAATCCTCGATACCACCATGAGAATTTTATCTATAAAATACGGTAAAGCAAGCTGAGTATTTTTCAGTCATTTATAAAGGCCGGGAAGTAGAGACTATCAAAGCCATGTCGAGATATGTATTGCTGACCTCCATGGTGATTAAGTACATCTGTACAAAGGCTCCCAAATCTTGGATGTTTTTCTGCTCTCATCCCAGGCTGGACCCACCCCAGTCCCTTTCCAACCCAATCCATTCTCTTACTCATGAAGCCTTTGCACCCTTCTCCCTCTTCAAATCTTTCCTGGACTGAGGGTGCAGGGCACAGCAAACAGGCCAGCCCCACCTCTCATAATGTCCCCACTTCTTAAAATTAGGTGGGAAATGGTTGATCCAAATCCATACTTTGCAGCCTACCACAGTGAAATGTGAATCTCTACTGCATACACACCACACCCCCTCCAGACCCTAAGTGACTTTCCCCACACATCAGCCTTGCAGCATCTTGATTCTGTGCCTTGTCAAAATATTACATTTTTGGACTTTTGGGGTTGCTTGTGAATAAATGAAAGTTAAAGGTCTACTGTACTTAGGAAAAAAGACATCTCTATAAATTAGGAGTTGAAATGACTTACATAAAAAATTAAAAGGACAAAACTTACCTTAACATCATCACTTGAAAGGGAAGATACAAAACACGTGGTAGCGTAATCCATATTTTTCAGCATACGCTTGGAAAAGTTAAATGCAATCTACCATTCTAGATATTATTTTGGATTATAGGCTAAGAGGAAGTTTGTAAAAGTGGCCTGATGGTTTAGTTCCTTCTTTCACACTGAAATAATCTTTAAGACTAAACTAAAACCTTCTGGGAGAAGCCCTGGTAACTAGGAGAACTAACTGGTTAAGGGCCCAGAGGAACTGGACTCAGTAATTAATAGAAAAGTAAACCCAGGGCAAGCATTACATTTAGAGCTGTCTGCTGTAAATCAAAGGCAATAGAAACACCAGGACCACAGATGAAATAAATCAAGCTCATGAACTGCATTTTAGGCAAAAGCCTTCAGTTTTGTGAACACATGACTTGCTTTTCTCCAATAAAACTGGCAGTTGAAGTAGGCGAAGAAGGCATTATCTTTGAAAGCAATAAACTTGCCATTCATCTACCAGTGGAGTAATGTCCCAAGAAATACTTTTTTTTTTTAATAACTCTGCTCCTGGTTGGGTGATAATATGAAGGGAAGGTAGCATGGTGTTATGAGGGGAAAAAAAACTGAGTAAGAAGTTAAGGATTCTAGTCTTTGTTTTGAGTCTTAGTTACTTTACATGCAATATGAGAATGTTGAACTAGATAATTTATAAGGATTTACACATTTACTTCTGGTTCTAAGACTACGATGGACAACACACCTAAGCACTTATGGAATAGCATTGGTGTCCAAAATTTGGAAATGTCTTCTTCTTTTTTTTTTTTTTTGGCCTAGAGTTACACTAACATTTTAAAAGCGACAAGATTTGGGATGGGTGTGGTTTGAAACACTGAATAGAGAGAGAGAGAAAGAAAGAAAAAAATTTCTTTCTGGGCAATGGGAAGCAGTTTTTGATAGTCAGCATTTATATACTCAAGAATTTTAAAAAACTTTCTCCATCTAGATCTTCTGAATCCCTCTTACTGTACATTTTTTTTAAATTTAGAAGATAAACTTACATTTGATTTCTATGCATAATCATTTTGTGTCACTTAAGCAAAATGAATGTTACAGATTTTCCCTTTCTCTTTAGCTGTGTGGAGGAGAACTTAAAGTAATAGTAAGTGGCTTCTAAGACATTTAACTAAACTACACTTTCTTGGCTTTGTACTCTCAAAGAAAGATTTAAAGCTTTGGGCAGGTAAAAAGACTTCTGATGTAAATGGCTCAGTACATGGCTAAGAGATCTGTTGGGCACATTCTTGATGAGGTTAAGTTTAATCACTTTTCCTAGTTCATGTTTTTCATATTACATATTGATGTACGCTAGGCAGCTTAACCAAAATACAGGTAATAATGGATACAAAAGTTTCTTTAATCAAACAGGATTGTGGAAACTACCCAAATTAGATGTAGACAATGAATACTGTAATCTAAGCAGACCCAGTAACCACTATGAAAGCTGATCATTTCTGAAATTAAAGGAAGCATTATATGGCCATAAGTCATCAGAAGGAATTCAGAAAACACTCAATGGTGAACATTCACTTAGCCTACTTGAGCTATAATTTCAGGTGAGAACAAATACTGTTTGATCAAGAATGTTTTATTCCCTCGAATAAGAAAGTGTAAATCCAATTTCATAGAGAGGCTGGTGGCCTTTATTACATTCAAATTAGTGTTTAATATAGAGCATCGTAATGGGATAGAACTCATTATGATTTACCTTTTTTCCAAAAAGCATACTTTTCTTGCAGGTATACAAGAACAGGTATCCTGTTATTCATATGCTAAATTCTGCAATTTGATCTATTTAAACATGAAAGATCTAATGGGACTTGAATGACCTGTTGTTAAATTTTCCTTCACCAATCTCTTCACCAGAACTCTTAAAGGCCTTTGATGTATATTGGCAAAATCCCAAATTATATGCCAAATACTAAATATGGATACTATTCAAGATCAAAAGTGCAAGAACTACCTCCTTAATTAAGGAAAAAAGAACCCTAAGGAGTTGCAACGCATATGGACTAACTTCATAGGTGTACTCTTGATGTCATGCCACACACACGTGATAACTTTCTCTACCATAACAGCTCTCTAGGTTAGTCTGACAAAGCACCTGACTTTAAGAAACAAACAAATGAACGAACCAGTGAAACAGACATGGGGAAATATATGTACATTTTGGAAGTATTACATTCAACAGCTGTTCCACAATCTGGCCATTTTTAGGGCTGTCCAACAATACTGTTAATCCAGGTGAACTATTTAACCAGATTTAATAGTCAATTGATTAATAATAATAGATTCCAAGTTAAACAAAGCATGTATACATTAAAGAAAGCAGTACAGAAATGTACTGTATATGAACTGTTTACAAAAACATACAAAATGTTGGATGGCACAAGGGATACAGTGCTAATAGAAACGGATTGTTTAAGCTAAGTGCTTAACATAAACTGTCCATCCCTATAACTAACAAAGAATATTTCAGGGACATGAAATATTTCCTATAAAAATAATGCTATATGGTGTAGAGTACTTTATTCAGTGTATTTTTAGGTGGTATTCGTATGTTCATTATTCTTGTTGATTCAGTGAATATGTCTTCATCATGTTTCCATTTTCATTTCATCCAAAGCTCCAGGAAAATCTAACTTGCTAACAATCATTTAAAGCGAGAAGAGACGGAAGCAGGAGCAGCAGGAGGAGCAGCAGCATTATGGGTACCAGCTGGGACAGTGTGTGCTTGCAGGTGTCTCTCAGATATGTGCTACCTGTCGCCAGAACTTGTGCTATCAGCTTACACCATGGTACCAAATATCTCACTGAGGTCACTTCACAGAGCTGTGGAGGTGATTTTTTTAATACCTCTCCGCTGAGCAAGAGTAGAGCGGCCTACTGGTTCCAAAACTGGTGACTGATTACGGTTTAAAGCAGAATATGTAGCTGCCATAGCACCCTGAAAATAGGAAAGAGAGGTCACAACACAAATGACAATGGGTAGTCACAAGTAGGTAGAATACAAAATACAGATATTCCCCCCTAGATAATTTCTTCATATGAAAATTTATATAGATTTAATCGGGCTTATAATGAAAATAACCATACTGGTCAAACCCTCTGATTTAACTAAAATTAAAGAGGCAGATATGGGAGGCTGAACTTACAGATGAGAAAGGACAGGGATGGGCTTCTAACAAGCAGCCCTCACTTTACTTAGGACTATTCAACTTTTGTTTCTTTGCAATTCTTTAATACCAGGGGCAGCAAACATGCTCTTCTGGAACTTGTTTTGCCACTGCTGACAACCTCAAAGAATTTGCTCTGGGTTTTGCATAAGAAAGAAAAGTATAAACAAAAGTTAGGAAATCCATAAGCCTATGTGACAGATAAACTCAGAAGTCATTCTTAAACTGGTTTTATTATATTTTGGCATGCTTTGATTTTCTCTTTTCCAAACCGCTCGTTTTAAGAGAATCTCACTTTAGAAATGGATGCAGGCTGAGCGAAAGGGAATGCTGTGGGCATGGATAGGGGGGCTCACAGTTTCCTGGAAGTCATGCAGAAAGCAGTGCCTGAATGGGGCAGCTCACCTTGACTAGATGGGGTGCATCCTGTCTGTTTAGTTGGTACTGTGGCAGTTGGTCCCAGTGGACGATCCAAGGATGTCTGAGCACAAGGGCAGCAGTCAGTCTCTGATGAGGATCCACATGAAGCATCTTTGACACCAGGTCCTGTAATGGGAAGAAGACGAGTAATAAAACAAGTTTAAACTTTTGTTTGTTTTTCTATAGCACTTGATACTGGTCAGCATTCTTCTTTAGCTTCTATGACACTATTTTTTCCAGGTATCAAACCTTGGGGTTCAAAGCAATTTGGTCAATATAACAATTTCTTTCTTTCTTTCTTTTTTTTTTTAAGATTTACTTTAAAGAAAGCGACAGAGAGGGTGCCTGGGTGGCTCAGTGGGTTAAGCCTCTGCCTTCGACGGAGCTCATGATCTCGGGGTCCTGGGATTGAGTCCCATATCAGGCTCTCTGCTCAGCAGGGGGCCTGCTTTCATCTCTCTCTCTCTCTCTCTCTCTGCCTGCCTCTCTGCCTACTTGTGACCTCTCTCTCTGTGTCAAATAAATAAATAAATAAACAAACAAACAAATAAATCTATCTTTATAAAAAAAGAAAGCGACAGAGAGAGAACAGAAGTGAGCATGAGCAGGGCAAGGGACAATGGGAGAGGGAGAGAATCTCAAGCAGACTCCCCAACATGGGGCTGGATCCCATGACTCTGAGATCATGACCTGAGGTGAAATCAAGAGTTGGATGCTTAACTGACTGAGCCACCTCGGTGCCCCCAACATGGCAATTTCTTTAAAAAAAAAAAAAAAGGCAAAAAATCCAAGTCTCTGTTTTCTCCTTCCTGAGTAACAGTAACTTTGGTGCACTACAAAGAGTAAATTTACCACATTTATGTATCTTTAAGTACTTTGGCTCTTTTATTCACTGAGATATTCTGACTTTTCTATACTTTTGTAGTTTTATTTCTAAGTAATTTTCAGCTGAAGACTTTTTTGTGCTGCTGGTAATAATGAAAAGCAGAACATAACTGTCCAATAATAGGAATTTAATTGGAGAGCTCCAAATGCCCCCTCCAAAAGATTAGAGTTATTTTTTTTTAAGTAGGCTCCACGCCCAACGTGGGGTTTGAACTCACAACCCCAAGATCAAGAGTCACATGCTCCACCAACTGAGCCAGCCAGGTGCCCCAGATTAGAGTTATTTTTATTTTCCCCACTTCATGGGCATTGCACAGGCATTACTTAAAAAAAATAAAGAAATACAGAGAAGCAAAAGAACAAGAAGAACTCCCAGAATACCATTCTTCCAGAGAAAATGCCTTCTATCTATCCAAATGCTTTCCTATGCATGGAACACAGATCCATATAATTGCTAGATAGTTTTATACTCTCCACAATAAGAACAGTTGTGACTTAAAAGAGCCATCTACCACTTGTTTAATTTTTCATTCAAAATATATCTATTTGAGTATCTATTAAAGGCCAAGTATTCTGCTAGACATTGGGTATTCAGCAGTGAACAAGATAGAAATGAACTCTGACTTCATGAAGCTTTCAGCCCAGTGAGGGAGAAACAAAGAATCAATTACAAAGCAAACAGTAAGTCTTTGATGGGATGAATAAGGACGTATAGCTAGAGGAGCACAAAGAGACACCTGACCTGAACAGGATGGGGTGGCTTAGAAGTGACTTCTTTAGAGGAATGTGAGACCTGAAGGAATGGCTGTAGATAGATTATAGAGAAGGGGAGGAGGAAACAGAGCAATTCGGGGAGCTAGAGCGGAGTGTGATTAGAGGAAAGCCGTCAGGGATGAGAATGTGTCACAATTAAGGAACTGAAAGGAGTGCAGTGAGGCTGTAATAAAAACAAGCAGAACATAGCAGCAGATAAATGGGAAGGTGAGAAGGGACTAGACCATGAAGGCCCCTGTAAACTACATTAGCAAATATGGTCTTTGTCTGGAGGTAAGAAATTATTTAGAGCAAGGGAATGACACAGTCAGGTTTGTACTTTAGAGAGCTTACCCTCACTAAGTGTGGAGGAAAACGGATTGGAGGGTGCAAGCCTGAAGACTCCAATTTGAGACTGGCAAGAGATGATGGCTTCAGGCTAGTATAAGAGATGGCAAAATATGGATGGTCTGAGCTACTTAAGAGAAAGAAGCAACAGAACCTGGTGGCTGACTGATACTAGGAACTGAAGAGATGTTATTCCAAGTACTCCTTTGCTATTATTTAGTTTCTTATTCTTAGTTTTCATTAACAGCAAAGAACAGGAATAAGCTACTGAACAGAATTAGAAATAAAAAGTGAAACAATTAGGAACTCCCCTTCCAAATTCCTAAAGTGAGAAAATATGCTTCAAGTACAAAAAAAGTTGCAAAACTGCCCAGGCGCACAACAAAACTCTCTTCCTTCCATAAGTCTCATCACTCTGTTCAGATAAACTCATTCGTATTCATGGCTTTAGCTTCTATAGATGGTGACTCCTAACGCCACTGTCCACCCAAAACTTCACTCCTAATATCTGCATCAATACAGCCAGTTGCCTAATGGACATACATCTCTTACTTATACACCACAGTCGCATTTCAAATTCGTAATGTCCAAATCTGTAATTATCATGCCTCTCAAAACTACTTCTTTTGTATCCAGCATCTTGGTGAAAGAACACCACTACAACTCATTTGCCTACGGTGGCTATGTGGACTACATGCTTACTATCTGCTTCCCCCTTGCTTCTTTTTTTCTTTAAAGATTTATTTATTTATCTTGAGACACACACACACACACACACACACACAGAATCTCAAACAGACTCCATGCTCAGCATGGAGGCCAGTGTGGGGCTTGATCTGACAACCCTGAGATCATGACCCAAGCCGAAACCAAGAGTCAGACACTTAATCAACTGTGCCACTCAGGTGCCCCTCCCTTGCTTCTTATGTCCATTTAACCACTGAGTCTATTTTGCCCCCTAAATTTCTCTTTAATTTAGCTCAAATCCTGCTACTCCTGCTTTAGTCTAGGTCTTCATCATTTGTGACCTGAAATACTGTAAAACCTTATAAGTAAAACCCTTAACATTAGGTCAGTGAGGACTGAATGAAATAATATAGGTATTAAGTGTTAGCATAGACCTTGGCACGTAAGTGCCCAGTGAATTGTAGTGATGGTCCTGTTCTTCTCAAAGCCACATATGAAACATATGGCCCATATGACTCATGACATTCACATGTGCAACTTGCTCTTGAGGGAACACATCAGACTGATAGAACCCTCACTTCCGACTGTGCGTATTCACTGTACCATATAATGCTTATCTCAAGTCTTAACTGGACAAATTTGCAGAAGTTATCAGTAATAACGTGATATTTATAAGAAAGGCTGTGAGTTAGATCCAATTTTTTGTGCTCTATTTTTTATCTCATCCTCACCTTTCTCTTTCATTCAAAAAAACCATACTGGAATCAAGTCAATGAGAGCCAAATTATCGAAATTAAAGCAAGTCAAGGTTATCTCTATAATTTATTTTAAAAGGAGGCAATGGGTAAGCTCTGATACTTTATACAGTGACATTATTTAATATGTCTCACAACTGATCATGACAATTTCTGGCAGACTCCAGAGATAAGAATTACTGCTCTATAGAACAAACTTGAAAAAGGAAACTCTCATCATTACAACGCTTAATACTTTTCAGCAGTTCTCCAATACCTAGAATAAACCTGAAATCCTGAGCATAATCTGCAAAGCCTTTTATAATCTGGGTTCATCAGCTACCTTCTCACGTGTACCCCGTGCTAGTCACAACAAACTGTGCACAGCAACCTGGAAGCATTCTGCCATTTTCAGGCTGGCCTGACCACAAATAGCATGTGCTGCTCCCTCAGCCTGGGATGGAATACATCCTTCTGCTCCCTAAAGCTGCCAGGAAAATCCCCTCACTGCTTCTGGAAAGCTTTCTTGGAAATCTTTCTGACTGAGCACCATCTGTAAACTTCTTTAACACACAAAAATGTACCACTGTAATAGCACACGTGACACTGTGCTGTATACTTCTGGCCATCTCCCAACTAGACCAAGAGCTTCCTGAGATCAGGAACTCTATCTCAGTCACATCTTTGATCCCTGGACCTTCACATTTTAAGCATGCTGTAAGTGTTGAACACATGGATTAAAAAGAAATCCCAGAAAAAAAAAAAATGAATCATCTGGTTTAAGAAATAATTGTTAAAAAAAGGGAAAGGCGGGGCACCTGGGTGGCTAAGTGGGTTAAGCCTCTGCCTTCGGCTCAGGTCATGATCTCAGGGTCCTGGGATCGAGTCCCGCATCGGCCTCTCTGCTTGGCAGGGAGCCTGCTTTCTCCTCTCTCTCTCTGCCTGCCTGTCTACCTACTTGTGCTCTCTCTCTGTCAAATAAATAAATAAAATCTTAAAAAAAAAAAAGGGAGGGCGCCTGGGTGGCTCAGTGGGTTAAGCCGCTGCCTTCGGCTCAGGTCATGATCTCAGGGTCCTGGGATCGGGTCCCACATCGGGCTCTCTGCTCAGCAAGAAGCCTGCTTCCCTCTCTCTCTCTCTCTGCCTGCCTCTCCGTCTACTTGGTGATCTCTCTCTGTCAAACAAACAAACAAACAAACAAATAAATAAATAAATAAAGGGAAAGCCTAACACTTCATTTTAAATCAGTTATAAAGCCAAGTATCATCTATGCAGACATTAAATTAGTTAACAAAGGCTTCATCTCTATGCCAAAAGAATCAACCTACATTTTTGACGTACCCTATTTACTTTTGCGATCATCTCAACTCAGGCTTCCACCTCTAACAGAAATCAGCAAGCGCGTTTACCAGTATGTATCTTCTTTATCTCCTCCATGTTTTTCTTATTCGGAAGAGGAAAACTGCTCTTCTTTTTCTTTCTAATTTTTAAAATTTTCACTCTTGATTTTAAAAGAGCATTTTCCATGAATAAAGTAAAACTAGAGCAGAGTTGGAAAGCAAGTCTGCCAGAGTATGGCAGATCTTCCAGTGAGAAAGGCTTTTCAAATGGATTTCAAGCAGACACCTTAAAACCATACTACTGTTTATTATGAAAAAGATGAGACCCTTTTCTATATAATATGAACCAAAAATAGAACATGGTGCAGTTATTCTAGGGAATAAGGGCTTTGGGACCAACTGCTTAGTTCAAAGCATCCACATGCTCCTGGTATGTAACTATGGACAAATTCACACAAAAATTCTAGCCTTGGTTTTCTTCTGTGAAATGGGGATACTACCACCTATTTTACAGGGTTTGGAAGAGGATTAAATGGGATGATTTAGGTGAGGTGCAGTGTGAGGCACAAAAAAGCCACAAAAATCATGAAGATTACCACTATTATCATCATTCTTCTTCTTCTTCTTCTTTTTAATTTTATTTATTTGTTAGAGTGAGAGAGAGAGAGCACAGACAGGCAGAGTGGCAGGCAGAGGCAGAGGGAGAAGCAGGCTCCCCATGGAGCAAGAAGCCTGATGCAGGATTCAATCCCAGGATACTGGGATCATGACCTGAGCCGAAGGCAGCCGCTCAACCAACTGACCCACCTGGAAATCCCATCATTCTCCTTCTTATTACTATTATTTTGGTTAACAGGTTTATTATTTTTTTATACCAAATTTTTATTTAAATTCTAGTTCACAACATACAGAGTAATATTGGTTTCAGGAGTAGAATCCAGCAATTCATCACTTACATATAATACCCAGTGCTCACTACAATAAGTGCACTCCTTAATACCCACCACCCATCGAGCCCATCCCCCACCCATCCCACCATCAACCCTGAGTTTGTTCTCTATCATTAAGAGTCTCTTATATTGTGGAAAGAACCGAGATGCCCTTCAACAGGTGAATGAATAAAGAAGATGCGGTCCACATATACAGTGGAGTATTACTCAGCCATCAGAAAGGATGAATACTCAACTTTTCCATCAACATGGATGGAACTGGTGGAGATTATGCTAAGCGAAATAAGTCAGGCAGAGAAAGCCAATCATCATATGGTTTCACTTATTTGTGGAACATAAGGAATAGCATGGAGGACATTAGGAGAAGGAATGGAAAAATGAAGGGGGGAAATCAGAGGGGGAGACGAAGCATGAGAGACTATGGACTCCAGGAAAGAAACTGAGGGTTTCAGAGGGTCAGCCTGGTGATAGGTACTAAGGAGGGCACGTATTAATGGAGGACTGGGTGTTATATGCAAACAACGAATCATGGAAAACTACATCAAAAACTAATGATGTACTGTACGGTAACTAACATAACAACAAAAAAAGAGTCTCTTATACCACCATTATTATTCATCATGCTTGTCAGTAAGTAGTTTTAGATGTATAGATAATAAAGCCAAACCAATACCTTCTAGGAAACAAAATAATAGGTCCATTTTTGAGTTCAAGTTATTTGGTAACATCACTTCAAAATAATACTTTATAAACAAAAGTTTGTAACTGATTATTATTTTTTCTTACCAGGGATTATGAGAAATTATTTTCTAAGAAGCTTATAATAGGAAGCCATACTTACCTTTGCTGTGTCCGAAACAGAATTCCAGTAACCACCACTGAGTGAAAATTTTCCGCTGCCTATCCGTGCTAATATCTCCTCTGGTGTATCATCAGGGCCATTTGCAAATGGAGTGTAACTAATTTATAATGAAATTAAAATGTTAATGAATAAAATTTCTTTTTTGGTTGGTAATCTTCACATTTATTTGCAGTGTTCAAGAGTACTCCAGTTAATGTAATTAATGTAATATTTCATTAAAATTTCCTAAAGTGAAAAATATCAACATCATGAAGCCATAAAGCACCAGGTCAAGGTATAAGCTATGAAATATTAATTAGACTTAATGTATGATAATATAAATATTTAATATTTAATATAAATATATAGATATTTTAAGATATGACACATTAGAATAGACTATTTAAAAATAGTGTATGTTTATAACATAAGAGTACAAAAGAGGTATGGAAAAAATCAAGTTAAGACCTTAAGACATTAACAAATGGTACATTAAAGAAAGCCAGTAATGATACAGTTATAAATGTGGTACATATACATAGAGAGATATACACACACAGGAGTATTAGATAACATGAGAAAACATGAAAAGAAAGATATTACAAGAGAGAGATTAAAAAAATAGAACAGAATATTGATGAATAAATGCTGATTACAACATATGGTCGACTCACCCAGTAAGCATTGTATAGAGGAGGACACCAAGACTCCATATATCACAAGCAGCATCATAGCCTTGTCGTTTTAAAACCTAAAAAAAGCAAAAATTAGTATTAACACACTACTGTTTAGAGAACTGAATAGGCTATGAACTGTACTAGTTTCTAAATCAATGTATTTAAGAAAAACCTCAACAGAACATGATTAACAAGCAAGGCAATATATTAATACTATTCCACAACTAATAATTCATTCATATATATATATATGAATATATATTTACATACATATATATTTGATTTTGGTATTTGAATTAGCATTCGTTGAGTGATGCTATGGCATATAGAAAACTATAAAATAAAATGAAATTAAGTTTTTCTCCCCACTGCTTCCCTCTAAGTTTCTTCTTTAAATGAATTTATATTCATTTTTGTATGAGGCTGCAGGAGTGGTTACATAAAACATTACTTTTAGGAATATATATAAAGTACAAATAATATAATGCAAAATTATACTTTTACATATAAAAAATATGATTCACTCGAGCATTTAGTAATCACCAATTATTATCCGGCATGAAGAGTGATAAATACAAAACACTCTTGTTTCCTCAAGAAAATTAGAATACGGCAGGGGAAATAAACATACATATAGTTAATAATTCAACATGGTAAGTATTATAACAAAATTATGCCTAAAGTGTTATAGGTATAAAGATGAGGAAACCATTCATTCATTTTTGTTTTTAAAGATTTATTTATTTATTTTAGAATGAGAGGGAGAGCGAGAGCAAGAACGGGGCAGGGGGAGGGCGAGAGAATCTCAAGCAGACTGCCCGCTGAACATGGAGCCTGACGTGGAGCTTGATCCTATGACCTTGAGAAAATGACCTGAACTGAAGTCAACAGTCAGACGCTTAACCAACTGAGCTGCCCAGAAGGAAGACTAGGGGGCAGCCTGCTGGTACTGGGCCTATAAGTAAGAATTCAGGAAGCAAAGGGAGGAGGTGGAGGAGAGCAGGGGGCACTCAAAGGGCAGAGGCAAGAGAGCAGAGCATGCTTAAAGACAGGCAAGGATTCAGTGTGGCCAGATGTCCAGGTAGGGGATACCAGAGAGAACGAAGAAGGGCTTTTACAGGTATCTTAAGGATTTAAAATGTTTTTCCTGTAGGCAGTCTGTGGTCATTGATACATTAAACAGGGAAATAAAATAGGTAGATATGTACACCAAAAGAGTAACTCCAGTATAGAGGAAATGCTGGCAAGCAGACAGACTGGAAACAAGGTCGTCTGATAGGATGCAATTTGTAGCAAACTAAGTGAAAGGCTATGAGGAACCACACTAAGGCAGGACATGGAAAGGAAAAGATGTCATGATAAAACAGGAAGGACTTAGTAGAGATGGGATGTATGGGTAAGGGAAAGGGGGTCTAAACTATTCAGGAATCAGAATGGAAAGGGTTTGGTGACTGACAGGATGTAGAGAAATGATGGAGAAGGAGCATTTCAGGAGGACTTCCAAGTTTTAATTTGAATGACTAAGTGGTGAATCTCAGACAAAGAGTTAAAAGGTCAAGTCTAGGGAGAGTTTAATCATAGAAGATTTCCTGAAGAATATGAATTTAGAGGCTCTGAAGCAAAAAAGGTCTTGAAGCAAAAAAATTTGAAACAAAAAACATTAGGTTTTTTTTTTTTTTTTTTTTTTTTTTTTTTTAAAGATTTTATTTATTTATTTGACAGAGAGAAATCACAAGTAAGCAGAGAGGCAGGCAGAGAGAGAGGAGGAAGCAGGCTCCCTGCTGAGCAGAAAGCCCGATGTGGGGCTCGAACCCAGGACCTGGGATCATGACCTGAGCCGAAGGCAGCGGCTTAACCCACTGAGCCACCCAGGCGCCCCAAACATTAGGTTTTGAAGCAAGAAACATTGCAACATGCCAAGGCAAAACAGCTACATGGCGATTTCCAGAAGCAGATTGCTTGTCTGAAGCAAGAAGTCCTCTTGAGGAATAATGAAATGGCTAGATGAAGTGACCATGCTCGGACATCAATATGTGTCAGAAGCTGTGGATATGTGGACAAAGAAGCAAAAAGTCTGTCCCTCATTAGTTCTAGTCCCACCAGGAGAACAGGTGCAAGTAGTCTTTTAAAAAGTATTATTTTATATCTCACAAGTAACAAGATTACAAAAAGTTTGGAAAATAGAGGGGCAATGGAGCTCTACAATCCAATGACATCCTAACCTTACCAACTGTTACCATTGTTTGGTGAAGTATCTAATGGTAAAAAAGCATAGACTTTGTAGCCATGTTGCCTGGGCTCAAATCTCGATCTGACCTCCAATGACATAACCTCTCATCGTGCACCTGGTTTCTTGTAAAATTCAAGTAAAAGGTCTCATTTCACATAAG
This sequence comes from Lutra lutra, assembly GCF_902655055.1. Lineage (NCBI taxonomy): Eukaryota > Metazoa > Chordata > Mammalia > Carnivora > Mustelidae > Lutra > Lutra lutra. Next base: position 83,623,853 of record NC_062296.1, on the reverse strand, counting down.
AGAAAAAATTATTATATGTAAATGCTATTTGTGAGGATGAAATCAGCTAATACATGTGATTGGCACATAAGCCCTATATTAGAGTTAACTCTTACTTTTTATTACATCGTTCAGTCACATTTCAAAAAAAGATTTTATTTATTTATTTGACACAGAGAGAGAGATAGCGAGAGGGAACACAAGCAAGGGGAAGTGGGAGAGGGAGAAGCAGGCTTCTCGCTGAGCAGGGAGCCCGATGTGGGACTCATCCAAGGACCGTGGGATCATGACCCGAGCAGAAGGCAGACACTTAACGACTGAGCCACCCAGGTGGCCCCACACTTACATGAAATCTTGAGGGCAAAACAGTGGACTTTAGATTTGCTACAATGGGGAACCGAAATTTCTTGGGAAAAGAAGCAACTTGATCAAAGCAGTGCTTGAAGGCTTCAGTAACTCTACAGCTCTTCCGCAGAATGATCACAGGGGAGAGGGAGCAGGGCGCGGCCAGGCCGCGGCAGTCATTTGGGCCGTGGTGAAAGAAGCGGGGCTAGGACGGCGGTTCTGTGAAACGAAGAACCTCGAACTGGTTTTAGGGGATAACAGAGATGGTACCTAGTTATGTAGCTAAAGACAAGAAGGGACCATGATGCTTTAGCCTCAGAAATACAGGAAGATGATAACAAAACCAGGAAATTAGAAGAATATTAGGAAAGGATGAGAATAAACTAGTTTCCATTTAATTCCATGTGCTCATAGGCCCCAAAGTGTCAATGATAGCAGAACGCTACAGATGTGTGATTATGTAGAAAGACAGAAGGCAGAGCAAAAAAAGGACTGTAGTGGACTAAGTAGTAGGGGACTGAAGACAAGATTTATTACCATCAGAAGAAAAAGAGCTGACATTTTAATTATTTGTTCAGTAGGTCTTCAATGAAACAACTATTAACCACTCTATATTAAACACAGCAGGGGTGCCTGGGTAGCTCAGTCATCAAGCCGTCTGTCTGCCTTTGGCTCAGGTCATGACCTCAGAGTCCTGGGATCGAGCCCCGCATCAGGCTCCCTGCTTGGTAGGAAGCCTGCTTCTCCCTCTCCCACTTCCCCTGCTTCTGTTCCCTCTCTTGCTGTGTCTCTTTCTGTCAAATAAATAAATAAAATCTTTTTTTTTATAAATAAAATCTTTAAAAAAGTAAACACAGTAAATGAGTTTTTAAATATACTGAAATATTGGAAACAAATAATTCACAATTACCTCTGGTGCAACAAAATTTGCAGTATAACAAGGAGTCATGAGAAGACCGTTTTCTGCTCTTAGCTGTTTGGCAAAGCCAAAATCACAAATTCGAATAGATTCTGGATTGCCAGATTCATCCACATAAAGAATGTTGCTAGGTTTCAAGTCTCTGTGAACCACCTAATTGAAATACAAATTAAAGAGGTACATTAACAATACATTTCCATTACGGAAAACTCTTTATTCGCAAAATGTCAAGTGATGTACTTAACAAGACGACTGCTGACCTTTAAATTATCTCATTTTAAAATGCTGATAATGTAAGTTTAACTCTCTAGCACAGAACTGGGGCAAGGACAGGAGGAAAAAAAAAACAGTATGTACATCCCTCCTCTTTGTCCAATTGAGCAGTCGAAGCTAGAAGTCAAGAAGCTCTAGGATGAAATGATTACATTCCACTTGTTAGCTTCTGAGAGCAAGGACAAACAAAGTAAGAATAACGTATTGAAAATAAATTCCTTAAGAAGTAAGCTCTTAATTTCCTTTTATAATTGAATACAACCCATGATTCTCTGGTTCTGCATCTAAATTTGCAATGGACCCAGTTCTCAAGAGTCCGGAGTGGCCTAGCAAAAACAGTGTTAGGTCTTCCAGGTCAGAGGACCTTGCTTACTTTTTCTTGGGAAGCATAAGAATTTAATATAAACAAGTCAGGATTTCGAAGTATCACTTCAAGCTCAGTGGGAGAAATTTATGTAGAGGAGTAATAGCAGAATAAGCTAGTAACAGTTATTCTCCATTAATGCATAAGTAACATCAACCTTTGTAATTTTAGTTCAAACATTAAGAAAAGGTTTAAAAAAAAGGAAAAGGTAAAGGTGTGTGTGTGTGTGTGTGTGTGTGTATATGCGTGTGTGTGTGTGTGTGTGTGTGTATAAAATGTTAAAAAGACTTACCCCTTGTGCGTGAAGATATTCAACAGTTTTGGTTATAGTAAACAGGACAGCACTGGCCTCTCTTTCAGAGAAAAATTTCTGTCTAAGAATTTTATCCAGCAATTCACCCCCTTTCATAAGTTCTGTCACTACATACACATATTTTCCATCATCATATACCTGTAAAATTCAACATCAAAATACAAAAAATTATTTGAAGCTTTACATGTGCTCAGAATAAAGTTTAGCATATTCAAGAGAAATTAAAACTCATTTTATAGTCAAGGAAAATTTTACTTATCACAACCAATAGATGGTATAAAATCTGCAAGCCATTTTATACATATAAGAATATTAAAATACAAATTGATTAGACTGGATGTCAGAAAAATAAGCTGTAATTTCCTTCTATGAAACATAAGTCATGGCAATCAAAATTACTATGGACAACGTATATCAAAGGGCACTGAATTTTTTCTCTCAGGGTTTGTTTCTCTTGATCTTTCTATCTACTGATGACAGCAGGGATTGGTATAAAGACACATGCCTCTAACTTTCCTGAACTCCTACAATTGTAGAACTATATTTACATATGCAGTACAATGAATTATCCTGGTTTTGATTAAACTGAAAGACAAGTTGTGGCAAGAATTAAGTAGGAAGATTAAGTAGCAAAAATTCCATCTAACCACACAGAAGCATGCCATTTACTCCTCATGTAGAAATAGAAAGCTCCTTGTAATTTTGATTTGAACTCCAGGCAATCCCAAACTGAAATGACCCTTCATTAAACTTCAGTTACTTTTATTCCCCTTCACCACAGGGTTACTGCACACTTTCATTTAGTTCCATAAGAGGTACCATGTGCTGGGGCCCCCCAAAATGGAGAAAACAAGGTACCCCTCCTCAATGTTTTTATTCTAGTAGAGAGAAAGATAGAAACAAGAGTTAAAAAGTCGGAGATGCTATAATAAAAGTCGGGAAAATTTTAGAGACTTTGGAATTTGAAATGAAGGAAGGAGGAAAGATGTGAAAAACAGTGACAGCTTAGGGAGTTTGTAAGGCAAAGATGAAAATATTTTCTATACCTTCTTTTTGATTTACTTGGATTCTTGCAGGTTATATCAAAGAGTCACTTAAGTTACACAGCTTCACATTTAATGGGACTAAGCTAACATTCTCCTTCTAACAGTGAGCAGCAAATAAATTAATCTGAGGAAATTAGGAGTTTTGGTTATGAAGAAGGGAGAGTAAACTCTGGAATTCACAAAATCTCAGAGATGAAAGGCGAAAGGTACCTTAAAAGTCCTCTGGCTGAGCTGGCCACAGGACATGTCAGGTCTACAACCCAGATGCAGCCTTTGGGCACTATCAGCGAGAGAAGATTTAATGCTATCTGGGTAGTTCACACCTTTTGCCAACAGCTCTGTTATGATAAAAACCACAGGTAGCAAGGAGGGGATACCTTACTTGTCTGGGGTATGGTGACGCTCAGGACAGGCTTCCTGGAGGAAGTAATGTTTTAGCAAAGTTTTAGATGCATGGTAGTAAGCCGGGCAAAGAAGGGAAGTGGTAGTATTAAATGAGGAAACCATAAATTCAAAGACAGAACAGCATGAGAAAAGGAGGAAAGTTTAAAGATGCGCACATAGTTGAGCATGGTTGGGGGATGGGGTGGGAGAGGAAGTGTGAAAACCACTGCAGACAGAGGAAGGCAAGGACTGGAGGTGAGGGGGTATGAACTGTAGGCAGAGGAGTAACGTGGTTACCGAGTTTTGCTCTCTCTGACAGTACTGTGGAAGAGTCTGGGGAGTCCATGGAGCATGAGACTAGTCAATCCCTAATACTATTTAATACACAAATGTTCCAATAAAGATATTGAAAGCAATAATGTCAGTAACACTTTTCTTAAAGTGAAAGTATAAGAATTAACTACAGAAACAGGTTTTTTTTTTTTTTAAAGATTTTATTTATTTATTTGACAGAGAGAGATCACAAGCAGATGGAGAGGCAGGCAGAGAAAGAGAGAGAGGGAAGCAGGCTCCCCGCTGAGCAGAGAGCCCGATGTGGGCCTCGATCCCAGGACCCTGAGATCATGACCTGAGCCAAAGGCAGAGGCTTAACCCACTGAGCCACCCAGGCGCCCCAGAAACAGGTTTTTTAAATTAACTTAAATTATGCTGTATATGTTGTCCTTCAATTTCTTTTAAACTTACTCTTATTAAGTTATTTGTCTAACACATTATATTTGAAAACATTCCAAATGTGAGCTGGACAACTGATTCCAATGATCAAAGTTCAAGAAGCTACTACTTACATCCTTTAGAGTAATGATGTTTGGATGCTGTCCATAACGAAGAAGAATTTCAATTTCTTCTGTTGGGTCTCTCTTGCTTTTATCAATAATCTAAAAGGCAAATAGTTACCATAAAATCTCATGAACTATTAAGGTCACAAATAGCTACAGACTTTAGGTATTATCTTATATAAATACCGGACATATGAGCCATTTATCAATCAGTTTTATTCAAGTACTTGGCCAGACTGCCTTATCAAAGTTTGAAAGCTAGTCTAAGTTTAGGACTTTCTAAACACTCAAAAGCCTCAAGAAGAGGTACCAAGAACATATCCTTCTTCCCTCCTTGAATGTCTTTAAACCCTGGAAAATCAGTCAACTTCTAAGCCCAATCAATACAGATAATTAAGAACAAGGTGTATCTATAATACTACCACTAGCATCTATTTATTGAATTAACTTTACTTCCTTTAAGAAAATGCTTCAGTGGAATAACCCATTAGTTGTGAGCTACTTATAAAAAATTAATTAACAGCTAAGTAGAACAAGCTTATTTTTGAAGCTATGCAGAAAGCTAAGCAGAAAACCACACCTAGAATTTTACTTGACTAGAGTTAAGTTTAATTATTATAATAAAGCCCTTTAAAGTACTAATGTAGCTTTCCAACCCTTTTATGTCAGCAGCTTCTTAAAAATATACCTCTTAATGTTTTAATCTGTTAAAGTAATTTATCTATTTTTAAAAGGACAAGTTTGGCTTTCATTTTGTCCAAAGGGTAGTCTGAAACAAATTCTGTGACCTTTATATTTTCAATTTTAAAAAAGATTAGTAATTCACGTATGCAATAAATACTCAAATGCTCCAGCAGTTGAGGAAAGAGCTTGCAACTCATAGTACAAGCCAAATCTGCTATCTGAAATAGATTTAGTTGTAAAACAGTTCTGTATGAGGAGAAGAGGGAATACAAACATTAGGTGTACACTGTAGTCAAATGCAAATGACAGTGTGGAATTACCATAGCAAGTTGTGGACTACCATAGCAAATGGATGATTAAAAGGAAATGTATATGGAATAGACATCCTAATTCAAGGGAGATGATGCAGGACTAGTCTTTTGAAAACTAGAACACACTGGGAGGTGTTATTCCCAGCAACATTCTCTTTGATCTGCTAATCTGAGCAGAGGTGATGTCACATTCAGACTTGTGTTTGTAGATCTTAGATTTGTAGTAATTTCAGTAGAATGAAGTTGTGCTGGGATTGGTTTTATGAATTAAATTTAAGTCACAAGAATCCACAAATAGCTTGAAGATATTCTCAGGTTTTGGTATACTGCCTCTGGTTTCTGTAATTCAAATGGGGCCTCAAGGCATTTCTGCTTTTCTTCTGATGCGTTTAGGAAGGCAAGATACCTCCTTAAACTGCCCATCATGTACATTACTCACCTTCTCTCCTTTCATGTAAGCAATGTGAAAATTCCTATGTACCCCAGATTTCACTATGAGCAATGAGTAGGAGAAGAGCAAATTAACATGCATTTCTATGGTTCATCCTACATCTGATAGAAAGCCGGACACCGATAGTTTTTAAAACAATTACATCCAAGTTTAGAATAGTAATTACCATTTTTTATGTACGTGTGTGTCTTCCCAGATATTAGCTATATATATATATATAATACATTTATTTTTACACAGTGAAATCATATCAGATGATAGACAGATGGATTACGGAAATAATAACAATTAATGCCACTCTCCTACTAACTAAAAATGAGCTACCCACACTTATTGACCAGTTCTAAGGTCCAAAATAGGTTGAAAGATTTAGATATTACTTAAATTGCTTATACTGGGAGAGCAGTGAATACCATCTCAAGAAATGAAAAGGCAGAGACTTGAATATAGTATTTTTTTCACTTACAACTACAGGTTTGTAACACAAACTTTATCACAGAGCCATGTGATTTGGTTTTTGGCTTAGAAAATTCTTACGGTCTTGACACCTGATGAAATTAAAACAGCTAATGATAACAAATTTTGTAATAGTAGTGGTTTACTTTTATTGGTTCACAGATCCCTTTATATGTAAAGGACAGTATGAATATTTTTGCCAGAAAAATGTGAACACTTAAAATTTGGCATACAATCTTGAGGAATTCCCTGACAGACCATAAATGGGGGATTTTTTAGGGTAAAGGGATGTTACTAAAAATCAGGTCAGATGTAAACTGTACTAATGCCTTCAGCAAACTGGAGGTATGCTACCTTGCCTTTAGTTTACAGGTGAATCTGTGGTTCCAGATTAAGACCCCTGAGGGTTGCTAGGCAGATACTTAAATTTACCTTACCTTTAAAGCAAAACACAACATAACACAACACAACAAAACAAAACAAAAAGGCACATTTACCAAAGAAGAAGTGTTTAATTTTAACTGGTACTGACATGTGTGAATAATAACTATTAGAATTGTATTTTATATTTTGGTTTAATTTTTTAAAATAGGTTCCATGCTGGGCATAGAGCCCAATGTGGGGTTTGAACTCATGAACCTGAGTTCAAGACCAGAGCTGAAATCATGAGTCAGATGCACAACTGACTGAGCCACCCAGGCACCCCAGAGTCGCATTTTTAAATCTGAAAAGATTTACCTTCACTGCAAATTCCATGTTTGTAGCTTTATGTATGCATCTCTTGCAAACAGAGTAGGAGCCAACTCCAATATCTTCCTTTACTTCATATCCATCGGTAAACTGAATACTGTTTCTGTGCAACTGCTACAAACACAATTACAAATTGACAGTTTTATAATGACTATGGTATAAATCATTATAGGGGAATATGCTACCCATTATACATTGTTGATGTTAACAACAAATATAAATGAATATAAACAAAATAAAAATGAATCTTTACAGCATTTATTCTTCTACAACTGTGTATTTTTAAAAAAATATTTTATTTATTCATTTGACAGAGAGAGACACAGCAAGAGAGGGAACACAAGCAGGGGGAGTGCAAGAGTGAGAAGCAGGCCTCCCGCTAAGCAGGGAGCCCAATTCGGGGCCCAATCCCAGGACCCTGGGATCATGAGCTGAGCCGAAGGCAGCTGCTTAACCAACTGAGCCACCCAGGCACCCCCTAAATACACAACTGTGTATTTTAGAGGTGTCTACCATAAAATGTATAGCAAGAAATAGGCTTTTTTAAAAGCTCATGTTAAAAAGAAAAAATTGAATATGTACACCAGAAAATTAGTTACTTGACAAAGGGTGGAAAGTCTTGCCTGTGCCTGAGCCCTGTTCCATTCCCCACATGGTGCTAGGTCTTTGAAGTACTTTTGCAAATAGGGAGAAGTTTGAAGCTTCTGGTACAGAAGAAAAATATTTAGGAGGATTTAGAATTAGAACATCTGGATTCGTGTCTCAGAGGTCCCTCTGGCAGACCGTGCAACCCTGAACATGTGTTTTCTCAGAGGTTAATGGTGAATATTAAATAAAAATAATGTATTTGAAGGTGATACCTATTATCATCATTGTGGACTACCAGTAGCCATGCCCTCCATTTCCACCCTCAAGTCAAAGTTTCAATACAACTTCTGCTAGAGAAGCTGTTAATGAGTTAAAGATGAATAACACGTGGTAGGATGATGGCTAACAAATTAGTAGTTCCATAAGCAGGCTGGGGGAAGTTGTGCTGTCCCTGGCTATATTGAAAGGAGACCTCCCCCCTGACAAATGCCTATGAACTGTGTTTGGGTTAAAATTTGAAATCTGTAGAATATATGTTTATGATTTCTATGTTAGGTAGAGAAGTTATAACTTGAAAACTTAATATACATCACATGCTTGCTATAGTAAACTGAACAAACTGCTTCAACCATGAACTTTATCTAAAAACCAGTGTTTAAACTGGTTTTCTAGAAGGTGGAAAGAAGGATGACTAACTCATGAAAAAAAAAATTAGAGCAAAAGCAACTTCATCATCAAGCAAATTCAAGCACTAATTACTGTCCTAAAAACAATCAGTGCTTCGAAAGATGTATCTAGTTCCCTCTATGACTTGGAAGATGAATTAAAGTTATCTTTCTATGATACTAGGATGGGAAGAAATAAATCTAATGGTCTGTACTACTTGTGTTCCTCTAATAACATTTATTAGTCCAGTCTCCTGTTACAAACACACAGACATCTGGAATCCTGCTTCTGTGGTTTTTACCCTGTGTTCCAACTCTGATAAACAGATGGGATAATGAGGTGGGGGACGCCCTAAGATAGTACCTATAACCACTTCTTTTAAATAGTAATTGGGGATCCAAAAGAACAAGGGCACAAAATTTGGAAAATATAAGACTGAAATTCACTTTTATTTCTTTTTTTTTTTTTAAAGATTTTATTTATTTGATAGAGATCACAAGTAGTCAGAGAGGCAGACAGACAGAGAGAGAGAGAGAGAGGAGGAAGCAGGCTCCCCGCTGAGCAGAGCTCAGATCGATGCAGGGCTCGATCCCAGGACCCTGAGATCATGACCTGAGCTGAAGGCAGCGGCTTAACCCACTGAACCACCCAGGCGCCCTCACTTTTATTTCTTTTATAAAGTTTTATCGGCACACAGCCATGCTCATTTATTTAGCTATAGTCCATGGCTGCTTTTGTGCTACAGTGACAGAGTTGAGTTGTAACAGAGATCACAAAGCCTCCAAAGCCTCAAATATTTATTAACTGGCCCTTTACAGAACAAGTCTACTGAGCCCTGTTCCAAGCCATCAGGGAATCCGGAGGCCTCAGTTCATCACAGCCGACCTGACAGCGGCAGAAGATGAAACAAGTTAGGGCATCGGAGAAGGTAGAGACAAGACGGTGATAGGTATCTCAGCTCTCTTTTATTCTTTTGAATATTTTATTTATTTATTTGAGAGAGAGTACAGAGTAAGGGAGAGCATGAGCAGGAGGAAGGGCAGAAGGAGAGGGAGAAGCAGACTCCCCACTGAGCAGGGAGCCCGATGTGGTGCTCAATGCCAAGACCTCAGGATCATGACCTAAGCCAAAGGCAGAGGCTTAACCCACTGAGCCACCCAGGCGCCCTCCTTCCCCCTTCTAGTCAGAAAGGTATCCAGGACTCTGGAGGGGGCAATCTTTTTTTTTTTTTTTTAAGATTTATTACTTATTTATTTTAGTGAGAGAGAGAGAGAGAAAGAGAAAGAGCAAGAGAGAGAAAGCATGGGTGTGTGCAAGCCGGGGCAGGTGGGGAGTGGAGGGAGACTCTCAAGCTGACTCTGCACTGGGCACACAGCCTGCCAGTGGCCCGATCCCATGACCCTGAGGTCATGACCTGAGCTGAAACCAAGAGTTGGATGCTTAACCAACTAAGTCACCCAGGCACGGTTTTCTTTTTTTAATCTCTTTAGAGGCATATGAAAGGAATTTTTTCAAGATCAATGATATAAAATGTATTTTAAGCCACCCACGTAAAATCAGCCGATAAATCTAATTATTCACACAGTGAACTAGATCTTAAAACAGTTCAAATTTTAAATTATACATTAACTCACCTGCACAATTGAATGCACACCAACTGTCTGCATAGCTTGGCTTTCATCATCTGAGGTGATAGCAACAAAACTAAATCCCCGAAAAAGCTGATGTGCATTAGCACTAGGTGGAATGCCAGGTGAATCTGAAAAGAATAATATGTTACTAAGAAGGTAATACTCTGAAAGCTAATTAAAGGAAGAATTGTTAACAATATGACCTTTCTCACTTATTCTGGAATTCCACTTCTTAGGTATCCAGGGCTTCCAGGATAACTCAGTGAAACACTCTCTCAGCTTTGTCCTGAGGGCTTATTGGTATCACAACTCTAACATCCTATCTCCTCTGAGCCCAGAAAATAGCTAATTCATTGAAGAATATAATAAATCAATGAATTACTAGGTTAATGTTATTCTAAATTAGCACTGTCTCTCATAGAATTCCCTGTAGTGATGGAAATTTTCTTTACCTGTGCTGGTCAATATGGTAGCCAGTAGCCACATGCAGCTCTCAAGCATCTGAAATGTGGTTTAGTGTGACTGAGAAACAAAATTTTATTTTTATTTATTTTTTTTAAAGATTTTTTATTTATTTGACATACAGAGAGAGATCACAAGTAGGCAGAGAGACAGGCAGAGAGAGGTGGGGAAGGAGGCTCCCTGTTGAGCAGAGAGCCTGATGCGGGGCTCCATCCCAGGACCCTGAGCCGAAGGCAGAGGCTTAACCCTCTGAGCCACCCAGGTGCCCTGAGAAACAAAATTTTAAATTTTAATTAATTTAAATTGAAATAACCACATGTGACTACTGGCTACCATATTAAACAGTGCAACCCTACATGATAACCTAACGATGTTATGGCTCCTGGTGAGGGGGAGATATAAGATTCCTCTACAGATAATTTAGGAGAAAGAAATTTAGTCTGGTGATCTCAATATATAACATCAGAATCTAGAAATCTAAACTACAAGTTAAAAATTACTATATTTATATATCTATATAAGGAATAAAAGTAATTTCTAATCGTGGTATGCAGTCCTTAGAATATATTTTATGACATGACACGTATGGTTACTCAAATTATTTGTGTAGAATCTACTGGCATTAACAAAAATAGAAAAATACTTAAAAAAATTTAATTACAAAAACAAACAAGATATAACAAATGTGCTATTCATAAATATAAACACACAACTAAGCATACTAATATTTATAATTACACTATAAAATCTAGGCAAAAACCAAACAGGCAATATACTTAAACATCAACTCCACATAAAGTTCTTTTTTAACATCAGCTTGACATTCTCAGCAACAAATACTGTTTAGTGCATTTTAAATCAATGTGACAGTATTATACTGAAGAACTATGCTAAGAGAACCAATCTGGGTAGAATACAATACAGAACTGCTCTCTTTTGACATTTTTCCTCTATCAGGCCAAATTGTAATGAGAAAGCAAAGTAAAACATTACCATATATCATCAATTCTATGCATATCACTGTTCATGTATTTGATAAAATTTTACATATTAATCTAAATTTCTAAGACTGTCTTACCAAAAAATAATAAAATCCATTGATGTTTAATCAAATTATGAGGATATTGACTAGAAAGCTTTATAGTGAGGTTTAAATGATATACTCTATAGAAAATATATGCAAATACACTTTTTTTTTTTTAAAGATTTTATTTATTTATTCGACAGAGAGAGATCACAAGTAGACAGAGAGGTAGGCAGAGAGACGGAGGGAAGCAGGCTCTCCGCTGAGCAGAGAGCCCGATGTGGGACTCGATCCCAGGACCCTGAGATCATGACCCGAGCCGAAGGCAGCGGCTTAAACCACTGAGCCACCCAGGCGCCCGCAAATACACTTTTTATTTATTTGCTTGTCAATGATAAACCTGGGGTCTGGTACACCTAAATGAGAGAGTACTAGAGTGTAGAATACAAAATTATATGCATACACATACTAATTTAATAAAATATAGATTATCATTTCAAAGATAACTTCTCTAGAAGAGTCATTGTTTATGCAATTTTAGGATAAAGCATGACACAGGATATGAATCATTTTGAAATGATCACACCTCATGTAAAGTTTATGTTTTGGATTTGAACTTCACAAGTACTTCCAGAATTCTACCTAATATCAGAGTTTTAAAGAGTACTACCTATACTGAAGAGTATTTCATGTAAAAATAGCTACAGGTAAACGAACGCACAATCAAAGAATTTTTTCACATAAAGAGTATCAAAGTTTAAGGTACAACCTAATTTTCTAAAAGATTTAACAAGGATCTTAACTGCTATAAAATGTTGTAAAGGAGTTACTAATTTTCTAGTTATTGAAGCAGGGATACGCTACACAGGGCAGATATGAGGATAAAATTAGGAGTCATATATATGTGTTACATTTAGGTTTTCACATTTTCTCCTTACCTTTGGGAGTTTTTGCAGTAAACTCAGGATCAAAATAGAACGTATCTTCAGGCCTGCCAGTTGCAGGTTTAAAAGGTGGATGAATTTCTCTTCTGTACAGTTTCTGGTGGAAAAAAAAAGAGAGATTTAGACATGCATTGAATACAAAAAAATTCAAGAAAATTTTCATTGTATACTCACATTCCAGTCTATTGTTGAGAAAAATGAATGTCTTTTAATTTCCTCAACTCCATCTGGTCCCGCACCTATCAAAAATTAAATGGTTTAAAACTTTTGATTAAATGGTAATTTTATTTCAAGGAGGAATAGGTAATTTAGTGTTTGTTTTTAATATATGTACTACTATGTCATAATTCCACAACAAAAACAAATACCCACCTCTCCCCACTAAAAAATCCCAAAGACAAACAAACACACAAAAGAAACAAATTTATTACAAATTTTACCCAATCTGTTCGCAGGATTTCGTTTGAAAAGCATTCGTAAAAGACTCTGGGCTTCAGGACTCAAAAACTGTGGCATCCCAAGCTTGGCTCTAAATAATAAATCCACATAATAACGTTTTATTTTTTGGAAGTATTTGTGTTCTATTTTAAAATTGTTAATCCTTTCTATTTTGAGATAATTGTGGATTTATACTAAGTTGTAAGAAATAATATAGATCCTGTGTACACTTTACCCAGTTTTCTCCAATGGTCACATCTGACAAAATCATAATACACTATCAAAACCAGAATACTGACTTTGGTACAATCCACCGATCTCCTTCAGATGTCTCCAGTTTTAACTGCACTCACTGTGTGTGTAAGCTTAGTCCTATGCCATTTTACCATATGTATAGGTTGCTGCACCCATCACCACAGTAAAGATACTGAACAGTTCATTACCATCAGCATACCTCACGTCCCTTTATAACCACACCTGCCTCCTTCCCTCGCCAGTTCCTAACCTCTGGCAATCACAAATCTATTCTACATTTCTGTAACTTTGTCATTTTAAGAATGTTATGTAAGTGTAATCATAAAGTGTGTCATCTTTTTTTTTTAACTCAGTATAAATTCCCCTGAGATTCATCCAAGTTGTTGAGTAATATTCCACGGTATAGTTGTACCACAATTCGTTTATCTATTTCCCTGTTGAAGGGTATCTGGATTGCGTCATTTGGGTTACTACAAATAAAGATGCTATGAACATTTGTGTATAGTTTTTTTGCGTGGACACTTAATAGAATTTTAGTTCATAATCTTTTTTTTTAAAGATTTTATTTATTTATTTGAGAGAGAGAGAGAGAGAGACAGACTACAAGCAGGGAAAGGGGCGGAGGGAGAGGGAGAAGCAGGCTCCCCGATGAGCAGGGAGCCCGACAGGGGGCTTGATCCCAGGACCCCGGGATCATGACCTGAGCCGAAGGCAGACACTTAACTGACTGAGCCACCCAGGCACCCCAGTCCATAATTTTCTAACAAACTTTTCCATTTTTATAAATTTTGCAACAAGCACTGCTGTGAGAGTAAGATATCTGAGTTTTAGTTCTGGCACTGTTACTAAGAACTTTGTGACCTTGGGAAAAGGCAATCCCCTTGGGTCTATTACTACTTCTTTATAAGCAAGGGATTGACCGTTAGATCAATGGCTCCCAAACTATAACCTTGGAACCTTTTTTTCAAAAGGAATTTAAGAAATCCACTACTTAAAACTGCTAAAAGAACATGTGCTTCATATGCTTATGTTTTCCTCCCATTCCCTTTAACAATCCTACAGGGAAGAAGAGCTGGTGGGAAAGGGGTCTGTGGAACTTCTAAGAGTCTACAGCACACAGTCTGAAACCCACTAGCTTGAATGAGCTTGAAGGTCAGTTTCAGCTTTAATATATAATTTTATTTTTTTTCCCTAACTTATACATTAATGAAACTATCTCTAAGTACGAAAACGATAACAGCTGGGGAAATGGCTAGCAGAGAAATTTCTACTTCAGAAACAGATCCATTTATTATTCAAAGAGTTGTTAGTGAGCTACAATGTGCCAGCTATTCCTTAGTGCTGAGGGTACAGAGATAAAGATAGGAGAAGATAAAGATGGACAACCTGAGGATAATCCTGATATGTGAAGAGGCAAATTCAGAAGGACATATGGAAAGACTGCTAAGAGAATAGCAGGGGATATCTAATTTAACATGAGAGAATGAAAGACCTTAAATGCAGTTAAAGATTGAGAATTTATTCACTTGGCCAGCATTCTCCCAACATTTTACTAAATAACTTTAATTTCTCTAGATACTCAGCAACAACCAAAAAATACTTCATGATCTAATGAATTTGTGGAATGCTATCTATAATATCCCTCTTGGAGACACAGAATAAAATACACTGCATATAAAACGCTGAGAAATCTAAAGTAAAGAATCAGTATTTTTCTAAATATTTGCTGCTAGTATGTCTTTTTCAGTGAATACCTATTCACATCTTGTAGAATTAGGGTTCTACTGAACAAATCTGGGAAAATACTGCCATATTAGGTAATAAGGATATAGCAGAGGTCTTTCAATGGTGGACTAACATGACCAAATTTATTTTCAACAAGGTAACTCCAGAGGTTAGTATAGATTGATCTGGAGTAGGAAGTGGTGGTAGTTGTAGGCATTTTACTTCGGAGCTTCACTCACTAGTGTATGTAGGAGACTACCACGGTCTGAGAACTATAAGCAGTGCAGTGTAAAGGAAAGCCTGGGACACTGAAAAACTTTCGAGAGCAAATTTGGTCAATACCTGCAAGTGCAAGAGAGGGGAAGAAATCAAGAATGATTTTCAGGTTTCTGGCTAAGGAAATAGGGTGCTTAGAAATGAGGCTAACTGGGGTGCCTGGGTGGCTCAGTCAGTAAAGCATTTGCCTTTGGCTCAGGTCATGATCCCAGGGTCCTGGGATCGAGCCCTGCATCAAGCTCCCTGATTAGCGGGTAGCCTGCTTCTCCCTCTCCCACACCCGTTCTTGTGTTTCCTCTTTTGCTGTATTTCTCTGTCAAATAAATAAATAAATAAATAAGTCTTTTTAAAAAATGAGGGTAATTGAAAATACAAGAAGAAAAAAGAACACCAAACAGATAAATTTAAATTAAAAATGTTAAGTCATACATATCATGTTTTTCGAGAGCTATGCTGGTGATTAAATGCCAATACAGGTCTGATGCCTGGTTAACTTAAAGTAAGAAAGAGTAATTTGAGAGTAACTAAAATGCTGAGAGTAGTTAGAGGAAAGACTGAAGTCAGCCAGGAAAATGAGCACAGAAGGGAAGAAAAGCATATCAGAGATGAAACCCTGGGGAACAAGAACATTTAAACAGTAGTCAGAAAAAGAACAATTTGAGCATTAAAAATAATGAATGCAATTGTTTGTAAATGCTGAATCACACTGATGATTATATCCCACAGATTCATTATAGTAAAATAAGAAAAGGTCAAAACTAACATAAAACCCAACTCACTGGACATCATCACCACTGGAGGTAATTAGGGCTCTGACAACTGGAAATTAAGAATCAAACATTTAGGGGCGCCTGGGTGGCTCGGTGGGTTAAAGCCTCTGCCTTCAGCTCAGGTCATGATCCCAGGGTCCTGGGATCCAGCCCCGCATTGACCTCTCTGCTCAGCGGGGAGCCTGCTTCCCTTCCTCTCTCTCTGCCTACCTCTCTGCTTACTTGTGATCTCTGTCTGTCAAATAAATAAATAAAATCTAAAAAAAAAAAGAATCAAACATTTATTCTGCCTTTCTTGTTTGAACCTTATTTCAAGGTAACTGAAGAGCCCTCATTGATTAGAGAAAGTTCAATGTTTTGGGAAATACCAACTAATAAATGAAGAAGGAATAAAAGCAATAGAAAAATCATGATTTTTGAATCCCTAATAAAATAACTGTTTCAACTAATGATTATCAATGGTTGAAAACACGAGATGAAACCCTGCCAGGGAAATTCGCAAGAGAGGGACCAGCTGTAACTACAGGAACTCATCACTTAAAGTGGGCCAACAAGGTGTTCTAAGCCTTCTGATGTGACGCAATAGGGTGCAGCATGAGCTATGAAATAATCTTGCCAAAAAAAAGTTTAAAGAGAAATGCGATAAAGGAACAAGTTAAACAATATTACAAGGAAAATAAAACAATTTCAACCCTCCTAGGAAAAGACTAATTGTTTTGTAACCATGTTAAGGAGAGCCACAAGAACTGGCTTTAAAGTCATTTAACTGATCAAAACAACTCGCCTAGGTAAACACTATTTGTTTGTTTCTGTTTTTTTTCCAAATTAACCCATCAATAACTGCTCTTCATCTGTGAAAATCAAACAAGAATGGACTGACTCCAACAACCACACCTGAGTGCCAAGTGATCAACAACAGACCCACCCAAGTAACCACTCTTAGAGATGATGTCAACCCACTTATGGCCCTGAAAATCTGCCAAGTTTTGAACTCCACCCTTCCCCCAAAAGTCTATGTAAGAACAGTGGTCTACACTTCTTAGATGCTATCAAGATTAGCATCACTCTCCCTTACTATAGTAAGCAATAGGATTGGCTTCAATGCTTTTTGTTTCATGTACTTAGGGTCATCTTTTAACAAGATAAATTCTGAAAGTGGAATTCTATAAAACTGTCTTGGTTTCTTCCACAAGCAAATGGTAGGAAAAAACAGGGTAGAGTGTTCTGGAAAAACAGAATTTTGAGAAATACAACCAAATGAAAGGTTCAGATGTGATTTGGGACTACAGAGACACAGTTTTGGAGAAAACCTGAAAAATCTGTTTAAGAACTGGTATTAGTGGATACCTTAGCAGTGTCTTGTTAGGTGTGGTCATATAAGAAAACATCCATACTTTCTAGTGATGTAACCTGCAGTAGGTGAGAAATGGCATGTGTGGAATGCTTAAAATATTTCAGTGAAGAGAGGAAGCACATGTGGCAAAATCTTCATGACTGCTGAATCTGCATGACTGATCTATGTGTTCACTGTATTAACACTATTTTTATGAATTACATTAGAAATTTTTCATAATTAAACAGAGAAAAGCAAGCAAAGAAGGAATGGTCAAGCAGGAGACCAAAAGAGGAACTGTTAGGGAGGCAGGAGCAGCAGATGGGAGTAGGAAGATCTAAATGGGGAGAAAGTGGCCAACAGTGTCAGATACTCCCAGAGGCAACTTTCTTACCTGTCTTCTCTAAAATGGCTCCTGCCCCTACTCCTTCCCTCACACTTCAAGAATAATCTGGTTCATTATGTCTATTGCTCCTATTATTATCTGAAGTTATTATATTCATTTGTTTAAATATTAATTCCTTGTCTCCCCCTAGGATGCAAGCACTGTGAGATGACAGAAGATCCTGTCAGTCTTGTTCACACTGCATCCTACATAGATGTAGCAAGACCTCAATCATCTGTTGAATGAATTGTGTGAACAAATGGTGCAGAGAGTCACCTTTCTAACAATCTGCCACTGGGTTAAGCAACCAGATCACTGCTGACCAGAATAAGAGAAGTTTCAGGAGATTGGTGGGAACGAACCACCAATGGGCTGCTTAATAAAAGCAGCCAAGAAATGGTACCAGAAAGCACAGACAATTCTTTAAAGAGGCTTTCTGTTGAAAGGATGCAGAAAGATGGTGCAGAAAGCTGAAAGGAAGCCAGGTCAAAGAGAGGGTTGTTTTTTGTTTGTTTGTTTTGAAATTAGAGTATATTCGTTAGCTGAAAAGAAGGGGCCAGGATCGATGGAGTAATGAAGGTTCAGGGAACAGTCACTTATATAGCAAGTATTTTTTATTGTGGAGAATAACAAAGTGCAAAACAAACAAACAAACCCTACACAACCCCAACATCACCAACTTATACAGTTTATGGATTTACCAAAAAGTGAACAGTCATGTGGCCAAGAAATGTAACACTGTAACCTGTCATTCAATGTTAACCACTTTTCTTATTTTGCCTTGGCTGTTGCCATCTACATATGGGCCTTAAAAACTATGCTTTAGTTTGTCTGCTTTAAAATTTTATGAACAGAGGGGCAACTGGGTGGCTCAGTCAGTTAAGCGTCTGCCTTCAGCTCACGTCATGATCCTGAGGCCCTAGGATCAAGCCCCACACAGAGCTTGCTACTACCTCTCCCTGCCCCTGGCTCATGCTCTCTCTCTCTCAAATAAATAAATAAAATCTTTGGGAAAAGAAAAACCAAGAAAACTTTATAAATAGAACCATATAGTTATTTATTCTTTTGTGTCTGAACTGTTTTTGCTCAACATCCTTACACAATTAATCCAAGTACCTGCGTATAACTGGTTTGTTCATTTTCTTTGCTGTATGGTACACTGCACCCCTGGGCCAAAGGCCTCAGTCTGTTTTTGAAAGGCTTTCGAGCTAAGAATGGTTTTTACATTATTTTTAGGATTTTATTTGAGAGCAAGCGAGCATGAGCAGCGGGGAAGAACAAAGGGCAGGAACAAGCAGACTGCGCGCTGAGGGTGGAGTCCAACATGGGGTTTGATCCCACGACCCTGAGACCAGGACCTGAGCTGAAATTTAGAGTCCGAGGCTTAACTGACTGGGCCACCCAGGTGCCCAGGGACCGGGGTTTTAACATTTTTAAAGTGTTGGAAATAAACAATAAAGAATAAGAATATGTGACAAACAGTGTGTGTAGCTTGCAAAGCCTAAAATATTTACAGATCATATGTCAACCCCTGCTCTCATTTATAAATATATCAAAGTTTATTAATCTACTCTACTGCTAGTGATCCATTTTCCACTTTTTGGCCATTACAAATAATGCTGCTATGAACATCTTTGTTCTAGTTTCTTGATGTGCAAGTACCTCAATGCATGTAAACTGGGTGCATGCGTACGAGTGGGATTACTGGATGAGGGTATACATGTATTTGGCTTTAGAAGATAATGTCAAAAACTGCTTGCCAAAGGTTGTAAGAACCTTCTAGCTATGGATGAAAGTTGCCACTGCTCCACATCCTGTCAGCACTTTATATTGTTTAGCCATTCTGGTGGGTATGCAATTGTAGCCCATTGTGGTTATAATTTGCATTTTCTGATTTACATATTAGAATCAGTTTATCAAGTTTCACACAAAAAACTTCTTAAAATTTAAATTCTATCTGCATTATTATTACACGCTGTATAATATGGTAGCCACTAGGGGCGCCTGGGTGGCTCAGTGGATTAAAGCCTCTGCTTTCAGCTCAGGTCATGATCCCAGAGTCCTGGGATGGAGCCCCACATCGGGCTCTCTGCTTAGCAGGGAGCCTGCTTCCTCCTCTCTCTCTGCCTGCCTCTCTGCCTACTTGTGATCTCTGTCTGTCAAATAAATAAATAAAAAATCTTTAAAAAAAATATGGTAGCCACTAGCAACAAACAGCCACCAAGCACTTGAAATATGGTTAGCCCAAATTCTAAGTATAAAGTGCACCCTGGAAAAAATAAAATAAAATAAAATGCACATTGAGTTTCAAATAAGTATGGAAAAAATGTATCATATCTCATGAATCATTTTCTATTGTTGATTACATGTTGAAATGACATCTTGGCTATACTGGGTTAAATAAAATATATTATAATCCATACTAAATTTTTTTACTTTTTTTTTTTTAAAGATTTTTTTTATTTATTTATCTGACAGAGAGAGATCACAAGTAGACGGAGAGGCAGGCAGAGAGAGAGAGAGAGGGAAGCAGGTACCCTGCTGAGCAGAGAGCCCGATGCGGAACTCAATCCCAGGACCCTGAGATCACGACCCGAGTCGAAGGCAGCGGCCCAATCCACTGAGCCACCCAGGTGCCCCCGAATTTTTTTTACTTTTTAAATGTTTCTACTAAAAATTTAAAATTACACAGTAATTTTACATTACATTTCTATTGTAAAATGCTCATCTATACAAACCCACATCTTTACAATACTCTGTCTGTCATAATGTGAATAGGGTACAACCTTACAAAACAATCCTTTAAATTTTTATTTTTTTCCTTTATTTATTTATTTGACAGACAGAGATCACAAGCAGGCGGAAAGGCAGGCAGAGAGAGAAGGAGGAAGCAGGCTCCCTACTGAGCAGAGAGCCTGATGCGAGGCTCGATCCCAGGACCCTAGGATCATGACTGAGCCAAAGGCAGAGGCTTTACTTTAACCCACTGGAGCCACCCAGGCACCCATTAAATTTTCTTTAAATAAAATTTCCTAGTTTTCTGCATAGAGTTTTTACATAACTTTTGCTAGATTTATCCCTAATTATTTGAGTTTTTTATACTATTGTAAATATTCTCTTTTTAAAAAATTTCATTTTCTGTTGCTACTATGTAGATATAAAATAGATTTTATTTATTCACCTCTGATCCAACAACTTTGCTAAACTCTTATTAATTCCAAGAATATATATGAAGATTTGGATTTTCTACGGACACAGTCATGTTGTATAAATAAGGACAATCTTATTTCTTCTTTTTAAACCTTAAACCTTATTTCTTTTCCTGGCCTTATTATACTTGCTAGTATCTCTAGGACAACATGAAGAGAAGTGGAATAATCGATGTCCTTGTCATATGCCAAATTTAAAAGGTGAAGCTTTCACTATCTTAACATTAACATGAAGATTATAGGAGTACTCCTTTGGAGATGTAACCCAGAGCCCTGGATCCCTGGTGTTTCTGCTTGGGGCAGGGGCCTTGTCTCTGGCTGTACTTGGTGAAGGGCATGAATAAGGGCCAAAAGCTCCAACATTTGTGTGCCCAGAATTGAAAAAAACGAACATGAGTACTCTAAATCTACAGGGCTGGTTCATATTTGAAACACATTAACATTAACACCATAATATCAATGAATAAAATTTCATATTTCAGTTTGAAGCATTTATTTCTAAATCTCATCAAAACATATTCACTAGGGAGTACTTAAGGAGTACTTACTTAAGAATCATAGTCATTGTTTCTTTTCGATCTTTTCCTTGGAAAGGTAGTGTACCAGTGAGCATTTCAAACTACAAAAAGGCAACATCATCAGGGGTATTAGTCAATAAGTATAAAATCTCAAGGCCAGAAAATAAAAAAGCATCATCTTACTTCAAACCAAACCTTGTAAAATTGCTATATAATAAAACAAGTGATTTATACTTCCACCATATTACTGAACTCAAAACACCCCAATCCTTACCATTAACACACCAAAAGACCACCAGTCCGCACTTTGAGTGTGACCTCGACGATTAACTACTTCGGGAGCCATGTATTCCACAGTTCCACAGAAAGAATAGGCCTTCTTTTCATGGTCAATAGACTCTTTACTTAGGCCAAAATCTGCCAAAATAAATATATAATTCATAATTGTCCTACAATAATTTCCACACTTAAAGTTTAAGCTTTGAGTTCCAATATTTACATTTATTAAAAATTCTAACCGAAGTTTTCAAAGCAATGTGTTACTCAATATTTGAACCACAATCAACTTTAAAAGAAATTATATAGAGTAGAAGAGAATATTTTAATAAAATGAGGATTTTTTACCTGTTAACTTGATGTGACCTTCTTCATCAAGAAGTATGCTGAAAGAAAACAAATTCAGAAAATCTTTCAAACCACTAGATACTTATAGAACCTAGAACTGAAACTACTGTGTAAAGCACCAGATCACCACATTTCTTCTAAAATATTGTTTTAGACTGTGATAAGGGAAAGGTAAAAAAGGAGAAAAATTTTTTTGGACACACATACATAACAAAACCCAAAGGCAAAGCCTTATAAACGTGTATTAAGGGCATTTGAAAACTATAAGGAAAAGAACTAAAACCTATATTCTTTCTAATTTCTAGTTGTTCTTTATAATGCTTTTCTGCAGAGGTGGCCTAACTAAAATCCTTAGTGCTTGCACAATAGACAGAGGGTCCACAAATTTAAGTCAACTGCATTAAAGTTGTCATTTTTTTTGGTCATTTTTTAGGTATCTGACTCAATCATTCTTTCCTAGTTTCTCTATCCAATCCTCTTTTTCTTTTCTTTTCTTTTCTTTTTTTTAGAGTTGGGGAGTGGAAGGAGAGAGAATCTTAAGCAGGATCGATGCTAGACACAGGGCTTGATCTCAGAATCCAGAGATCATGATCTGAGCCCAAATCAAGAGTTGGACACTTAACCAACTGAGCCAGCCAGGTGCCCCCTATCCAATCTGTGTAACTTCTCCAGTGTTTTCTCTCTTTCTCAGTAAACTCTGAGCTTCTAGGTTTGACCTTATTTATCTTGTCGCTCAGCGCCTGGTAGAGTAGAGACAAATAAGAAACATATGTTGAATGCATGGGGCCAGTCTACAAAAGGCCAATAAGGCATTCCAAGTAGTTTGGGCTTCTTCCCAAGGGCACTGAAGATCATATAAAGTTTATATGCATGAAACGTAGAGATAATCAGATCTGAATTTTCATACAACAGTTCAGAGGGGAAAATAAAGGGTATTTAGTGGGCTCTTAAATATGGATCATGATAAAGAACAAATGGAGAAGACACTAGGTTTCCGGCTTTAGGAGATAATTGAGTGGAGAATAATGTCATTAATTAACAAGCTATAGGAAGGGATAAGTACTAGGCTGTAGGCCAATAATTCTATTTCTGGACAGGCATTTTAGTATATTGACTTGAAATGCCAATTAATAAACTGTTTCACTTATTCAAAGCCATTCTATAACATAGGCATTTCTTCACTTTTAATTCTAACTAAAAAAAAAAACATGAAAGCCAAATTTTGCTATAATAAAATTTTACTATGTCAAAAATACTACCAACCTTTCTATGTCATCAATTCAAACAGGATTACAATAAAGTTTACCACTGTGGATAATTCAGTAGGGACTTATTTTTCATGTCTTCATAAGGGACTTATAAAAAAATACAAGCTTAATTATGCTCGATTACAAAGCAGACTAACCATTTCCAGAATATAAAGCAAATTATTAGGTATGCTGGAAATTATCCTCTGTCTAATAAATACATGAAAGACAATTCTAAAAACAAAACTTCAAATCACTCTTGGTAATTTTGAAAAAAAAAAAAGAACATAGCTAAGCTAACAGAACATTACTTATTCCTTCTATAGCAAATGCATTTTTTAAAATAATTATATATTTTTAAAAAACATATATTTTTATCCCCAGGGGTACAGGTCTGAATCGCCAGGTTTACACACTTCACAGCACTCACCATAGCACATATTCTCCCCAATGTCCATAACCCCACACCCCCTCTCCCAGCAAATGTATTTATTTAAGATAACCATGTTCACCCTTTACCTTTGTCTTTTAAAAAAATTTTTTTATTTTTTTTAAAAGATTTTATTTATTTATTTATTTGTCAGAGAAAGAGTAAGAGAGAGAGAGCACAAGCAGGCAGAGCGGCAGGCAGAGGCAGAGAGAGAAGCAGGCTCCCCACTGAGCAAGGAGCCCGATGCGGGACTCGATCCTAGGACGCTGGGATCATGACCTGAGCTGAAGGCAGTGGCTTAACCAACTGAGCCACCCAGGCGTCCCCACCCTTTACCTTTGATGTATTACTTTCAATAGGCAAAGTTCCTTTTCAACTACTAATAATCATTTTCAACCATATTTATTATAACAGAATTCTGGTTTAAAAGAATGTGGGAAACCCCTTACAGTGCATAAAACAACTGGTCTAAAAACTGAAATTTCTTCCCAAGTTCTATATGATGGTATATAGTTGGATTATTTAACAACTAAATGTTACTTCAACTAATAGTGTCATCTAGGCATCTTTGTGAAAGATCTCACTTCTTACTTACATTTGATCTTATTTGACTCTTAAGAAAGCCCCATGCTGTATACATAATTTTATGACCAATGCTAATCTAATGGTGCAATAAATACATTCAACTAAATGATATAAAACACTAACAAATATTTTTATTATGTTTAATATGTTTATAGTAATTTTTTTCTTCTAAGGACCATATACTTGAATATTTATTCTCACTAGGAATTATATTTTGTGTCTTTATAGTGCGAAATCAGGAAAATGATGAGAAAAAACAAAACTTAGTAATTATCTGGGGAATAACAATGGATGCATATGAAACTTATCCAAAACCAAAATGTATGAAAAATGAAAGTAAAATGTGAAAGTATAATAATTTCAAAATGATCATGTAAATAGGATCCCAAAGGATCATTTCCTGTTGTAATATATAATTTAAATTTTACATGCAACATTTTTTTTTTAATTTTTATTTTTTTAAAGATTTTATTTATTTATCTGAGAGAGAGATCACAAGTAGGCAGAGAGGCAGGCAGAGAGAGAGGAGGAAGCAGGCTCCCTGCTGAGCAGAGAGCCCGATGCGGGGCTCGATCCCAGGTCCCTGAGATCATGACCCGAGCCGAAGGCAGCGGCTTAACCTGCTGAGCCACCCAGGCGCCCCGCATGTAACATTTTAATGTAAGTAATATCCAAATTCTTTTTTTTTTTTAAGATTTATTTGAGAGATACAGAGAGAGTGTGAGTGTGAGTCAGGGGTGGGGGACAGAGGGAGAAGAAGAGAATCTTAAGCAGGCTCCATGCCTAGCACAGAGCCTGATAAAGGGCTCCGTCTCACAACCCTGAGATCATGACCTGAGCTGAAATCAAGAGTTGGACACTTAACTGACTGAGCCACCCAGGCGCCCCAAATACTAGCTTCTTGATACTTGCTACTACAAAAACAATGGGAAATTTGCTCAACTCACACTAAGAATTTGAAATGATGTGGAGAAGAAAATTTTCAGGGGCTCAGGTCATAATCTTGAGGTTGTGAGACTGAGCCCCACATCAGGCTCCACACCTGGTGTGGAGCCTGCTTAAGATTCTCTCTCTGCCTCTCCCTCTGCCCCCTACTCATGCATGCTCTCTTTCTCTCTCCCCACCTCCCTCCAAAAATTCAATAAATGGTATTTGAAGGAAAGCATTAACTCTATGCTATCCTTCATACCAAAAAATTTCCAGATGGAGTTAAAAGTTAAAAAAGAAACCATAAAATGAGAATGTAAGTATCTGATTATGGGATTGGAAAAGGCTTTCTAAGACTAAAAGTCATGGAAGAGATAACAAAAGTCTGGTAGATCCGACTAAGAAAAAAATACTTGTATAGGTAAAAATAGAATAAGTTATATTAAAATACAAACTAAAAAGACTATTTGTAATATATGTCAAATGGTTAAATTCTTAATTTCTAAAGGTATCTTATAAAACAACAGGAAAAAAATATTCCAAGATAAATGAAGGCCACGAACAGAAAATCACACAAAAATAAAAACTGTCAATAAACATATGTACATGGATTTCAATCTCATTAAAAATAAAAATATGCAGTGGCGCCTGGGTGGCTCAGTGGTTAAGTGTCTGCCTTCGGCTCAGGTCACGATCCCAGGGATCAAGCCTGGGATCAAGCCCCACATCGGGCTCCCTGCTGGACAGGGAGTCTGCTTCCTCTCCCACTCCCCCTGCTTGTGCTCCCTCTCTTGTTGTGTATCTCTCTGTCCAATGAATAAATAGTCTTTAAAAAAATGCAAATGAAAACAAGATAACAATAACATATTATGATTGGCAGATTTTTAGAAGTATAAGATTACATAGTGTTATCAGAAATGTGAAGCACAGGTACTCTAATATAATTCTTGTGGTAGTTCTACAAAGTAATTTTATTTTTTATTACCTCTTAGATAATTTTATTACATTGTATTCAACTTAGTAGCATAATTCCTTACTTTTCTGGTTTTAAGTCTCTATAGATTATTCCCAGGCTATGTAGATGGTCTAAAGCAAGTGCAAGTTCGGCCAAGTAGAATTTGACATCTTCTTCTGTGAACATCACCTAAAATAAAATAATAATTTTTTGTCTTATTTTCTGTGTCTGTAGCTTTTATTTAAAATTCCATCCTAGAGTTTAAATATTTAAAAAGTTATAAACACGCTAATCACATGTAGTTTTATCCACTTTACTAATGAAAGGAAATTTGCGAAAATCCCTGACTGATCAAATCAGTCAACTAATCACTTTCTGAATGCTAAATGTGCACTGTGGGGGAAATAATTTTACATTTTATTAAGTAACATCTATATTCGGATTGTGCCATTGTTGCCCTACCACAGTAACATCTTAGAAATGAAAAGTGATCTTTTAAATGCATGCTGAATTTCCAGTATTAATTGTTTAAGGATACCCTGATATATTATTTACTGCTTCTGAAAACTGGAACTAAAAGATGCAGGACAAAGGACAAAGACATTTTATCAATTTAAAGTCCCACTTTCAGAATAATTTCAAAAGGTAGGAAAATAACTCTTTTTGGCTCTAATTAAGACTCTTGTGCCACTAGAGAAAACACGATAAACATAATATTGAAATATAACAAAGTTTTAGTTAAAACAGGATGCATATAGATAGATTAAAAATAAAGATTAATTACATACCTCTTTGGATAAGCGTGTAAACAAATCTCCTCCCCTGAGAAAATCCAAAATAAGATACAACTTCCCTTCAGTTTGAAAAGCTGAATGAAGAAATGAGAATTTCTGTTTAATCTGCCAGTTTATTTTTTTGGCTTACATTAGGTCAACTCATTCACAAATTATTATTATTGAATAATGAATATTATATTATTTTAAGCAAATTAATGATTATATCATAGATCTAAATTTATTTTTTTATGAGAAGATAACCACTGATTTCTCTTAGTGTCCATGTGGAAATGTTAAAGGCAGAGTTTTTTATTATGGAATCACTAGAACATTTGTTGCATTTTCTTCAGGCCACAGTCTCCCAGGAATACAGTAGTTTTAAAACATGTGATCAATCACATGGGTGGCTCAGTGGGTTAAGCCACTGCCTTTGGCTCAGGGTCCTGGGATCCCACCAGGCTCTCTGCTCAGCAGGGAGCCTGCTTCCCCCTCCCTTCTGCCTGCCTCTGCCTACTTGTGATCTCTCTCTGTCAAATAATAAAATCTTTTTAAAAAATGTGATCAATAGGAAAAATTCCCAAGATGGTTACTTAACCATGAAACAAAATACAAGAACCATATCACTTAAGTGCAGGAAAAATGTGGGTTTAATTACACAAAGCTTTAATTACACAAAGAATCACCACAACTTTACCCACTGAGAGAAAGCATATACACCTTTGGGGAAAAGAAAGGTGATAAAAGCTTCAGGATGTTGACATTAGGGATCTTTCTTGCTTTTAAGAAAAGTTGGGCTAACACATATGGACTATAAACTGCTGGTACACTGTTACTAATTATATAATACAAATATATAAATATATAATTAACTCCTTATTATAATAAAGAACAATGATTATTATTACCTATTCCTATGGCTACCACTCAGAAACATAAGTATAAATGCAATAAAGGCTTCTAAAGTTTAAGAAGTAATGGTTTAATTTCCATGATTTTATTTATCTGTTAAACACATGTAAATATACACAAGCAAATATTTATGTACATTAATATATCTGAATGCACTTAGGGAGTGGAGGATCAGGTGGAGGGATGAGGTTCCAAGTGGTTTTGAACTTACCATAATGTAACTTGACAATAAAAGGATGATTAACTTCTACCAAGATATCACGTTCCATTTTTGTCCGAACACGATCTCGAACTACAAAATATTGTACATATGGCTGTATTACAATAGCTTTCAGTGACAATCTTTAAAACAAAATCTCTTTGGTGCCTATTTTAAATTAAATTATGCTAAAGTATGAATTCATATTTTCATACATACCAATAAAACAATTTATATGTACAAATAAAACTACTAGTCTCAAATTTTTTAAATTAATGTATTTTTTACTAAATTATATAGCTAGACAAAATTGTTCATGTTTATAAAATCTGTGCTTTACATTTAAAAATACATACAGAGAACATATCAGAATTTTAATCAGATGTTGGCTTTAACATCAAATTTATAAGTATTTTAATCAAAGTTATAAAAAATGACCAAAAAAGAGTAACTTTTTAAAAAATGAAGCATCCCAATGAAATACTAAAACACACAAGAAAATGGAATAGGTTTTACTAACCCCTACCAATCTTATCAACTCAATTTAACAAGCATTCATTAAGCAACTATAAAATGTGACAGACATGGTGAATGATGGGTATACCCAAAAGGTCTATTTTGGGGGAAGGAGGGGAGAAAGGGGAGAAGAAATAACGTGGTACAGCTGAAAGAGCAAAGGCTTTTTGGAGTTAAATCAGATTCAGATCTGTGTAATCTTAAGCAAGTTACCTACTCAAACTCTTTGAGCCTCCACTGCCTCTCATCTATGAAGTAGAGATAACACCACTGTACCTTTGTAGGCTGTGTGACCATCTGAGATAAGGTCTGTACATCCCAGAGCCTGGTATATAGGAGTTAGTCAATTAAATGGTAGCTATAGAACCATGAATATGATAAAGGGATAAAATGACTTATTACTAGCAATAAGTAGTACAGAAAGAAATTCAGGGAAGGAAAAGATGAGTAGGAAAGCATGAAGGAAGAGGTGGAGTTAGGCACTTTTGGAGTGGAATTTAGATGGATGGGAAGGTCAGACCTAAAGAAGAGAAGTCTAGGTATGGAGTACCAGAGCAAGCAAGGACATGGAGGCATGTGTAAGGAAGAGAAAGGAACCAAATTGGTATGGAAATTGGGGAGGTTAAACTGGGAAGACCCAGATTCTTGACAGTCTGGAATGGCAGATAAATTTACATTTCGTCTTATAGGTAAAGCTCTCTTTTTACCGATCAATGATTCCCTGAGCAAATTCTATGTAACCGGTACCATAAGACACAAATACAAACAAAATATTCTTCAGGAAGCTCATAATCTGATGGGAATGACAGACAACTAACTAAATAGAATACATTCTGGTAAGTATTCTGTGTTGGTAGCTCAATGGATTTAAGAAGTGAACATGATCATTCATTAAAATTTCATTATTTTATTCTGTTGCATAATAAGGATAAATCATAAATGACTTGCATTCTTCAGGCCAGAAGGACTGAATGGTTATGTCAAAGACTAAGCAGAAAGAACCAGGAAAAGAGTCTTCTGTAGGGGTAGGAGGGTAGGGACAGAGAGAAAGATGAACTGGTATTCTTTTCAATATAAAGTGACCAGATATTTAAAAACAGAAATAAGACCCCTGGAAAAAAAGAAACAAAGAATCTAAAACAAAATCCTATGATTCCCATTCTACCAATTTTCCACTTTCAATTGGGAGATTTCAGTGCCAGTGAATGAAAATGGGCAAGCCAGATATAGAAATCATTTTGCTCTTGAGATCTACAAAGCTCTTTTAAGTGACTTGTCCAGCAACAAGTATATCAAATTCAGTATCACTCTCTGATTTCATTATCTTATCCTATCACAACAACTGGTGTCTTCTATCCAACAGACTGTTTCTATTATTTATATAAATGAGGTTCATCACCTAGGTCTGCTGATAACTCTGTTCCAGTCTAGCCCACATTTGTGCTTTTATACTGCTACCCATATGATCTTGGATTCAGTTTCTATTACCTTAAAGCTGGATTCCAAATTTCTATCTTTCGATAATTATACAAAGATTACAAAGCTTATCATTTAGAACACACCTCTCTGCTCAGTGAGCAGCAAAAATAACCATCATTATATTTACTGCATATCCCTCATCTATTATTCTATCACGATGAAAAGAACAATTATTTGGGAGTCAGGAACTACAGGTTTCAGTGGCCCTGCTAGTAACTAGATGAATTACCTGCTCAAATTCTTACACTGCTCAGGGACTTCCTGCTTCCTTCTCTATAAAATGAGAGGCTAGAAAAAGATGATTTTTTTCCTATTATGATTATCTTGTGAGGTGGTTTCCTTACATGTAACGCTGATGAAAACTTGTTTAGTTGAAAATGAGCAGCGAGATTTACTTGCTCAAGAACTCCTTCATTTTGTCTAAGGTAGGACTGTGTAATAATTCTAATCTGGTTTCTTTTATCATGTAAAGTCCCACTGACAAATATAAATCATCCTAAAATCAAGAATTTTGATTAGGATATACTGGTTTAGAAGAAGGCATGTTTTATATTGGCTAAACTCTAAACCCTAAAATAGAATTTGTTAATAATGACTCATGCTGGCAAAGCAACCACATTCCTCTGAAATAATTTTTCTCATATAGTAGCTATTAGATTTTAAATCCTCCTTGACTTGAATGTAAGAGTGAACAAGAAGAAATGCTGTTTATGTTTCTAGGATTATGTATTAAGAAACTTTGAGGCCCACAGACTACTGTATTAGGACAAAAGTCCCTACAAACTCAACTTAACACTAATGACTTCTACTTGACCCCATTTATTGTAATAGGAACTCTGAAATGGAAAGAGACTTCTGGTTAAACATAAATGTTTTACTTTCTTCATTCTTCCAAAGCCCCAATGAAATTACGATAATGGAAAAATTATGCATAAGCTCACAAGGACAAAGAACAGGATGAGAAAGCAAGAGCAGAAGATGAGTAAGTGGTAACTTACACAGTAGATAAGAGAAAGCTAAAAGCTAAGCCTGAGGGAATGAAGCCAATGAGAAATAAGGAAATTCTTGCCAGAGAACTCTTTCCAGTTGGCTATTTGGTAACTCTTTTTTAAAGATTTATTTATTTGAGAAAGAGACAGAGAGAGAGAGACAGAGACAGAGAGAGAGGGAGGAGAGGTGCAGAGAGAGAAGGGGAGAATCTCAGGTGTACTCCCAACTGAGCATGGAGCCCAAAGTGGGGCTTGATCTCACGACCCTGAGATCATGACCTGAGCTGAAAGCAAGAGTTGGACACTCAACCAACTGAGCCACCCAGGTGCCCTGGTATCTCACTCTTAAATGTGAAAAAGACAGCAAAGGATCCCCAAGCATTTGAGGAATGGCTCTAAAGATGAAAAACAGTTATAAAAATAAACAGGAAAAAAAGGAATAAAGGGTAACAGAGACAATGTAAAGAAGAGGAGAAAACTTAAAAATCAACGCCATAATAATTTATATACCCCAAAAGAGCAAAGACTATATGGCGCCCATGAAATAAGAAGCTTTAAAAAGGGTCAGGGTGGAAGGAACCAGTATCTTCAACAGATAAACTACCAAAAAAAAAAAAATGGAGACAGAGTTCATAGATTAAAAGACTTATAGAGAATCAACCAACTACAAAATAGAGATATAGATCTCGATTCAAACAAATTGCAAAAAGAAAGATGAATTATAACAATAGGAAAAAGTGGAAATTCAAACATTGATTAGATATCTGTATATTAATTTTTTAGGTAGAGTAATATAGTTATATTATTCAAAAATCTTTATCTTTTAGAGATATATACTAAAATATTTATGCAAGAAATTGTACAATGTCTAGGATTTGCGTCATAGTATCAAGAGAGGGGAAAAGAAAGGACACAAACACAAAAAAAAATTGACCATGAGTTGAGAAATGCTGAGGCAGCAAGGAGGTTATATGGGGGTTCTCCATTTCTTTTGTTTCTTTCTGTAAATGTCTGACACTTTCCATACTGGAAAGTTTTTAAAAATAGAAGAGAACAAGGAAAATCTAGGAAATTAAAAATGATGGTAGAAACAAAAATGTCTACAGAAATTTGAAAGATAATTGGTATATTTCCTAGAAAATAGGGGGAAAAAGACAAAACTAAAAAACAGCAAGGAAAAAAATTAAACGATCCACGAAATCCAACATATTCAAAGAGCAGGAGTTACAAAATGGGGAATAAATGACAAAATACTTGGCCAAAACTGAAGAAGTGAATTTCTAGATTGAAAGAGACCATCCCATACCTGATATGGTACATTTCAAAAGTTCACACTAAAGAAATACCATTGTACAAATTCCAGAACAGCAGGGATAAAGAATTGAGTGGTTCTAAAAACTTCCAAAGAGAAAAAGCAGCTTACGTACAAAGGAATGGAAGTCAGTATTGCAATAAACCTCACAATTGCAACACAGGAAACTGGAAGACAATGGAAACTATGCCTTCAAATATCTGAGGGAAAATTATTTCTCACCTAGAATTTTATACTCAGCCAAATTATAAATTAACTGACAAGGTAGAATAAGGGCATTTTAAGACATTCAAGGTCACAAAAATTTTACCATCCATTCACCCTTTCTGAGGTAGCTACTAGGAGATGTGTTCTACCCAGACTGGAAAGTGAACTGAGAAAGAGGTAGACATAGAATTCAGAAAATGAGATCTCATACAGCAAAGATGTGAAGTAATGTGACTCCAGTATACTATCTAGCTCAGTTAGGAACAGTTCTTATGAAGCTGTAATAATGTGGGACACATGGGTGGCTCAGTCAGTGTCTGCTTTCAGCTCTGGTCATGATCACAGGGGTACTGGGATGGAACCCAGCATATGGTTCCCTGATCAGTGGGGAGCCTCCTTCTCCCTCTACCTGCTGTTCTTCCTGCTTGTGCGCTCTCTCTCTCTCTCTGATAAATCAATCAATCAACCAACCAACCAACCAAGCTGTAATAATGAAAACATTACTGGGCAGACATGAAAGGCAGAATTATGTGTGGGTGGTAGTATGAGAGAACTAAATCCTAATCGCTATGTTAGGAAGTCAGTAAATTGTCACCAAATGAAAATAATCAAAGAATTGCAATTAAGAGTACTGAATGTGGATATAAATGACAGAAATAGCAGTTAAGGAGACAAAAGTCATTGTCTCTGAGGTTCGAGAACTGGGATAGGGAGGAGAGTTGGCAAAACAATATTATTTTATTAGATTCTATATACATATTACTTTGGTAAAAATTAAAATTGAACTTAAGAATGCGCTAAAAATTATCTGACCACTTACTATTCCAATATGTCAAATATTTTCATTTTTCTAGGGTTTCTTCTATAGCTTATATCCATGTAATTTTACATACTTGTGGTAGCCAAATTTGTTGTAACTGTTGACTTACATATTTTCATTAAGTTCCCTTTGGGGATTATAATTGAAATATTTCTTTTAAATAATATCCTATAAAATAGTATAATTTTTAAACATTCCTCTATTTCTCAATATTTGTGTGATTTCCAAATTCTCAACATTATAAATTAATATTGCTATGAGAATTTTCAAGTGCATGAATTCTTTCTCTGAGATTCTTTCCTCAGGTTAATTTAGCAGCAATAATGCTTCTCTGAATTTATTGCAAAACCACTTTCCAGTTTATGCTTCCATTGTATGAAATGTTAACATTATTTTCCATGTATTTCTTTATCAGCAAAATGGAACATTTTTCCAAATATTATTTTATCCCCCTTCATAAAATTTTGAAATCCTTTAGGTAGAGGTTGTAATACTACTTTTCAAGACCTCCTAATTTAATTATTCCTTTTATATATATTATTTGGAATTCTACTGTAAGGAAGAGCTCTCCCTTGCTCCATATTACTTAATTTATGTGTCAATCCATGGATTTTTGTTTGACTCAGTGGTTTGTAATCCATCACTATAATTATTGTAATGTTCAAATTGTTCTAGGTTTGGCCCATAGGAGCCCTGTACTCATTCCTTATATTATTATTTTCTAATATTTGAGGTGTATAATTTCATGATTTCTTATTTATACTATTTTTCATTGTGTGAAAGGCTAAATATTTTTGCAGTGTCAATCTGTTTATAACTTGTAATTTGCTCAATATCTCTTCACAAGTTTCCTAGATGTGTTAAGTTG
The DNA here is from genome assembly GCF_902655055.1 of Lutra lutra. NCBI lineage: Eukaryota > Metazoa > Chordata > Mammalia > Carnivora > Mustelidae > Lutra > Lutra lutra. Next base: position 83,589,675 of record NC_062296.1, on the reverse strand, counting down.
TAAAATTCAGTCAGATTGTTCAGTTAGATTGTTAGATTATTTTATGGCATAGGGTTTATTTACGACTAATTTTTCCAGGTTGCTAAGGAGTCTTTCAAACAAAATTTGTGAAATCATTATTTCTCATTGTTCTGTACACCTGGTTCGCCATACAGCGTAGCACCTATTCTCTTTGAGGTGTATGCTTTTCAAATAAAATTTTAAATATTTAAAGGAAAATTCAATTGGAATCTTGAGGATATGGAGCTAATTGGATGGCTGGATGAATACTAAGATTCTTAACAACAGTTAGCCTTCTCTAAAAGGAATGGGGCATTTATTTCCTTTCCTGATTTCTTTTAGATTTTTCAGCTTTATAGTTTATGTATATTATGTACAACACAGAACTCATCAAATATATGAAACCTACTTTTGTTGTTTTTGTGAATGACCTCTTTTGTTTAAGTTCCACTGATGTAGTTTTATAACTTGGGAGTAAGCATAAAGTTATACAAGTAGTGACATAAAGTAGGGCACTGAGGACATAATTTAATTCTCTGGTCCTAGCAAGAATCAAGTAAGTAGTGTGCCAGTTGTAGAGACTAGCTAGGAAAGAAAATACATTCAGGAAGGGAGCAAGAGAAAGAAAGCAAAGGATGGTGTTTATAGAGAATTGTAGAATTTCTTGGAATGATGATATCCAGCTTAGGTCACTAACTAGAAAGAATAACATCAGAAATAATAAATGATCATCACAAATATTCCTTCCTAAATATTTTAAAAGCTTTAAAATTACATGTAGGGTGCCTAGGTGGCTCAGTCACTAAGCGTCTGCCTTCCGCTAAGGTCATGATCCCAGAGTCCTGGGATAGAGCCCCACATCACGCTCCTCAATCTGTGGGAAGCCTACTTCTCCCTCTCTCACTCCCCCTGCTTGTGTTCCCTCTTTCGCTGTGTCTCTCTCTGTCAAATAAATAAAATCTAAAAAAATAAAATAAAATAAATAAAATTACATGTAAATTGAAGAGGAAAAAAATGATGTTGGGAATCAATACATTAACAACCAGAGGTTATGGGGTAAAATAAAACTACTAAATAGAAGATTTAAGGGGTGCCTGGGTGGCTCAGTAGGTTGAGCAGCTGCCTTTGGATCAGGTCTTGATCCCAGGGTCCTGGAATTGAGCCCCACATCAGGCTCCCTGCTTGGAGGGAGCCTGCTTCTCCCTCTCCTTCTGCCTGCCACTCTATCTACTTGTACTCTCAATCTGTCAATAAATAAAGAAATCTTTAAAAAAAGAGATTTAGGGAGCCTGGGTGGCTCAGTGGGTTAAGCCGCTGCCTTCGGCTCAGGTCATGATCTCAGGGTCCTGGGATCGAGTCCCGCATCGGGCTCTCTGCTCAGCCGGGAGCCTGCTTCCCTCTCTCACTCTCTCTCTCTGCCTGCCTCTCTGTCTACTTGTGATCTCTCTCTGTCAAATAAATAAATAAAAAAAATAGATTTAAATATTTTAGAAATTATGTATAATATCTTCTAAATGACTATTTACCTAAAAGAGTCAAATCCTATATAAGATTGTTCAAAATCAGAGGCTTAAAATAAAAAACTTGGAGACCAGAAGTCAAGATGATAAAGTCCTTAAAATAAAAGCTATTTTTCATTTGATAAATCAGTAGGTTTTCAAAACATTAAAATAATCACATTAATTTGAAGATGAAACAAACCCAGTCTGAATTTTCTAAACATTTATTTGCATGAGCCCAAGATGAATTTATAAAACTTTTTCTTTAACATGGCAACGCCCATTCTCACTAGTCATGTGATTCCTAGCCCAGTAGGAAAAATTCATTAAAATAAAGTTTAAACTTAAAGATAGTAACAGGAACAGATTCAGAATGTAAGTAACTGGCCTAGGAGTCACTGGAGATCTGTTGAGACCTTCCAGTTTGCTTAGACTATGCAAACAGTATAAACAGTTATAGCACTTACCTTTCAATGTGGCCTTCTTCAATACTTTCATGGCATAAAGCTGTCTAGCATCAGAGCCTGAGATTTTTTTGACTAAAAAAACCTGTATTTAAATGAGAGAGAAAATAAGTTTTACAAAGTATCACAAACTATGCCACTGTTAAAAGTAAAACCCTTCCAGTAATACTGTGTATTACTAAAGAGATTCCGTTATGCCGTAGATGCTTATTTTTCTCATGTATCAATTATAAATACAATGAGTCGTAAACAGTGGTAATAATTTGGGGTGCCAACATAAGTGAACAAATTGTTTTCTTTCTTTTTGTTGTCTGCCAATTCCCAAAAAGCACGTAACATATAAGACACAAAAATCTTTGAATTGTGTAATCAGATAAAAGTCCAACATGTTTAAAGTATAACATAAGTGATCATTGCTCTGCTTTTAACAAAATAAAAATTCTTTTGATCTGATAAAAATTGTCATACAGGAGTGCCCCTGGACCACAATTTTCCATTGTGATTAATCACTGATAACTGGTCTTTTCTACGTATGAAAACTGCACATCAATTTCTCATAGCTGGGAGGAACAATTTAAAACACACTGAAGAAGCCTATTCACAACTATTTAATGTGACTCAAGACAGAACCCTACATTTCGATCTTTGAAAAATCAAATTATCACATATACCTAAATATGAAGAACACAGTTCCTACGTATGTTACTGTGCCTCTTGATTTTCCAAATTATTTTCAGCTGCTTTCAAAATCTAGTGTGAAATTTATGCAAAATGAATAAAGCCTGCTCTACATAATTCACAGTCATGCTATAACATGGCTAATACAAAACTATACATCTTTCCTGTTCATTTTGACCATTAGGTCTGTGATCTTTTTTTAAAGTTTTTATTTCAATTCCAGTTAGTTAACATACAGTGTAATACTAGTGTCTGGTATACAGTATAGTGACTCATGATCTTTTTCATTCAATCTTAATCATACTCACTAAATGGACCTGAATTTCAACTTTTTTTCTTCTAACTATTCTTTCCCAGCAGTTGCTATTGAGTTGCCACAGATGGGAAGAGAAGCAATTATAATCAAGAATTTAACTTTCAGGTCAGCTCTCAATTATCTGCTCTAGCATGCCAGGCTATTAGCAAAAATCAAAAAATGCTACATCCAACAGATTCTAGGGCGAGGCATTCTCATTTTGAGAAACTGTGCCAAAGGTGATTGGCAATGACCTCCAAAGTTTAGTGAAGAGCACCACAACCTGCACAGAAACCTAGATGCACTGTGTGTTCCTCTCCCCAAATCACTCCCTCTTGTCCTTCTATGATGCCCCACCCTTTAGTTCCTTTTAGCCAGTTAGCAGTGAGCTAAACTAGGGAGAAAAAAGCATTCTTAATCAGGTTCCTAAGATGGAATGATGTTCACATGTTAAAGGTAATCAGATTATTAATATTTTTAAAAAAGATTTTATTTATTTATTTGACAGATCACAAGTAGGCAGAGAGGCAGGCAGAGAAGAGAGGAGGAAGCAGGCTCCCTGCTGAGCAGAGAGCCCGATGTGGGGCTCAATCCCAGAACCCTGGGATCATGACCCAAGCCAAAGGCAGAGGGTTTAACCCACTGAGCCACCCAGGTGCTCCTATTAATATTTCTGAACAGAAATAAATTCTAATTAGATGGAGATAATTAGGATTTATTTGGTATTTATTCTTAAGATTCCCTAATCAAGCTTCTTTGTGCCATTCCACAAGAGAAATTCTCCCTGTGGATTCCAAACCTTTTTCACCCTTCTTTGAAAGTACCTTAACACTTTTCAGCACTTCTTGGTTTGCAAAGGACCTTCACAAGCATTTGTAATACATCATCATGATAATTTTGGGAGACAGGTGGACTAAGGAATGCCTATTTATAGCTGCCCAAGCTAGGGCTTAGAGAGGTTAAATAATTTGACTAGTGTCACAGTGGAGGTACTGAACAAGAATCGGGCCACCACCCAGTTCTGTGCCCTTGCTCAGGCACTCTTCATCTGTTCCCTCTGGCAGGTCACCAGTTAAGGGTAGCAGAAGCAGCAGTGGTCCAAGATGCCATCGGATCTTCCCCAGCCAGAGCATTCATGACCTTTCGAACCCCCCATGAAGCTATTCTAAGCTCTGACAGGTCATCCCTGTTTCCTTGGCTTACATGGGCTTTTTAGGATGAGTAAGAAAGGAGACGCCCTATTTTTAATGTTTGCTATTTATAGTAAGGTATTTAAGTTACTTTTAAAGAAATAAAGGGAGATGCATGCTAACTCCTGGCAACTTTAAATACTGTGTTCCCTAAAAATCTAACATATAAAAAGAAACCAGTCTATTTGGGTTTATCCATAATATGACTGCATGATAATACAATTTCATAGCAGATATTATGTGCTTGGTCTTTTATTATTTGATTCTCACTCCTAACCTATGAGGTCAGGACTATTACTTACTCATTACTTCTTTCCAGAATTATATGCTAGGTACTGTGCTACTAGCTCAATGCTAAGACATGGTACAAAGCATGTCTCCTGCACTCATGGAAAGAACACAGAGTCTCGTGGAGGAGCCATTGAGCAGTTACACACATGAAAAACTGCAATTGTGGTGAGTGCTGCGAAGATGAGGTATATAATGTTCTGACAAGGTAAAATAGAATTTGACTTAGAATGGCAGAGAAGACTTCTTTGAGATCATAAACATGAGAGGCGCTAGTTAAGATGAGGAAAGGGTGGGGTGGGGTGTTTCACGAAGTGGAAATCGCATGCGCAAAGGCTTTCTAGTGGGATGGAGCCAGGTGCTTAAAGACTGGAAAAAAAAGGGCCAAGTAGCCAGAACATGGATAGTGAAAAATACATAAAGTGGTGCTTTTCAGGTAACTAGGCACCAGAACAAGGGGTTCCTCAGCCATCTTAACAGTATGTTTTTATCCTAAAGGCTTAAAGGAAGCTACTGAAGTGTAAGATTAGCTCTTGGTGGCTGTCATGTAAACAGTGGCTTGAGGAAAGAACAAATTTAGTTCTAGTTAGGGGCCTCCTTCAACACCCGAAGGAGAAATGGGGGTGGCAAAGACTTCAGGAGTAGCAGTGGAGAAGGAGAGGACAGGCACGATTTGAGAAATCTTTACTAAATCAATAGGACTTGCTGATAGTTCATACTTGGTGGGGAGAGGCAAGAGAAAAGACAGGCAGTAGAAGGTAGGTCAAAAACGTCTCCCAAGGGGCGCCTGGGTGGCTCAGTAGGTTAAAGCTTCTGCCTTCGGCTCGGGTCATGATTTCGGGGTCCTGGGATCGAGCCCCGCATCGGGCTCTCTGCTCAGCGGGGAGCCTGCTTCCTCCTCTCTCTGTCTGCCTGCCTCTCTGCCTACTTGTGATCTCTGTCAAATAAATAAAATCTTTAAAAAAAAAAAAAGAAAAATGTCTCCCAAGTTCCTGGCTTGCTTAACTAGATGCCATTCATAGTTGCAGAGAAAAATGAAACAGGACAGGTTGGCAGGCACAGGGGAAAATCCTGACTTTGGTTGTAGAGATGTTGAGTTTAAACTGCCTTTGAATCATGTGAAGAGAACAAAATATGCAGCTGTGCATAGAGTTCAGAGCTTAGAGGCATGATCTAGATTGGAGAGAGAAATCTGTCAGGACAGCTGTATATGGGTTACAATTACGATAGTGGGCATAGAGAAAATAATTAGTGGGAGTACAGAGTGAGGAGAAGGCAGCCTAGAATGGAATCTTGAGGGATTTCAATACTTAATGACTGGCTGGAAGAGGAAAATGGGGCTTGGAGAGGTTAAGTAACTTGCTCAAGCACATGTAACAAGTAGAAGAAAAAAAATCAAATCCGTATCTGGCTGACCGAGAGCCCAAACTCGCAACCATCACATTCTACTGTCTACTTAACCAATATTTGAAATAAAAGCATCACTTTGGGTTTAAAGGAGGTTAACAGCTGTAATAAATTACCTATATTAGCCAAGAACTGCTAAATAGTCCTCCTAAAACACACAGGGAAGCTAAAGTGGTATTGTTTCGGAGCTTGCAGACCATATTATCTTCAGATATTTCCTCATGGGGAGGTGGTAAGCAAGCACTGCAATGTGAAAGTTGAATGCAATCTCAGAATCTTCCTCTTACTGAGAAACAGAATAGTTAGATCAAATAATAGTAATCATAATATTGTACTTCTCAAAATGGAGGACAGAAAATGCTCCTAAGGTATGCAGCAGGGGGATAAGGAATATTTGAAGCAAAATGATGAAGATGTTGCATCTTCAGGAGCAATTTTAGTTGGTGGCTTTGTGAAACATTTTTGATGTTAAAGACAAACATGAGTATCATTGATTAGAATGTAACCTTGGCATTCATTTTAATTAATTAATAAAATAATTTATTTATTTGTTAGAGAGCAAGCAAGAGAGCATGCGGGAGCACAAGCTGGGGGAGTGGCAGGCAGAGGGAAAAGCAGGGTCTCTGCTAAGCAAGGAGTCCAACGTGGGACTTGATCCCAGGACCCTGGGATCATGACCTGAGCTGAAGGCAGACGCTTGACTGACTGAGCCACCCAGGCATCCCTTTTATATTCAGTTTAAAGACAAGTTGTAAATCTCCAAAATTTTATACTCATAGCGGTAATCCTCCTCCCCTAATTCCTTGGGAGTAACTATATTCACTTTCTGCTGGTAGTAGGGATATTCTGGAGGAAAGATTAAAATACACTGTTATAATGTACTTGACAAGATCACCTTCCGTATCTACATGAGGACTCAAAAAGAGTATCAAAAAGTGTACCAGGGGAATAATTTTTGATTTTTAATCATTTGCAAAGTGTACAAGTCACATGCTCTTGAAGAGAAAATATGAAGTGATTACTGCCAATTTACAGAAGTTTCCAGTGTACTTTTGAATGATTTTGTTCACTTTCTCACACTTACTGACAGTGAGAAATGTAAAAACAGAAACAGGGGCGCCTGGGTGGCTCAGTGAGTTAAAGCCTCTACCTTCGGCTCAGGTCATGGTCTCAGGGTCCTGGGATCGAGCCCCGCATCGGGCTCTCTGCTCAGCAGAGAGCCTGCTTCCCCCTTTCTCTCTGCCTCCCCCTCTGCCTACTTGTAATCTCGCTGTCAAATAAATAAATAAATAAAATCTTAAAAAAAAAAAAAACTAACAGAAACACTGCTTGTACGGAGATTGGTAATATTTCATAAAATAGTACCATTCTCCATCTGTCTGAGATACACACAAATTCTAAGAAACAACTTTTAAAAAACAAACACTCATGACTTACCTTTCCAAATGATCCCTGCCCTAATACTTTTAAAAGTTCAAATTGGGAAGGATCTGCCTTTTCATGTCCTTCCTTTACATGATGTGTGATTGCAATTTCTTTGATACTGCCTTCTTCCTGTTGAAGCAAATATAAACGGAAAAAAGAGAGTTAGAGACACTTTGTCCAGCTATAAACCAAGAAACATAAATTTAGCATTATCACATTAGAAATCCTCAAATTATTATTTGGTTTTTCAAAGTAAGCTCTATGTCCAGTGTGGGACTTGAACTTGTGACCCCAAGATCAAAGGTTACATGCTCTACCAACTGAGCCAGCCACACAACCCTGCAAATATACTTTCAAGTTAAATGTCAAAGAGAATGATACCAGCCCACTGCATAGACCACTTTAACCTCTACTTAACATTAGCACTGAGTATTTCCAAGTCTTCATTCTTCCTACTGGAGATAATTAAAATAGTTTCATGGGGTGAAGGCAGAGGATGTAAAGAAGTCTGAAAACACAACAGAGTAATCTGCTGTGTTCTGACATGTGCTTGTATTAGGTAAAACCAATCTCACACACACACACACACACACACACACAGTTGTGTTTACTGGGGAGTGGGGTTGAAAAATATTCCAAGGCAAACATGGAGATTTCTACCCTCAGCAAGGCCATTTGGATCCGTATGCTATTCTGTTGGAAATATGTAAGTTACTTTGTTTCTACAACTACTTGAGAACTAAACAGGGAGAAAGAGTTAACTCTAAGACACAAAATGAAAAAAGATTTAACATTTGGAATGGAGAATTAGACGCAGAAAAAAAGTTACTACTCAGCATAATGGAACAATGGAAGGTCTTAAGGTTAAGGGAAGGATTTTTAGACAGTGGATGTGTCAGTAAACCTGAGGGAAGGCATCAGAAAGGGAGAAAGGTTGAAAATATATGTATGTATACACAGAATTTCAATTACTTATTCACTCTGGGATTAGTAGATAAAGTACACCTTATTTAATCAAGAACTATATACTATGTTATAGCCAAAAACTACAATAAAACAAAACCAGAAATATATGCCTGTTAATTAATTAATTAATTAATATAGACCATTTTTTTTTGCCTATGTTATTTTTTCCTAGTGTCTAAGTATTATTAGTAGAATCAAAATATGTTGTACAAAAAGAATTCATTGTTTTTATTTATTGTTGTTTTCCATATGCATGTTTGAGCTCAATTAACATTTTCTGAGATAGAATGTTGGCTATATATGGAATTACAAAGATTTCTCAAAAAGATACACTGGTCTACTAATATGGCAGGTTCTGAAAATGAGCAGTAAAAGAAAAGCTCTTGTAGTACAAAAAAGGAATCTAGGCCCACTATTTTACTCTGTAAGACAGACGTTTGTAGACTGTGCTAATTAATACTCAAGCAGCTTCAACATTTTGGAGGCTCTCAGAACTGTGGCAATAATAAAACAATCCCTCAATATGGTTTAGTCCTTTATTTTGTAATTTCATGTGTACTATCTCCTTTATTTTTCACAAAAGGTTAGGGTAGAATCAAGCATTACCTGACTCTGAGACTCTACCCCCCTTCCTGTGCACCCATTCTCTGCAAATGAGACTGGTTGGTGGGTGTACAAGGGCTTCAGAGTGACAGCTATTTGTACCTATATTAGGAAAGGCAGGAAGCAAATTACCAAATTCTTTAAAGAAAACTTTCAAAGAATAATGTATGTGTGAAAATGGTTAAATCCAGCAAACATTTATTAAGCACCTACCATGTACCAAGCCTGGGTTAGGGGCTTTTTCACCTTTTATATTTCCTGCTTCATAACAAACCTTGTTAGAGAGGGCTGGTAACAACTGGGTGGGGTATACCTCAGAGCAAGCAAAAACATCTCTGAATTCTCTACAGACTCCCCCATTCATCACTAGAAATTTGACAGACCTTTTAAAGGCCAAATGGTCTGGATACAGTTTGAAGTTTAAAGAGATTAAGTACAGATCACAAGCCAATAACTGGCAGACTTATGGATCAATTCCAGGTTCTGACTTCTAATGACTTCTAAAACAAGGGTCTTAGCATTACACCATTCTGAGACTGTCAGAGGCTTCTGTGGTTCCCCATCCATTGATCCAAGATCAATGATAGGAACATACAAACTTATTCCCTTGATCCTTTTAACTGGTCTGTTTCTCTTGGGTCAGTTAGCTATAGTGATTAGAGAAATGTTTTTGAACTTTTGGTAGCATATCTTCATCAGTTAAAAAAAAACCTAGCATATACCCAATATTTATACGCTTATTGGTTTTGAAATTATATATACTTTTTGTATTACTGAATTATATACATTACACATGGAAATGAAACTAAAAGGAAGTTCTCCTCCTTCTTTTCTGTAACCCAAAGTGCTGTCACATCGCACTTAAAAGACTAGTGGATTACAGACTTAAACTCAAAAGGCCAAGGTCATGGGTTGGATTCTATCATGTACCAGTCAGCCTACTATGGAAAAAACTATCTGTTCAAGAGCCTAACTGGAATCTAACAGCCATTTATGCCTTTAAATCATGAGGCTGTGAAGAACTATACTCTATATAACATTCCATATGTCTTATCAGTTTTCTTTTTTGGGTAAGTGGGATGTAATTTTAGGCTGCAATATTGTTTCATCTTTTATTTCATAAGAATACTATAATTAATTGTCACAAAGATGCAACACAGGCAGGGAACGATCACTGAATTATAAAATGTTTTGCATTTTGCAGCAGTCATACAGGATCAAGTCTTACTCTCATAAGGAGAGCTACAATCAGGTCACGGATCTCAAAATAAACAGCAGTAACTATTCAAGAAAGATTTCATCTTGGATGACTACCCTTCCTTTACTCTCACGTCAAACAAGTTACCAAAAAACAGAATCTCCCTTTGATCCCTTCATTCAACAAACATATACTAAAACATCTACTATGTATCAAACATGGTAATGGGAATGTCCTTTCTTTCCTCCCCCCGCCCCCACCATTTCCAGTAGCATCACCAGGTAAAATTCTTCATTACCTTTCCTGTGGAAAACTGAAACTAGCTTGGTTACTTGTAATGCCCCTTTGTGCCACTGCCAGTCCACTTCATCCTCCTGACAAATTCATTTTCTGAAAGGAGATAGCTCCAGTCATATGACCAGACTGCCCAAAAACTCCTTCTAAGTTTTCCTAAATTAAATGCACTGCTTCCCCTTGGCATGTAAAGCCCTCTACAATAAGGCTGCAACTTAGTTTCATGGTGTTATCTCCCAACATTGCCTTACACGTAATCTTTTGTCCACTGGGTTATTTCCTGTTCCTTAAACATTTTGTTTTTAAAATTAAATATGTGCACATGGATGACCAAATCAAATAGTGACAAAATACCCTATGATGAAAAGCAAGTCTCCTCTCACCCCCAAACCTAGGCTTTTTAAAAAAGTTCTTTCTGCATTTGATAATTTCTTGGTTTATTAACTTTAAGACAATGCCTGCTGATTTAAAAATAAGATGAAGGATTCACTCATACCTCTTTCATCATCTTCTTCCCCACTATTTGATAACTGTATTGCTTTTACATAAATTTCTCATCTTTTCTATTAGTTTTGGATAGAATCCTAACTCCTCACCTCATTTGGTTTTCAAGATTTATTATTTATTTGAGAAACTATGTGTGCAAGGGATGAGGGGGCACAGGCAGAGGGAGAGAGAGAATCTCAAGCAGATTCCCCTCCAAGAACAGAGTCTGATGTGAGGCTCAGTCTCATGACTCTGAGATTATGACCTGAGCTGAAACCAAGAGTTGGACACTTAACCTATTGAGCCACTTAGGTACCCCCTAACTCCTCACTTTATAAAAGGAGGTTAACAGTGCCTATACGGACACACCTGGGTGGCTCAGTCAGTTAAGCGTCTCTGCCTTTGGTTCAGGTCATGATCCTAGAGTCTTGGAATTGAATCCCATATCAGGCTTCTTGCTCAGTGGGGAGGTTGCTTCTCCCCCTGCCTGCTGCTCCCCCTGCTTGTGCTATCTGACAAATAAATGAATAAAAAGAATCTTTAACAAAAAATAGTGCCTGTATTTCCCTAACCTGCTAGCTATATTTTTACGTTTTTATTAATATTGAGAAAATTAATTATCTCCTGTAACCACAACCAAACCCTTCATATTATCTCCACCACCTGATTTTAAAAGCAGAAGTCCCATACACCAGCATTCACATTTTTATGACAATATATTGTTTAAAGGCAGGCTAGAAAGTACATTAAATTTCCTTTTATACAGGCCCATAACAGTGACTTCCAAGACGATCTGAGGGGACTTAAAAAAACAAAACAAAACAACACTTCATCAAATGCTTAAATTCATGATACATTTTACTTTGAGTTCTATTGGGACCATGAATTTTTAAAAAAGATTTTATTTATTTATTTATTTGACACACAGGAAGAGAGATCACAACTAGGCAGAGAAGCAGGCAGAGAGAGAGAGGAGGAAGCAGGCTCCCTGCTGAGTGGAGAGCCCAATGTGGGGCTCGATCCCAGGACCCTGAGATCATGACCTGAGCTGAAGGCAGAGGCTTAACCCTCTGAGCCACCCAGGCACCCTGGGGACTATGAATTTTTTTTTACATGTTTTTCTTTTTTTCCTGTTTCTAACAGCCCCGTCATTCCTGGGGGGAGGGAAAGGTTAATTTGACCATTAGTCTTAATTTTTCCTTAGCTCTTTACCATACTTCCCGTTCTTCTGAGAGCCCTCTCCTACCCCCCCCCATCAGGAACGACTGTTTTCTAGGCCTTGCTGTACAGCTATTACCTCCAGGTATCTCTTCTGGGCTTTCCTGGTTAAACCCACTATTCTCAGTTTCCCATACCCTTCTCTTTCTTAGATTACTACCCTGTTAACTTCCTAAGAAAAGTGATGTGGAAAAAAAATTTTCTGAACCTTGCACATCCGAAGATGTCTTTATTTTGTCTTCACATTTGTATAGTTTGGCTTGGTACCAATTTCTATAGAATAAAAACAGTCTGGCCTTGAACACTGACATTAATGGCCCATTGCCCTCTAGCAGCCAGGACTGCTACTGAGATGGGTGATGCTAGCCTGATACACATATTTGGGAAGATGTACTGTTTGCTTTCCAGAAGCTGTAAGAATTTGCTCTGTCCTTATACTTCTGAAATTCCACACTAGTGAGATAAATATGGGTCTTCTTTCCTTCAGAATGCTAGATGGTTGGTGAGCCTTTATAATTTAAAGACCTGAATTCTTTGCCTCTGAGGGAACTCTAACATTTAAAAAAAAATAATTTCCTTCCATCAGTTTTTCAGGGTTTATCTTTTTGTAACGCTACTAGTTAGGTATTGTATGTCTGGGATTGAATCCTGTATGTCACTTATCTTTTTTCTCCTATTTTCCAAGAGACTTCCTTGGTTTTATTTTCCCACCCTCATACTGAATTTCTTATTCTGGCAAATCTTATTTTAAAATAAATTTGCAAGTGCTCCTTTTGTCAATGTTTCTTTTAAAAAAATAGCAACTTCCTCCACTCCCTACCCTCTTACCCCAAAATGGATGCAATCATTCCAAACCTCTTTAGGATATAAACTAGAATTTCAAAAGTCTTTTTCTACATTGGGCCCAGAAAGTGCAAAAAAGTGTGCATGGAGATGGAGAGAAAAGATCGAGGCCTATGGCCCAAGTTCTAAAGACTTGTCACTATTATATCTTCAACACTTTTTTTTGTTCCTTCCAAGTTTAAATTGTTAACTAGTCACATTAGCAAGCTACCTTTTATCTACGTTTATGTTATAATACGGTCATAGCAGTATCATAAGCAAAATACCCTTGGCGGTATCTCAATGCTCAGATTGTGCTTAATGTCACCAGTTTCTCCAAGTTATGGGACCATGGTATTTTAGAAATGAAAATGAGGTTCAACTAAGATATAATACTAATTCTTGGGCAATCTTGGACAATAGGTAGAAAAGCAACAATGTGCTCTTCTAGCTCATACCTAGAATCTAATGAGACAGATGAAGAGAGGGATATCAAATTTCCAAAGGCACTGATAATCCAAGTACAGGGATTTGCATGTGACAAACATATCATGTGAATAAATCACCTGTTACTGAAATAAAACTGTTATATGAAATTTTACATAATGAAAACACAGAATTACAGTTTGTATAACTGAGTTTTTGCCTATAAGCGCACAGTAAAGCAACTATAATTTTATGGAAGAAGAATTTTGTCAGTGAAGTCAAGCACAGATTTAATTTATATCCTTTTTCCCCTTGTGAGGTTCACATATTTTTATATTCTCTGGTATATTTTAAATTATACATGGATATATGTCCATTAATCATCATAAAAAAACTTATACTGTGTATTTCTAAAAGCTGGTCTCCATCACAACCCTGTATCATCTGTCTACACCCCCATCACTTTCAGATATTTGCCACCCCCACCCTAGATGTTCAATACCCTCAAGCTATGTATGGGAATTCATCCATTCATCCATTTAAACTTTTATTTATTGAGTACCTCATACATCCAAGCATTCTTCTAGATGCCTGAGATATACAATAAATGAAACAGATGAAAATTTCTGGCATTTTGGGGAGAAACCAAACAATATAGGTATATTCATGTTAGAACAAGATAAATACCACGGGAAACAGATACTAAGTTGGGTAAGAGGGATCAGAAGTGCATGGATGAAAAGGAGAGCTTGCAATTTTAAATAAAACCACCATTGCAGGTTTTACTGAAAAAGTGCTATTTGAGTAAGACCAGAAAGATGAGACGGAGTCAACTATCTAGGGAAGAGCATTTCAAGCAGAGACAAGCCAGTGCAAAGGCCAGTGTGGGAGCACACATGGAGACCAGTGTTTGGATCAGAGAGGAATAAAAGAACAGGTCCAAGAGGGGGCTAACTTCAGGGAGACTATGGTGCTTCTGCTTCTTCCAAATTGCCTGGTCCTAATGGAAATGTTTCTGATCTATAACATATTCTCTTAGGCCCATTCCTTTTTGTTAGAAGGCAATTCAGATTATGAGCCATGTAATGGGCCAGATGTTAGAGATACAAGATAAAGAAGAGTCTCTGCCCTCTAGGAATTTACTTAGGATTTCAAAGATTTATTACTGGATAAATACTTGTTGATATGTGACCTATGATAGAAAAAACAAGGTCAATTCAGTTAACAAATATATAATTTTAGGAATTCTATAAAGGATGTCATTTTAGACATCACAGAAAAAGGGCAAAAGAAAATTCATGGACAGGTAGATTTTCTGGTGTTCCTCCAGTCACACAGAAAGCCACCTCATTTGTTTTCCAGGAGCACCAAAAGATCTGTAGGTTCCTTCTAAAATGGTCCTTAAGATTTGCCCTTTAATGGGAAAAAAAAATGAATGTTTCTTTTTTTAAGTTGAGAGGAAAAAGATATAATTTTGTTCCTAAAATGTAAAAGTATTAAAGAGAAGGAACAAAAAGTGATGCTGTCTATTTAAGACACAAAACCTAATATTGTAACATACTACCATTAAGTAAACAAACTGTGTGATATTAATTGATTTTAAAGAATGATTCAACTTTTGGCATTATGCCCTGACTTGTATACATAATTTCCTTTTTCCTGCCTTCCCTTGGGTCAGGAAGTGTGTTCTTAAGGCATTTGTATTTTCTAAATTGTTTTGAATGTCAGAAAATATGGATGAAACTTGAAGTAAATTATTTAAATGTTCCTTGGTAAAAACTAATAAATAAATCTTTACTAACTGTCGATATGTAACTGTTTTTTGGCCTAACATAAAGAAGAAGTTACAAATAAAAAATGTATACTTCATTTGCCTCTTGAATGTAATTCAAAATTCAAGTATTATTCTCTATACAGAAACCTGAGGTTCTATAATATAGTTTTTAATTTTAAAAAGATATTAAGGAGGGCACATATTGCATGGAGCACTGGGTGTGGTGCATAAACAATGAATCCTGGAACACTGAAAAAATAAAATTAAAAAAAAAAAGATACGTTAAATTTTTAGATGACTGATAAACATAAAAATTTGGCTGTAATACATAATTAGGCTGTTTATCCAAGTCATGCTGAAAAAAACAATTTAAGGTATTCTAGATTACAATTTGACCAAATCCAATTTACTTATTTGCTAATAGATGATAAATACGTTCAGCATTTTTCATTAAACCAAGATCTCTAAGAGTATTCCAAGCCAGCTTCTTCTATGTTTGAGAAAATAGCATTGCTGTTCTCCAGACTAATATTCCTAATCACTGCTGCAGAGGAGCAGTTTTCTCCCAATCGGGAATCCCAATCAAAAAATTAAGTTCTCTTTGGAGAACAGCAGAATAGCACAATTCTCACGGCAAAGTATCAAGTTAATTTGGCAGAACTTAAATGAAACAAAATGCAAATTATCATTTGCTAAGCACATTTTAACAAAGTAATACTTTGAAAACTGTGTCTACTCTAAGTTAGATGAAATTACTTAAAGTTACTTAAATACAGTTGATTAAAAACTTCGAAGTTTGAAAGGAACCAATTTCAACAAAAGTCTGACTTTAAGGTCTTGACTATTTAAAAATAATATATTCTCCAACCCATCAAAATATTGCTTACATTATAGTAATCTCCTAACTATCAATAAGTTCACAATTTTCTTCATGCCTAGTTTAATACTGAAAGTTACTGTCATCTGTTTTATTACACAAAATTACAAACATGAGCAAAATAAAAAATTATTCTACCACTAAAAAGCCAAATAAGTTTAAGTTTAAAAATAAGTTTACAAAATATACAATTGAAACGAATAATACACACAGGTGGCTTACTTTTAGCAAACATAAATATTATCCTTTAAAAGCGTTTTAAAAACTGGTTTTGAATTTTGAAAACCTTCTTAAAAGAACATATAAAACGAAATAATTATTTAATTAGTATAATTATACTGAGCTCCAACTAAAACATTTTAGTTTTTACAGAATTTGAACAAAGCTTACCTGTATAGAGCGAACACGAAAAGACAAAAATTTAAACATGGCTACGAAACCATGATGGTGGTAAAAGAATTTCTGACTGTAAAACTTAGGTTGGAAAGGGAAGGCCAAACCCCTGCAAAGTTTTCTCCTACCAGCTGTTCCGGCAATTAGAAAATTTCCTGTCAGGCGGGTCCTGAAATGCTAGAAAAAGAGGCCTGACAATTTTCCTGTGGTAAAAGAAAGGAGAAACGTAATGGCGAGGGCACTATGTAGCTAGCTGATAGGTAGGGAGGCCAGAACAGGAAACCAAAACAGATTTGCTGATAGCAAAATCCTGTTGAAATGTTCTTAACTCCTGGTTCCTAGCAATCCAGACAATTTTTACAACTAGTGAAATGAACATTATTTTATTTTAGAATCCTGAGGAATGCCAGTATTTCTTAACTATATGACTCTTTAGAAGCAAATGAAACTAGTCAGCACTATTAAAATAAGTCATTGATGCACATGTGGAATTTTACCCTTTGTAATGTTTACACACATACACTCTAAAGGATAGTCTCAAGACTATTTTAAGGTTATATATAGACAAGTCATGGGTGTTCCCTGTCAATGAGGCATTGTTTCATAACTATGGGAAGCAAATGACTATATGCAAGAAACATTTTGCATGTGATAGAAGGACAAATTCTTCCTGTCTTAAATGGAAGTAAATTATATTTAAATTCACACTGGTTATAGACATCAATTATTGGCCAGGTTAAAGACTTCAAGGTCCAGAGCTAAAAATCCTAGTCGATAAAATCTAAATTAGAAGAAAGACCAACCCCTGGGTTATTAGTGAGCAAACGGAACACTTACTGATATAAGCCAAACTAGAAAAGGAGAGGTTAAGTTACTGGATAATCCCTTACTCCATTTCATTCTCTAACAGCCTCTAGAAGTTCTTCTAAGGTATTTTTATTTTGGAAAATAGTTTTTAAAATATGCCAATAATCAGAATATGATCACTGAGATAGTGGCTTTTAAACAAAACCCAAGGACAGAAACATCGAGAGCTGTGGGAAAATGCTCTACTTGATGTGCATTTAACTAACCTATGTGGAACCAACAAACACATTGATCATTAATATATATATAACCTATACAAATTTAATAAAATAACTGAATTTTCAAAGCCTGAAGACAATTATCGTATGATTTCACTCATATGTGGAATTTAAGAAACAGAACAGATGAACACAGGGGAAGGGAGGAAAAAATAAAATAAGATGAAATCAGAGAGGAAGACAAACCGTAAGAGACTCTTAACTATAGGAAACAAACTGAGGGTTGCTGGAAGGGAGATGGGTGGGGGGATGGGGTAAATGGGTGATGGGCATTAAGGAGGGCATTAGATGTAATGAGCCCTGCGTGTTATATGCAACTGATGAATCACTAAACTCCACCTCTGAAACTAATAATACACTACATGTTAATTAATGAAAAACAAAACAAAACAAAACACAAAACCTGAAAAGTCTTCTGAAAACACCAGAAATGGTCAGCTAGTTTTCTGGATGAAGGAACCATAGTCAAGGCAGGCACATATTTGATAATGGAGTTATCTATAATGAGAGCTCAGTTCAGCACTACTTTATGGAGCAAACATTGAAGTATCCGTTAGGTGTTACACGTGCCATAGGAAAGGCCAACATGGCCTTTCTCTTCTCACCCTATCAAATTTTTGCAGCTATGTTCTATAATGTTCTATATATGTTCTTGTTGCATTTACCTTTTATGGCAATGTTTTATAAGTGACCTAACAGAAGTTGAAGAATAAAAACAAAATTGCTCAATTTAAAAAATTATCTTGCTTAACCATTAGAATCATCCGGGACCCATATAAATGTCCAAGATTAAATTTTGAATTCTGCTAGGGAATTGTGCAGTCCTCTTGATTAAAAATGCATGCCTCGGGGCGCCTGGGTGGCTCAGTGGGTTGAGCCGCTGCCTTCGGCTCGGGTCATGGTCTCGGGGTCCTGGGATCGAGTCCTGCATCGGGTTCTCTGCTCAGCGGGGAACTTGCTTCCCTCTCTCTCTCTGCCTGCTTCTCTGTCTACTTGTGATCTCTCTCTCTGTCAAATAAATAAATAAAATCTTTAAAAAAAAATGCATGCCTCAATTTTTCAGCAAGGAAAGCATGTAAGAAAATTTCCATCAAAACACGAACCCGCCCATCTCCCAGAAGGAATTATTTAAGTCTCCTTATAATGCAGCATGGTTAGGACGACCACCTAACATAAAAACTGCAGTCTGAACATGAGATGCCTTTTAAGACTGTCAAGAGGCAGCAAATAGCATGGTTACTGTAAAACTGATGAAAAGATGAAAAGAAATAGGATTGTCTCTGTATACAGCACTCATCAACTTTATTCAAGTAATATTTAAGAAGCAACCAAATAACCTTTTTTGAATTTGAAGGATTAGTTTGAATTGGCTTTAATGACTACTGATGCTCAGGTTAACAGTCACATTTTGTTGTGTGCTGTACTTTTTAATAAAAGCACTAAGAAAATGAATCAATATTTCAGATACCAAAACCTAAAATAAGTCTCCTTGAGATGAAATGATACCTAAATTAAAACAGTGTGGTACTGCTGTATAAAAGATAAACAGAGGGACAGAAAAGAATAAAAGGATAAATGTTGACATTTTACATCTGACAGAGATGTTAGGACATTTGGGTACTTGTCTGGGAAAGGCAGAAGTCATTAAGGAAAATATTGGTATAGATTTGATTATAAAATTCAAAAACTTCTCTGTATCAAAAGGCACCATAAATAAAGTTAAAAAGACTAGTTCACATGATTGGAATCCCTTATAATCATATTACAACTCACCACTAAGCAACAGCTTTTTTTGGGTGTTAGTTATCTCCTAACCAAAAATGAAAGCGCTTAAGGCCCTTTGGTACATTGCTTAAGACACTGATTACTGTTTAAGTTCATGCCACTGCCCCTACCAGATTAATCTTCAGAGCAGGCACCATACTTATCTTTGTATTCCCATAGCAAAGAGGATACAATAGGAATTCAAATAATGGCTACTGGAGTAAAAAGTGTCATATGCTGAAATCTGAAATGGATACTACTTGTGTGCATGAAACTAGGTATTATTGTTTATATTCTTCTTGCTTCTTTTGACTTTCTCTAAATTAATCTTATTAAAATTTCAGCTAATTTCCCTTTATTCTTGTACCTTACTGGTTTTAGTGTTTACCTTATTATTTAAGAAGTAAATTTTATTATAAAAAGTATGCATGTCCATTACAGGAAACTTGAATAATAAGGAGAAAAACAAAGGAAAAAAAATCACTATTTTGGTGCTTATCTTTATAGTCTTTTTCTGGATACACACCATGTACACACTTGAACCATACAATACATTTTATCACTTTTTTCTGTAAAGGGCCAGACAGTAAATGTTTTTGGCTTTGTAGGCCATATGGTTTCTGTCAACTCTGCTACTGCAGTGGGAAAAGGAATGGGTGAGGCTTTATGGCCAGAATAATCTTAAAACAGAAATCAGACTGGGTCATGCCCCTACCTCAAATTCTTCAATGGTTTCCCATCACAAAGCAAAACCCAAATTCCTCAGGCTATGGACCATAAAGCAGGCACTGATAAACACTACTTGATCATGACTTGGGAATACACTCACTAAATCTTTCTGACACGATATTGATACTTGGTTTTATTTTATTTTAAGATTTTACTTATTTATTAGACAGACAGAGATCTCAAGTAGGCAGAGAGGCAGACAGAGAGAGAGGAGGAAGAAGGCTCCCCGCTGAGCAGAGAGCCTAATGTGGGACTCGATCCCAGGACCCTGGGATCATGACCTGAGCCGAAGAAAGAGGCTTTAACCCACTGAGACACCCAGGCGCCCTGATATTTGGTTTTAGACATTATTTTACCATGTTAAGGTCAGAATACTCTTTACTAAAAGAGGAATGAATAGTCAATTTTATAAAATGTCTTATTATCTATTAATACAGTCACCTCATCTACCTCCTTTGACCTAATGATTTGATAATGTAGATCAACAGTGTCCTGATATGTTCGCATTCCTGGGAAAAATCCATTGGTTTTTTTTTTTTTTTTTGTAAAGATTTTATTTATTCATTTGACAGACAGAGATCGCAAGTAGGCAGAGAGGCAGGCAGAGAGAAAGAGGAGGAAGCAGGCTCCCTGCTGAGCAGAGAGCCCGATGATGCGGGGCTCGATCCCATGACCCTGGGATCATGACCTGAGCTGAAGGCAGAGGCTTTAACCCACTGAGCCATCCAGGTGCCCCCAAATCCATTGTTTTAATATATGTATCTGATTTGTAATTATTTAAAAAGATTTTTGCATCTATATTCATAAGTTAAATTGGCAGTTTCCTTTTGTGTATTAACTTTCATTTTCAGGGCTATGCTAACTTTATAAAACAAACTAGAAGGCAATGTACATTATTTTTCCTATGCTTTGTGACATTTTAAAGACTACAGGAATGATCTGTTTTTTGAAAGTCTCAAAGATTTCTCCATCAAATCATAGGGGCCTGCCCGTAATTAGGAGGCAGAGAGTTTAACACCTTAAATTTCTCCTTTGCTATTGCTATACTTAGTTTTTCTACCCCTTTCTAAATGATATCATTTAGATTTTCCTAGAAAACCAAGTTTCAGCAAGACTTTTATATTAGTATACAGTTATACTTAGTATTCTATGTTTTTAACCTTAAACTTAAGGAACATGTCAAGCATATCTAAATTAGACAGACTAGTGTAACAAACCCTCATGTACCTATTACTCACCTTTAATGATTACCAACTCATGGCCAATCTTACTTCACACACACTCTTACTTCATACACTCACTTCCCCCATAACTAATTATTCCCATAATTCATTCCCATATTTTGAAGCAAATCCCAGATATTATATCACTTCATCTATAAATATTTTTGTTGTTAAGATGTTTTAAACTCTTTCCTATCTGTAGTTGTATTGTGTTTTGTTTTCTGAATGTTGCATATTTGCTCCCCCACTCCCCATTTTCTCATTCACTGATTTTGGAATTTGTATTTAATTCCTTCTTCTGGCTCTCTAGAAGTTTACTTTATGGTTCTTTTTCTAGCTTCTTTCAACCGAGTCCTTAGTTCCTTTATTTGAATTCTCATTCATTAATAAATTTTTCTTTCTTTAAAGTATAATTCTAACAATATCATTTAAGATAGTACATTCTAAGCACTGTGCTTACATGAAATTATTTCAGTTAATTCTCACTACACTGAGATAAGTACTATTCATCCTACAGATGCAGAAACTGAGGAGAAAAGAGCAGTTAAGGAACCTGTTGCTCAAGTTCATACTTTCTTTTTTTTTTTAATATTTTATTTATTTATTTGACAGAGATCACAGGTAGGCAGAGAGGCAGGCAGAGAGAGAGAGAGAGGAGGAAGCAGGCTCCCTGCTGAGCAGAGAGCCCGATGCGGGGCTCAATCCCAGGACCCTGGGATCATGACCTGAGCCGAAGGCAGAGGCTTTAACCCACTGAGCCACCCAGGCGCCCCAAGTTCATACTTTCTTGAAGAAAGTCAGAATGGCTGTGATGTTGGTGGGAGCATAACCAGGCAATTCTATCTGGGGAAGGAGTGTGTATTTACGTATGGCCAGTGGCTGACTTAGGTCAGAAACCAGGAAGTGCTAAAACTTGTGGTAAGACCCAGAAGAAAGACAGTTCAGTAGAGGATCCACAGCAGAGTTCCTGAACACCTTTCTACACCATACATTATATTTGTCTGGCAAAACTCCAACTCTGGTCAAACCCAATTATCATCCATTTGCATAAGCTCATGAAAGTAGAACCATGCTGGAGAAAAATCAACCTGAGGATAGAAACTTAAAACAAAAATGTTTTCTGAAATGATTCCTTTGTATATGATGTTTTGTATGGATCAGTTTTTCAGTACTGAAGGGTTTAATATCTAGGGGTTTCCATTTAAGTACAAAAGAATTACTCTCTAGTACACGTCCATCAGTAGGTAATGTTACAAAGTGCTAAAGTTCTATGGTTTTAAATCAGAGATAGAAAATATCACCAATCTTAAGCAAATGGTAGTGGCTTCCTAGAGCACTGAGATGGGTTCCTTCTAAGGTCTCGTCTCAATGATCATGTGCAACATTTCCCATAAGCATGGAGAGAAGGCAAGGGGGCAGCTATACCAATGCCCCACGTAGGCCTATTGCAGTAAGCAGTGATACATCCTAGGTTGTATTGCTCATCAATCTATCCACACTCTTCCCCCCCTTCATGTAAGTAAAGAGGTTACAACTCTCATTATTTCAGACTGATTCTATAAACTAGTCATACTTGAACAGAATTTAAATCAGTTTGCTCTCTTTCCAGTTGTGGATTAGATCAAACTGAAAAAGTGTGTAGACTGCAGCAGAAGAGAAGCAATTTTGGATCAGAAGCACCATATGAGGTAGGCAAACCATGAAAAAAAGGGGGGAGATTTTATTTATTTTTTTAAAGCTCTTATGGGTGGATGAAAGGACACTAGGAAGTAGAAAAAATAGCCTTGAAAGAGAGCCAAAAATGTAGCAAAGGGAAACCTTGCATGCTTGTAAAATTTGCCAGTTATACACGTACTCATTTAATGCCACCATGCACTGCTAATTATAATGCTATTTATCTCAGAAATTTTCCTAAGTGGTATATACTTACATGGACTAGACTATATTTTCCCCATGCTATAAGTGCTAAAATATACTCTCAGCCAATGAGAGTTAGAACAACAGACAATACACAATTAATCAGTAAGTGCTGTCAATGTACCACTCCACAAATGTTGCCTACCAATGAGCCCTCTATTGTACTCTCCTGTGTTGAGTGGATTCTTAACTGTCTATTGTCTACTGCACTAGGGCTTCTCCTTCTATAGTTTATTTTGTGTTGAACCCATGATGTGTGCAAGTATGTGCTGGACTCAGGGCTATGAGTATCCCTTTGGATGCTCAAAGGCAAGATTTAAGGCAGCCTGAGGGAACCTTCAAGGAAATGGAGGAAAATGGTAGACAACTTGGAACGGGTGAAGTTCCCTGGATACTGTGGAGGCCATCATATACATTACTGTAGCCTTAAGGTTACTATATGAACAACTGCTAGAGTAACAGCATGTGTGCAAGTTGGAAGAAATTACTACTAAAGGCCTATCATGACTTTAGGGGATTTGTAAAGAATGCGGGCACTGTCAGTGTACTACCTGTGTCCTTCATAGGAGTGCTACTCCTTAACCTGACATTTAAGGTCATCTATGAACTATCTTCACTATACCTTTTTAAGCCATTTTTAATCACCATTACTTTTAACAAGCTTTCTCTAATTCTTGACAATTGTGCATGTGACTATGATACAACAGCTACAAAGACTGAGTTGATAAATACAGTGTCTAAGACTGTAGTCATATATCGGGCTGCCTGGGTGGCTCAATGGGTTAAGCCTCTGCCTTCAGCTCAGGTCCTGATCTCAGGGTTCTGGGATCAAGTCCCACATCAGGCTCTCTGCTAGGCGGGGAGCCTGCCTCCTCCTCTCTCTCTCTCTTTCTACTTGTGATCTCTCTCTCTGTCAAATAAATAAAATCTTTAAAAAAAAAAAGACTGTAGTCATATCATATTTACAAATTTGATGTCATAAATAATTGATGTGTGCATGGTCACTAGAAATAAATAATAAGATAAATAGAAAGGCCAGAGGACCAAGTTAAGAGATAATTAACTCACTTCACAACTCACTTCACTCACAGACCTACTGTCAGCCACAAAATTACTGGATACCACCATAGTTCCTAAGAGACATACTTTATTCCAGGTGAATAGTCTGAAAGAAAAGAACAGACTCTGGAAGGAAGATGACAGGCAAACGAACACTTTGTGCTAGGTACTTATTTATCTCCTTTAATTCTGAAGCCTCAGAAGAACCTTTGCCCGGTACTGTAAGAACCACTAAGAGAATTATTTCCCAACTAAGCAAGAAATTGCTTTAATGATGGTTCTTGGATGACTATAGAGATGTAAACGGTCAAGACTCCCTATTTCTTCAGCATGGATCACGCAGAACATGGAGTCTTCTAGCCAGCTGAGAAAAGATGGGGAATTCTAGAGTCCAGAAAGATATCTTGGCTTGAAGTACTTTATAGCACTCTTATCTTTTGCTGTGAAGGTAATCTTTCCCCAGTCCCACCAGAATAAAGGCTAAAAATAATCAAGTCTCTCCAGCAGGGGATGGAGAACAAATGACACCAGCTAGAACAAGCTAATTGGTGAAAAATTCAATGAATTATGCATAAATATGGATTAACATGCAAATATCCCTGGGAAAGGGAGATAGAGGAAGGTGATAACTGCCTGTTATATTCTGGTATGAATCAATTTATTTGGATAAATGTTCTTATATTTTATGAGATACATGGAAAATATAAAAGTTTTTACTTCAGGAGAGTAAAGACAAGAAAGGATTGAACTTTTAAAAAGCCAGAATAAAGGAAAAGCATTAAAATTTCAGGAGATGGAAGAGAAGTGGATCTAGGATCTGGGAAGAAGGCAGAATGCACAGCAAAGAACAAAGGGAAGAGAGAAGAGATGAGGTGTAAAGGAGGAAACAATCCGGCCAGAATGAAATGGCTCTGCTACAAACAGAAACCAAGGGACATGTTCAAGATACAACACAGAGGCAGCTCCGTATGTCAAGAAGATCTGAGTGAAGGTATTTTATGTTATGTTTATGTTATTTTAGTTTTGTTTAGGAGAAATTTGTCTTTCATTTATGATTATCATTTTAGTCAAACTGACTTAGCAACCTCTCACATTCTTTCCCCTTTGGCTTTTGTTTATACCACTTTCCTATGAGAATGCCTTCACCCAAATCCTGGCATTTACTTCTAAAAACCTCTACCAAAATTTTCTGTCTTTTGTGAATTTTTACCTGATTATACTAGTTATAACTAGTTTTACTTTATATTCTAGTTAACTTAAATTTTTATCAATGTTTAAATGAACAGATAGTGCTGTTAAGGCTTATATGACCAAAAAGGAACAGTACCTAGTGCTCCTGGTACCCTTTCAGCTCTTTTCATTGTTCCCTCTGTTATTTATCTCTAATCAAAAACACAAGAAACAACAGGTGTTGGTGAGGATGTAGAGAACCAGGAACCCTCTTGCACTACCGGTGGCAATGCAAACTGGTTCAGCTATTCTGGAAAACAGTATGGAGGTTCCTCAGAAAGTTAAAAATAGAACTATCCTATGGTCCAGCAATCGCAATACTAGGTATTTACCCAAAGAATACAAAAACACTAATTCAAAGGGATTCACACACCCCAATGTTTATAGCAGCATTATCTACAACAGCCAAATTACGGAAACAGCCCAAGTGTCCATCAACTGATGAAGAGATAAAGAAGTGGTACATACATACAATGGAATATTACTCAGGCATCAAAAAGAATGAACTCTTGTCATTTGCAACGACATGGATAGAGCTAGAGAGCACTATGCTAACTGAAATTAAGTCCATTAGAAAAGGACAAAATCCGGGGCACCTGGGTGGCTCAGCAAGTTAAAGCCTCTGCCTTCGGCTCAGGTCATGATCCCAGGGTCCTGGGATTGAGCCCCACATAGGGCTCTCTGCTCAGCAGGGAGCCTGCTTCCCCCGCCCCCTGCCTGCCTCTCTGCCTACTTGTGATCTCTGTCAAATAAATAAAATCTTTAAAAAAAAAAAAAAGGACATGGGCGCCTGGGTGGCTCAGTGGGTTAAGCCGCTGCCTTCAGCTCAGGTCATGATCTCAGGGTCCTGGGATCGAGTCCCACATCGGGCTCTCTGCTCAGCAGGAAGCCTGCTTCCCTCTCTCTCTCTCTCTGCCTGCCTCTCCGTCTACTTGTGATCTCTCTCTGTCAAATAAATAAATAAAATCTTTAAAAAAAAAAAAAAGGACAAAATCCATTATGATTTCACTCACATGTGGAATTCAAGGAGCAAAACAAACGAGCAAAGGAGAAAAAAAGAAAGGGGCCCACCACTGTTCTTAATTATAGGGAACAAACTAATGGTTACAAGAGGGGAGGTGGTGGGGCACCTGGGTGGCTCAATGGGTTAAAGCCTCTGCCTACGGCTCGGGTCATGGTCCTAGTGTCCTGGGATCGAGCCCCACGTCGGGCTCTGTGCTCTGCAGGGAGCCTGCTTCCCCCTCTCTCTCTATCTGTCTGCCTCTCTGCCTACTTGTGATCTCTGTCTGTCAAGTAGATAAATAAAGTCTTTAAAAAAAAAAAAAAAACAAGAGGGGAGGTGGGGGAGGGTGAATGGGTGAAACAGGTGATGGGGATTAAGGAGGGCACTTGTCCTGATGAGCACCAGGTGATGTATGGAAGTGCTGAATCCCTACAGTATATTTGAAACTAATATTAGACTGTATGTTAATTAATTGGAATTTAAATAAAAACTTAAAAAAGGAAAAAAATAACCTTATACTACTTCCTCTTGACTCATCAATTTCAGATATTATCTTTAGACATCCTATTAGAGATAACAACACTTATATCACAAATTTTGGTTAAATCAGTATTTAGTTTTTACATTATTATCACGACGCAAACGTTGTTCACTGCCAAGGTAAGGAATATATTCTAGTTACATTTCTTGTGTATAACTTCTGTATTCTTCTTAAGTCTGCACTTGGGTTTTAAAATTTGCTTTCTTTCTGTCTATCTCAAATTCTTCTCACTCTGCCTCTTAAGTGAATTTTCAGTACTCCAACCTATTGGATAATTCATCACTTCTATTTTTTCCCCTGGAGACAGCTTTCCTGGAATCATCTGTCTGCTTCAATCTGGACTGAGTACTCTCTAAGCCTACTGAATGAACTAGTCTTCTGAAGCACCCTTTATTCATCACAATGTGAAGGAACTTTCTTCATTGTGCTTATAAATGTTGGATCCTTTGTTGCCTGAATCTCCTGTCTTTTTCTTGTTAACAACCATCTTGTGTTGGCGGAGCCTACATTCCAGCACCTTCCTAAAAATAGGTATAAGCCTGAAAATATCTTGGTTGAAAATCATTTTCGCTAAGCACTTCAAAGGCATTGTTCCTTGTCTTCTAACTTCCAATGTTGAAATATTTGATATTATTCTCATATCCCGTCCTTTATATATTTTAAAAATCTCTAAAAGCTTATCTTAGCCCATTTGGGCTGCTATAACAGAATACCATATACTAAGTCACTTACGATAAAGAGCAGAAATTTATTCATCAGAATTTCGGAGGCTAGGAAGTCTAAATCCAAATCACCAGCAGATTCAGTGTCTGGTGAGAATCTGTTTCCCGGTTTCTAGACAGCCACCTTCTTGCTGAGTCTTCACATGGCAGAAGGGGCGAGGGAGCTCTCTGGGGTCTCTTTTGTAAGGGCACTAATCCTACTTAGGAGCCATCTGTCCTCACTACCTACCTACCTCCCGAAAACCCCACCTCCAAACACCATTACATCAGGGATTAGGCTTAACATATAAATTTTGCGGGGGGGACACAATCAGTCCAACAAAACGTCTAGGATTTTCTATCACTGGTGTTTGATAATTCACAATAATGATTCTTCTTGAGAGTAGGTGTTTTTGTTTATTTGTTTTTATTAAGAGGCTTTCAGTAGGCTGTTTTAATCCAGCAACTCACAGTCCTCACACTAAGGAAAAAAATTTTTTTTGGTATTTTAGTACTCCATTTAATCTAAGAGCATGATTATCACTATACCACTATAGAAGAAAGTGCTGCCAATTAAAGTGTGTCACACCACTGACTTTAAAAAGGATTTCGATTTCAGAGATATTAAAATGTGGGAAAAAACAAATTTCTTAGGATATTTCTTTCCTAATTTCTTCCTTTCCATTTCCCTGTTGTCTCTGGAATTCCTATTAAGTAGATGTTAGATTGCTTCTTTCTTTTTCTCTCCTATTTTCTATCTCTTTCCCTTATTCTGTTTTTTTGGGAGATTTCCTTAACATTAGCTTTTAAATATTCTACTAAAATGTAAAACATTCCTATCCCATTTTTAATTCTAAGAATTTATTCTTCTGATTAAAAAGGTAGCATTCTACTCTTATTTTAGCAAATCAGTTTTGTCTTTTAACACGCAGAAAGTATTAATTTAACTTCTCTTTTTCCTTTTTACTGCATTGTCTGTTCCTTCAAGAGCTTACTCTTTCATTTGGAAGCCTTTCTCAAATGTCCAGCGATATATGGCTTTTCAGTCATACTTCAGAGTGAGACACTAAGAAGTGGACTAGATGTTCTGGAGCTTGTCAACTGTTAGGCTTTTTCGCTAGGTTAACTGGCCAAATAATCAGCCTTTAAATTTGAGATCTCCTAACTGTGTCTGAAGGTCTTTTATCAGGGACCATTTAATTTCTTCAGGAAAGGTTTTACTTCCCAGTCAGGAAGATACAGTCCTGGTTTGTGTAACAGGTAAGGAAGGGGACTATAACACCATTTACTCGGTTTTTACCTGATCTCCTTGTTTCTAGCCCAGTGCCTCACCCCACTTCCTACTATACCTGGGGTTCCCCAAGTCTGGAGCCATTCGGATTCATTTTTCTCTAAAAAATACCTTCTGTCTCTTCCAGAGGTAGGAGAGGGGAGACAGTGGAGGCTGTTTATATTGATATTCAACCAATCTCAGTTTTTAGCCCCGTGCCATTCCTCTACTTTCCATGGTACCTGGTGACTTCATTCTTGAGCTCTTCTGGAGCTGTGAGGGCAGTAAATAAGGCATGTTTCCTGCTGCTACACCTCTCTAAAAGCACTTAGGTCCTTTAACTTCCTCTTGTTATGATGGTTTTATCTACTTTTCATATTCATATGTTGTGGTTCAAATTATACAAGTCTTCTAATTTAAAGACCATATTTCTGTTTCTTATTCTCCTTGATGTCTTGGGCGAGAAGAGAAGAAGACAAGAACAACTTTATTTTGCCATCTGAAGACTGCCAGTTTCCCTCATTTGCTTTTGAGTCTCTAATAACCTAGCAGAGTTCTTGGCATGGCAGAGAAATTCATTAAGTACTTGGTTAATGAACGATTAGCTGTAGTCAGACTACACTGCTATAACAAAAAGACCCCAAAAGGCAATGGCTCAAACAAGGTAAGTGCC
This sequence comes from Lutra lutra, assembly GCF_902655055.1. Classification (NCBI taxonomy): domain Eukaryota; kingdom Metazoa; phylum Chordata; class Mammalia; order Carnivora; family Mustelidae; genus Lutra; species Lutra lutra. The sequence goes on along the minus strand of NC_062296.1, from coordinate 83,560,177 downwards.
TATTTTTCTCTCGTGAAGCAGTCCATAGGGAAAAGGGTAAATTAGGGTGAAGAGGAATCACAAGATCATCAGGTCAAAAAAGGACCCAGGTTCCTTCTCTCTTGTTACTCTCCATCCATCCTACAGTCTTGTGGTCAAAACTGGCTACTCATCATACTCTGTGTTCTAGCCCATTAAAAGGGGGCCAATTGGGCGCCTGGGTGGCTCAGTGGGTTAAAGCCTCTGCCTTCGGCCAGGTCATGGTCTCAGGGTCCTGGGATAGAGCCCCACATGGGGCTCTCTGTTCAGCGGGGAGGCTGCTCCCCGCCCCCTGTCTGCCTCTCTGCCTACTTGTGATCTCTCTCTGTCAAATAAACAAATAAAAATCTTTAAAAAAAGGGGGGGGGCCAATAAACCTACAAGAAAGCCTACCAGTTGACAAGCTCCATATATACAATTATCTTCTCACAGTTTCTATGGGCCAAGAATCTGGGCTAACAAACATGTGAGCTTAGAAGAAGAACCTTTTCCCATCAAGATTCGGATGACAATCTAGCCCTGGTTAACTCCTTCACTGCAGCGAGAGACCCTGAACCAAAGGACCCCATTAAACTGTGCTCAGATTAATGACCCACAGACACTGTGAGGTAAGAAATGTATGTTGTTTTAAGCTACTAAGTCTGAGCTAATTTGATATGCATCAAATAGATAACTAATGCAACATCTCAACTTTTGTTATTTAAATTATCAGTACTTGACAAAATGAAATCTTTTAGTTGTACATTAAAGGCAAATATACAATTTAAAAGTATAAGGCTCATATATATTTTGACAATCTTTTGGATTTAATACCATCAGTGAAATAGTAAATATTAGGCTTTTTATACTCAATCCTAATTCCTATTATCTGGAATGATCTGCTCAAAAACTTCACTCACATTGTTAGTAATACCGTAGTCCTGCAGCTTTTCTTTCCTTCTTTTTTTTTTTTTGAGAGACAGTGTGAGCCCATGAGTGAGTGGGGGTGGGGAGGAGCGAGAGGGAGAGGAGCTCCTACTGTGGAGCGTGATGTAGGGCTTGATACCACAACCCTGTCAGGTACCTTTACAAACCAGGCTATAAAATGCAATTTTCTTACAAATGTAAATGTTACTAATGCCGTGAGTACTCTCAGGGGAAGTATGAGCCACATAATATCACAATGGAAAATGTTTTTAGACTATAGAAAGAATAAAAAATTTGAAGGTTTTCCTTCAAAAGAAATTGTTACCTAAGAAAAACAGATAACTTGTGGCAGAAAAATCAGTATTAATGCTTAACTGTTTGTTTTTATGTTTGCTTAAAAGCTAATAAATATATACTCCAGATGAATGAAACGGAATGCCTCAAATGGCCTGGGAGGTACAGATATCTAGACTAAACGTGAAGGTAACCTCAGGCACAGGTCCCATGTCTGGGCCCTTTTATGCATTCATTTAATTAACATTTAACTTTGTTTTAAAAAGATTTTATTTATTTATTTGACAGACAGAGATTACAAGTAGGCAGAGAGGCAGGCAGAGAGTGGGAGGGAAGCAGGCTCCCCACTGAGCAGAGAGCCCGATGCAGGGCTCGATCCCAGGACCCTGAGATCATGACCTGAGCCAAAGGCAGAGGCTGAACCCACTGAGCCACCCAAGTGCCCCAACATTTAACTTTTTTAAAAAGATGATTTATTTGATCTTTATTTACTTGAGAGAAAGAGAGAGCGCGCACATGAGCAGGGAGAGGGGCAGAGAGAGAGGGAGCAGCAGACTTCCCTCTGAGCAGGGAGACCTATATGGGTTATGACCTGAGCCAAAGACAGATGCTTAACCAAGTGAGCCACCCAGGTGCCAAGTCATACTGGAATAAGGTGGGCCCTAATCCAATGACTGGCATCCTTATGGGAAGAAGGAATTTGGACATGGAGACATATAGGGAAAATGCTATGTGACAATGGAAGTTAAGAATGGAGTGATAGGGCTAAGGAATCCCAAGAACTACTGGCAGTCACCAGAAGCTGGAAAAAGCAAGGAAAGATCCCCTCTCAGGGCCTTCAAAGAGCATGGCTCTGTTGACACATAGATTCTAGTGTCCTCCCGACTGCCTGGGTGGCTCAGTGGCTTAAAGCCTCTGCCTTCGGCTCAGGTCATGATCCCAGGGTCCTGGGATCGAGCCCAGCATCCGGCTCTCTGCTCGGCGGGGAGCCTGCTTCCTCCTCTCTCTCTGCCTGCCTCTCTGCCTACTTGTGATCTCTGTCAAATAAATAAATAAAATCTTTAAAAAAATTTTTTTTATTATTTTAAGCCACCCAGTTTGTGGTATTTTATTAGGGAAGCTCTAGAAATCCAATACAAGGAGAATATAGCAATTTATATATGGTAAAAGAGAAATCTCAAATAAGTTGAATGGTTTTATTTGTTCAGTGAGTAAGGGATTAGGACAATAGGGTATTTGGAAAAAGTTAGAGTTCTATGTCATAATGTGTACTACAATTCCAAGTAGACCACAGATCTAAATGTTAAACACAAAACCAGAGAGGAGGTAGATGAAAAGATAAGGGATTACTTTTATAACCTTGGTGCAGGGAAAGATCTTTTTAAAAATTTTTTATTAAAATATAATGTATTATTAGCCCAGGGGTACAGGTCTGTGAAAGGGAAAGATCTTCTTACCAAAATACAAAACCCAGAAGCCAGATATGATCATTTAAAAATGAAAACTTCTGTATACATACAACGAAAGACAACATAATCAATGTTAAAAAACAGGGAGAAAATATTTGCAAGATACAGTAAAGACGTGGAGTAAATATCCAGAATATATATGATCACATAGACCATAAGGAGATAATCAACCAAAACCACAAAAGGCCAATAATACATGGATATGCAACTTCAGTAATAATCAAATGAGATGCAAAGTGAAATGAGAAAGTATTATTTATTTAGGGTGGCTCAAATGAAAAATAATTTCTAATAATACCCAGTGTTGAATAGCGTATGGTTGAACAGGTACTCTCATACAGTAATATTTTTACAACCCTTTTGGTTTAGACAGCAATTTGGCAATGTCTACTGAGATTTATTTATTTTTTAAAAAAATATTTACTTAAGTAATCTCTATACCCAATGTGGGGCTTGAACTCATGATCTCGAGATTAAGAGTTGCATGCTCTTCCGACTGAGCCAGGCAGGCGCTCCTATGTCTATTGAGATTTAAATGTTCATATCCTTTGTTCTAGCACATCCTTCTCTAAGACTATATCCTACTGAAACACAAGTTCACAAAAATAAATGGGGAAAATTCCATTAAGTGTAGGACATGCATAAAATACAGAGCATCATGCAACAGGGGTGCCTGGATGGCTCAGTTGGTTAAGTGTCCGACTCTTGGTTTCGGCTCAGATCATGACCTCAGGGTCCTGAGATGGAACCCCACATGGGGCTCCACGCTCAGCATGGAGTCTGCTGGTCCCTCTCCCTCTGCTCCTCCCCACTACCTTCCCTGCTCTCTCTCAAATAAATAAAATCTCAAGAAAATAGAATATCATGCAACAATTTAAAAAGAAGATCTACCTGTATTATGATAAAAAGATGTTCTAGACTTAGTAAGTGAAAAAAGCAAGTTGGAAAATATATATATTTTATAAATATCAGTAATAACTATCTTATGTACAGAAAAAAATGAAGATACTAACTGCACTGTAACAATGGTTTCTTAAAGGTATTATTAATTCATTTATGTAATATTTAATGAGTGTTTATTATGTGCCAGTCACTGGTCTAGGTGCTGGGGACTTAAAAGGGAATAAAAAAACAAGATGAGGAAATGGTGACCATTCATCTTCTATGTTAAATAGTTCTATAAAGTATAACACCTTTATATTTTTGTCTCTAAGAAATCAAAGTTTAGTTTCATTTAAAAAAAAAGATTTAAGGGGGCACCTGGGTGGCTCAGTTCGTTAAGGATAGGTCTTTGGCTCAGATCATGATCCCAGGGTTCTGGGATTGAGCCCCTCATGGGGCTACCTGCTCAGTAGGGAGTCTGCTTGTCCCTCTCCCTCCCCACCCCACACTCATGTTCTCTCTCAAATAAGTCAATGGAGTCTTAAAAAAATAAGCTTTAAGGTACCAATGAATAATGAAAAACTTTCAACAATATAAAGCAATTTGTTTTGTCATTCTTTTAAAATCAGTCTTATTAAACAGTTTTTAAAAATGGCACTAGCATATTCAAGACTATATTTTGATAAAATTAATGTGAAAGCATAAACAAGTTTCTAATACCATAAGATCATTACTTTGCTTGGTTGAAAAATAAGAATCCTTAAACTATATGGTATCTGATTTATGTAAAATCCCTTATGATACAGTATTTTACTTACAGTTTGTGGATTAATCTCCTCCTCTCCCATAGGTTCATCCATAATTTGCTGTCCATTCTGTGAAAAGCATAGCAAGTAGAAAGTTACCAACACAGATCTCAGATCAGTTAAAGTTAAATGAAGGCAGACAAAACAAAATCACATAGGAATATTTTTACCCCTACAGGGTTCTAATGAAGTACCAAACCACCATATAAGTATGTAGTTGCCAGTATGCAACAGGTTGTGCTTTAAAAGTTAACTATAAAAACATTTTCCATGAAAATGATATAATAAATGATGATTACCTTTCCAGGTGAGCCCTTGAGGTTATTTTAATAGTTAAATGCCTTACAAATGGTGTCATTCAAACCTCACTGAACATCATTTATAATACTTTCCTTTGCAGAAGATACTCTAAATTCCAACTCCATTGATTAATCAGGGCAACTGATTATTTTGGGGGGAAAGTAAGCTAGATTTCTATATCAAAATCGATCCCAGGTGCATAAAACATTTAAATGTCAAAAACAAAATTATACAAATATTAGAAGAAAATATAGGTAAATAATACTTATGGGGTAAGGAGGGTGGAAATCATAAAGGAAAAAAATGACATTTGAATTGATAGAAGTTTAAAATGTCATCTGTCAGACACGAAAAAGATAAGACAAATTGATTACAAAAAAAGCAACATATGACAAAGGGTTGGTATTCTCAATACATAAAGAACTTTGTTTTACAAACCTGTAAGAAAAAATGATGAACCTCAACAGAAATGAGCAATAAGGAAAGAAAGAGTTCAGCCTTAGTACTAATCAAATAAATGCATTTAACTGAAAGATAACTTTGCCTTTCAAACTGGTAATGATTAACAGAAAAAATAACACCCAGCACCAATATGAGTATGGGGAAAAGAGCACTCAGGATATACTGCTGGAGAAAGTATGAATCAGCACAACCTTTCAGGAAGGTAATCTAAGTCTGTATTAAAACAAGTGTGCAAAGATGTACATACAAGAATGCTCACCATAACTTTTTCCAAAAAGAACTCCAAATTGGAAACCTAAATTCTTAACAATAGAGAACTAGTTAAATATATGATGGTACATCCATATAATGGAATACTATACAGTCATTAAAAATGATAATAAAGATGTAAATTTATTGACATGGAAAGACAGTTACATGTAATAAGTGAAAAAGCAGTTTACAAAAAATATGGATTGTAATGATCCCATTTTAAATAAATATATACATATTTCAATGTATATATTTGCATGGGAAAAACTCTGGAAGGATATACACCAAAATGTTAACAGTGGCTATTTCTGGGTGGTAGAATTTTAGACAATTTAAAATATGTTTGTTTTTGCATATTTGAATTTTCTAATGTGTCTACAATGGATATTTGTGCAATTAATAACAAAACAAAACAAAACCAGAAGTCAGGAACATAGGGTCTTCCCTAGTTACTTCAATGGAAAAAGGTGTAAATGCCCCTGATCACTTGTCAATTCAACAAATGTAGAAGGATCCAAGCTAACCATCTTTGGAGCACTATCAATTGAGAAATAAAAGGCAGTCCACCCATTACCCTACATCCCACATGAGGCAGATGCTCTGAATTTGAACTCTCTCTACTCTCCAAATCCTTATTTATCCATCCATTCATCCACCCACTTCTTTCATTCATGCTATGTTCTAGGCACCAAGCTATACATGAATGGTTAATAAAACATGGCCCCCAACCTAGAGATCTATCCTAGAGGATCTTACAGATCCACTGACTTATAAAAAGAGTACCTTTCATTTTCAAACACTCAAAGAGTATGTTCCTAGGTTAGGGAATGCCTATACAATATTACAAAGCACAAAAATGGTGCTAAAATGCAGTAAAGGGGAGGCAGGTATAAAATCTTTATTATCCTAAGACACTTTCAGAGGCTACAGTATTGCCCACTTCTACGGTAAGGACTCAGATAACTCCAGGAGACATCTTTCTCCCAAAAGCCACAACCATTTAATTCAATTGAACTGATCATTTTTCTCCAAACATCACAGACAAACCTTAAAGTAGCTCTTAAGAACACTAGCTTTGGAGTCAGACACCTAGACTGAAATTTCTACTCTTAAACTAAGTATGAAGCCTTGGACAAGTTATTCAAACTAAGCTGCAGTTTCTTCATATGAGAAGTAGAGATGAAAAAAGTCTCATCTTCAGAGAGTTGTGGTAAAGACTAAGTGAGATAAGTGATGTAGAACTCTAATCACAGTGCCTGACGCTTAATACAAACAACCAATGGTAGCCATTTTAATTACACCCAAAATTCAGTCACCCCATTTATGGTTCACCAATCTGCTACTTCTATACTTGCTATCTTAGTGAATGGTACCATCATTCATCCAGTAGCACAAACTGTTTTTCTCATTAATTGTACACAGAGTTCTCTTTCTATAACAAAGATCTGCTCAATGGCTCCCAATTATTTAACTTTTAGAACCCTTCATCTAACTGAGCTACAATTACACTTTCCATGGGAGTATAATTTGATAACCATCTGCTCCTTGCAATTTTCAATGCAACAAAGCAAGAATTACGACCTATAACTTACTTTTAAGGCCAACTGTTATAGTAGAAACAACACTAAACTTGGAATGGTAGACAAGGGATAGAGTCCTAGATTTGCCACTTCGAAGCTTTATTATTCTGGGCAATTCAGACTGTCTCCTAGCCTATTATCTGTTCACAATGATGATAATTGCCCTGTTCACCTAAAGGGTTAATGTTAGACTCAAAACTGAGATAACTTATAAGAAAGTACTTTATAAACCATAAAGTGCTATACCAATGCAAATTATTATTACTAAGGTGAGGTAGCTTCATGAGGATAAAATACTCCATAAAGTCTTTTTAATCTGAGAATCAAAACATTTATGATTGGTAAGGGATCTTGAAAGTCTTTTGTTCCAAATAAACATCATATGCTTCAATTCTTTCTTTGCCATTCTCACCTAGATTTGAACACTATCAGGACAAGAATGTACTACCTCACCAGGCAGCCTAGATAAAATTCTTCATTATATAGTAATTTTCCTCAGCTACAAACTCCCTTTAATAGGATTACTGATACATGACTAACTTGCCTGTATTATATCTGCAAAATAACAGGAAGTAAATCTACACCTATGACTGTAAAACATCCTGAGTCTGTTTTTTACTAGGCAACTCAAGTTCCTTTAAACATTCCTTTCAGACAGATGAGACCACCTTCTTTTCTGAGCATGCACCCAATTCATCTTAAAGGGTCATATACAGAACTACATTCAATTAATATTCCAGCCTTGATACGACCAATGCAGAGTAAAGAGCATATCACCTCCCTTGTCCTAGATAATAAACTTATATTAATGCAGTTCACATATGCATTGTTTTTGAAATGCCCAAAACACACTGCTGAGGCATACGAAATTTTCTATTGGTTAAATCCTAGTCTTCTTTATACTGCAACTAAGCCCTGTGTACTTGTTGGTACACTTAGTCTCATGAATAAAGCCTTAAATTTTAAGTTTCTGACTCATCTCTTTCTAGTTCTGATCCTCTATAGGATTGCTACAGCCTCTATGAAAAGGATTCTGAATCTGCTAATCAGCCTCTTTGCTATTTCTATCTTCGTGTAATCCACAAATCTTGTATTTCTTTTCTAAACAATTCACCCAGCCAATTAACAGTAATATACTAACAAAGCCATTTGAAAAAAAAATGAAGTGAAACATGATCTAAAGGTAGTTTATGCTCTTATCTTTTGCAAAAATATCTACTTCCTTTCTGAGTTTAGGAAATATTGAAAATTTTGGACAATTTAAGGAAACTATAAAAGCCAACATTATCCTACATATTGGTGAGGCTTTAAAAAAATCTACTTTTTAAAAAGCACTTTTACCTCAACAAACCTTTTGTATTGTTTCATCAAAACAATGATTCAAATATTACCTGTTAGAAATTAGCATAATCACTCATGCAGCTAGTAAGTTTCCGTTTTGAAAAATGACCCTGAGCTTCACTAGAGATTAGGTTACATGGGCCATTAGTCTGACTCAATATGCAATTTCTATAGTTTCTAAAGTTCAAGGAACAGTACCTATTAAATAAGAAAACTTACTTCTTTAACTTAAAGAAACAGAAAAAAACATATGATCTGCATGTCACTAGTATCAGGTTTAAACCCCAGCTCTGTCACTTACTGCTATAGTTACCTGGCCTTGGGTAAGTTACTCAACATTTTGAGCCTCAGTCTCTTCATCTGTAAGATGCATATAATATCTACTTCACAGGGATGTTGTACTTAAATGGACCTACCAAGGGACACCAGATGCTCAGTAAATACTACTTTCTGTCCCCTCTCTTTTGCCTGAATTGTGTAATATATGCATTTCTACAGTTAACTTCTAAAGACATAATGCAATAAAGAAGTACAGGAGAGTGCTGAGATACTTGTTCTGCTACTTAATACAGCCAATTGCCCACCACGCAGGGTGAAAGAGATCATTCATAAGTGTAGTATATTTTTATACAATGTGGCCAAAGAATGAGTACAGACAAAAAAGAATAGTTTAAAAGTGAGGCAAATGTATTTATCCTCTCTCATCCCACCATTATGCCTTCCAGCCAAAAAACTGCAGAGCTTGGCAGATTGTACATATGCAAATATTATGTGAAATACTGGAAAAGGTTAGGAAATGCTAATCATGCTTTACTCTCTTAGTCTGAAATGTGTAAAAGTCAAAAATAAGAATAACGTACAATATGGATCTCATCAGAACAAATCAGACAAAGGAGACTGTTAGCTTGCATTTCAGCAGGAATTGTTTTCAAAATAACTTCTAAGGTTCTGGTATGAGATTATCACTAAAATCATATTTCTGGTTTAAAAAGGATGAACAATTCAAACCAGTAATTCTGAAACAAGATTTCATGATTTCTAGAGTATTTGCAAGTATTTTAAGGGAAATTCTCAAATGTTAAAAATAAGACTATTTTACTAAATAAAAATTTCATTTTAAGCAACTTTATTTAACAGATTGTTTTGTTGTAATGGTATGTTACAACAATGTACATTTCCAGGTTGCTGTTTGATACCTTTGAAGAAAATATAAGATACGTTAAAAAAATGCTATGAGTCCAGCAGGAGATCATCATGTACAAGTACACTAGAACTAAAAAAAATTATCTGTGACTGACGATATGCTACCTTGAGATTACTAGGAAATAACATCTACTGACATCTTCCTACACAGAAATGAAATATACATATGAACACTGGGAGAAAAGAATTCCTCACAGAGAATAAGAGCCTGAAATAACAGGAAAGGAGGAGGAAAAGAAAGGGTCCAGAGGCCTGGTGTACTAATTTGGAGACCAGGCTGTAGGAATGAGCAAGGACTGTATTTTTTTTTTTAACCACCCTCAAGTTCCCACAAGTATATTTGCCTTCCAAACTCCCTGAAATCAGCAGTGGTTCTCCTGCCCAAAGCATATAGGAGTCCCATGAAGCTGCTGAGGATGAGGCATGAGAAACCTCTCTTGAATTTTAGTTCAGATACCATCAAATTGTTCAGAAGCCAAAGAATCTTCTATGCAATCACATTGAAACAATAAGAAACAAGCATTTTATATTCTTAATAAGGAATGTATATAATCCTTACCAATATGACAGGATTAAGAATCAGCTCCTCATTTATCCTAAGGAAATATCAGAGATGTGCATAAAGACTTATGTACAGTGATATTCATCATACTCATTATACTGAAAAATAGAAAACAATCATCTAAATGACCAACAGGGGACTGGTTAAATAAATCATAACACATCTATTCATATGTAGGAATACTATGCAATGGTTAAAATAAGGGCCTCAAAAAAATTAATGATGCAAAAATATGCTTCTACTATATTAAATTAAAAAGGATACAAAACTATATAGCATGACCCAATTTTGTGCCCCCCCCAACATGTGTGTATGTAACTGGCAAAACATATATCAAATCTTATCAGCAGTTACCTGGGTCATAGGATTTTCTTCTTATATTTTCAAAATTACATGCATTTATTATTTTTTATTTTTATAATGAGGAAAAAGTACAATTGATATAATAGGAAAAATCCATTACTTCTAGTTAAGTTGCCCTTATGGGTTGCTTTGCTATTCCTCAAGCAACTAAAGGCCTGCTAGTACTCAAGACTGTTCTATTTTCTAGACTAGGGTAGAAATGACCTCTGGTTATATCTATGTTTTTAAGTTTTAGAGGACCCTTTCAGAAGCTTTTTTTTTGCCTGTATGGTCCTATGATTGTGGCCTCAGAAAACAGATACATTTTAGGCCTGAATCCACCTTATGTTTTTTTGGAGTGTACCCCTAAGGGGAATTCTGCTTATGAAACAGGAATATGTTGAGGTAAGAATAAAGAAATGAAAACACAGTAGCCAAAATTAAATCTGCATTGTGAATAGCAAGTATTAGAATCGACACTGCAGAAAACGGAATCATGCCACAGAGGACAAACTTGAATAAATGAAAAAAAATGAAAGAAAAGATTAAAAAACTATGGAGGACAGACACAGAAATAATCTATGAGTAACAGATGTTCCTAAAGAAAAAAAAAACAGAGCATTTTAATCAATCAAAAGTATAAGAAAACTTTCCAGTTCTGAAAAAAAAATACCTGAGACTGGAGACTGAGAAGGTTCAACAGAGATCATCAACACCAAGACATGTCCTGGCAAATGTTTTTAAATTTCAAGGATAAAGATATAATCCTATAAGCATACAAGCAGAAAAAAATAGGTTATTTTCAAAAGGAACTAAAATCAGAATGACCTCAGATTTTTCCTCTGCAACAATAAAATGCCAGAAGACAATGAAGTAATGACTTACAGAGAGTTGAAAGGGAAAAGTTATGATCTAAGAAATGTATACCTTGTCCTAGTTTTTCATGTACAAAGGTCACAGGAAATTATTCTTAGATCAGCAAAGTCTTATAAAAGTTCACCATCCTGGTAGTATCTTTTTTTCATAAATTGTTCAAAGGTATGTCCTAGACCATTGAAAGAGAATCAAAATAAGAACTTAAGAATACTGAGGTAGGGAAGAACAGGTGAAGTATACTGAAATCAAGCTAGTATCTACAAACAAATGAATAAAATAATTAACCCCACTAATGGAGAAAGGGTCAATAATGAAGAGTAAATAGTTGATATAAGTATATAAACAATATAAAACTTAGGAATTTAAAGGTAAGATTTGTAATCTCAGCCTAAATTAATGTAGACCCAAATAGAAGAGGTAGTGGAAGAAGGGAGAAAAGATTCTCAATTCTCTCTTTCCTAAAAGGATTATTTAAAAACCACTTTTTTGTAGTTAGCTAATAAATATAAATTTTGGAATGTTTTGAGAAACCATATGATAACCAAAAATTGTATTTATTTATTGCAGTCCAAATCACTAGAAAAGATAATAACTTGCAAAGACTGTAAAAACTACTTTTTGACAGCATCACATTCAACCTTAAGAACATGAGGTAGGTATAATCACCCCTATTTTACAGATGAGGAAACCAAGGCTCAGCAAAGTTAGTGAATGGCCAAGAGCGAAACTCAAACCCAGGTTTTTCTAGCTCTGTAATTCTTTCTTTAGTATTTCATAACCTCCTCAAACAAAAACAACCCATATGTCAGAAGAAAAAAAGAAACAAACCACAAAGAATTAAAAACTTAAGATAATAGAAATAATTTCAAAAGAAATAATGTAAGAAATGTAAAGTTTAAAGTATCTAATATAAATAAAGTGTTTTACTGGAATTTGATGCTATTACAGAATTATTGACATTTTTATGAGGGATGATGTTATGGTGGTTATGTTTTTAAGTCTTCATCTTTTAAGAAATATAAATGAAATATTTACATCTGGATATATGTATCTAGGATTAGCTTCAAAATAATCCACTGGAAGGTGGGGGAGAGAATGTATGTATGGGAATGAGGGGAGTACAGATAAAACAAGATTGGCCATGAGTTGACAATCTTTGAGGCTGGGTAATGGGAATATGGTAGTTCATTATACTATTCTCTCTATATTATTCTATACTATGTGTTTGAAATACTTGATATTAAAAACTTCAAGAGCCATAGGTTATATTTTTTATAAAAGGTTAAAAAGCCCATACAATTATTTACTGCTTTGAAGAGAAACGCAAAACAGGTTAAGACTAGAAAAGCATAAAGAAAAAGAGTTTGTAATATTAAGGCCAAAAATGAAATGAGAGGCAAAAACCTAAAGCCAATTAAAAAGGTCATCTGATTTGGACTAAAAATGTAATTAGTACTTAATACGTATAGTGACAATAATTGCTATCACTTACTAAGCAATTACCACATACCAGGCAAGTGTTAAGTACTATAGATCACCTTTGATGCCTCTAACAACTCTGTGAGGCCTTATCACTAATTTACAAATGAGGAAATTAAGCCAAGATGGGTATGTCAATCCTTTTAAGCACTATATCCTCAGCCCCTAGCAAAATGCCTGGCACAAAGTAGGTGCTCAATAAATATTTGTCAAGTAAATAAAAAAGTCTAATATTGTGCTTAAGGCTAATAAACAGGGCCTAAATTCAAACCCAAGTCTGAATCTAAAACCCCCACTCTTGGTCACATTTAAATCTTTTAATAATGATATTTCTTAGAGTAAAAATGTTTTTTTCCTTCTATGTTTCACTATTTTTCAGAGCTTCTACAATTAACATGTTATTTTTTCAAAAAAGTCATTAAAAACATTTAATCACAGACTAACCACAAAACACAAAAGATGTTTTGGGGACTACAACATGAAATGAACAAACACAAAACAGGAAGGGAAACTTAAGTACACTAGTATCAGTTAGCACGATGAATGAAATAAGGACAAAGCATGTGAGGTAATTTATACAAGATCAGGTAGATATTGAATTTATAATGTAAAAAGAATATGGGTTCTTTCCAAGTATCTATGAAAAATTATAAAGAGTATGTCTAGACCATAAAGTAAATCCAAGTCTTCAAAGCAGGAATTGTACAGATTATATTTTCTGATTATGATAAAGAACATGAATAAAGAAATAAAGCACTCATTCAGAAATTAATATTCTTATAAAAACCCCACTAGCTCAAGGAACTAATAACCACAGCTATCACTTATGCAATGCTTATTTTGGTCAAAATACAGGGTTAGCCATGTTACATATATTCTTTCATTTAATCCCAATTAATCATTAATAAACCATGAGGTGTGTTATTATGTATAGCAGGGAAAAAAAAAACGGAGTAATTTTTCCAAGATCATAGAGCTATTAGGTTTGCGGATAAGATAACCGAATCCATGTCTGAATCCAAAGCTCATACTCCTACACAGAAATGCTGTTAGAATTCATGTATAGACATCTACCTTTGTTCATTTTCTAAAATTTTGTAAACAAAAGTAGAGAAAGCTAAAGTCCTCCATAACAGAACATGTTCTGAAAGTGTCCATTTGTTAAATACACTACTCTAAGGGGGTAATGGTTCATTTTTCTAACATATTCTTATTCAGACATAGTATTTCAAATTGCATAATCTCCTAAAAGCAATCCTTCTGAATATATTCACACTCTCAATCAGGCATTTAAAGAAGGAAGAAACCATAAAATTAGATAAACAAAGTAGGGAATATAAGGTAAACATGATTTGCCAGTAAATTTATTTCTAAAAAGCAGTGTGACTGTGGAAAAGTCATTATTTTCTGGTACTTATCTGCAATCCATAAGTTAGATGGAACCTTGGGCAGCATGGATTTGAAAGTTTGCCACAGGACTGTGGGCAAGTCCTTAAGCCTCTCTTGAGTTGTGGTTTCTTCATGCATAAAATATGTGGTTATCTGAGAGCTCTTCCAGCTTGAGAATGTTATAATCTTGTTATAATCTTAAACTTTAAGGATTAAAGTTATTAAAGATTTTCTAGGGTTTTTACGCCCGAGGAAATTAATGATTCTGTATTTCAAGCTGTTTTTATGTTTTTTCTTTTTTCTTTTTTAGGAGAGAGTATGTGTGTTTGTGTAGGTGCACACACACACACGCATGGTGACACACAAAGGGAAGGACAGAATCTCAAGCAGGGTCCACACCCCAGGGCAGAGCTCAAGGATGCGGGGCTCCATCTCAAAACCCTGAGATCATGACCTGAGCAGAAATCAAGAGCTGGACACTTAACTGAGCCATCAGGCACCCCTTTTATGTTATTTCTAATTTCTTCTTTCCTATCTGCATTCAAAATACAGTTTTACCTATATCCTTCAGCGGTGCCTGCGTACCCAAGTGTAAACAAGGTTAATGTCAAAGAATGATTATATAAATGTTGTTACCTGAAAGAGAATTAAGATAAAGAGAATAAAACATTGTTTTTCTGTGAAGAGTAAGGAACCTAAAGCAATTTTATCATTTTCCAATTCAATTTTACTATTCTTTTAAAATTTTAAGTAATTTCTATATCCAACATGGGGCTCAAAACTTACAACTACAAGATCAAGGGTTGCATGCTCCACTGACGGAGCCAGCAAGGTGCCTCCAACTTTACTATTCCTATTCCACCAGTTTTGAAAACTAAGTGTCAACTTGTTTTTTTTTTTAAAGCTCCTCTATATACTCCCAAACCTGTTCCTACCTTCCTAATACCGATAAGTCCCAGCTCTTAGTACTCTAAGGGAGTTGGTAGTATTTTCCAAACCTGTCTGATTATCAGAATCACCTAAGATTCCTGGTAGTGATACATTACGGGGCCTTATCCAAAACTGAATCAGAAGTCCCAGAAGCCCCATGGTACTATTTCATTTTTTAAACAGGTACTTTATAGATGATTCCTGTGATTAGACAAGTCTGGAAAATCACAGTATAAAGATCATGGGCTTTGGAGTCTGACATATTAAGCTTCAAAACCTGACTTTGCCCTTTATTATAGGTGTGACTTTGGGCAAGTTACTTAACACGAGCCTCAGTTTTCTAATCCACAAGATTTGGATTCTAGTTATGTTGGAGGTTGTGGTAAAGTTCATTGTCTTGGGTGTTCAGTGTTAGTTTCTCTTTTTTCCTGCTCGCCTTGCCAGAGGAAATGATGAATACAAATACTTGAGGGGATTCTGATGAGTCTCTTATCCTAATGGGTCCACTTCCATTTTGAGAGCTAAAAAATCTGAGTACTAGATAACTCTTTAATGCATTAATTGGTTTGGCTAATTTAAGAGTCTAAAGAACAAGTCTAATGATTTCTTCTGGTTTCCAGGGGCTTACTGAAGCCCTCCTACCTAAAACAGATATACCATGATGATAGGCTTCAAAGCCAAAGCTTTTGTTGTGACTGTGGCAAAATGACCTGAATCTCTTGTTTCCTCACTGGTAGAACAAGTGGTGCTTGCATGTCTGCTGAACTGAACCCAACATGTTACTAATAATGTAATGGTCAACAATCACTTAAAGTTATATAGTCTTCTAAAGACCCTTACGGGGGCGCCTGCGTGGCTCAGTGGGTTAAGCCTCTGCCTTCAGCTCAGGTCATGACCCCAGGGTCTTGGGATCGAGCCCCACATCGGGCTCTCTGCTCTGCAAGGAGCCTGCTTCCTCCTCTCTCTCTGCCTACTTGTGATCTCTGTCAAATAAATAAATAAAATCTTAAAAAAAATAAAGACCCTTATGAACAAAAAGAAGACAGCAATAATAGCCCACAAGTAGTAAGCTGAGACAGAATGGCATCTGCTCAAATACACAATAAATCAGAGCTTAACATCCAAGCAAAATTCCTATTTGTGCAGTATCAACTGGATCTTAACACAAAGCGTTTTAGACAAGTTTGGAGTTGAATTTACTTAGAAAAGCACAATCCAAATGACTCACTCATTAAAAAAAAATGTGTATACATATTTAAAAATTACCAAAGGTATAAACACAACCTGACAACAAGATTTATTTCTGAAAAAATAGTCAAAGATAAAGTTCCTAATTATAGCTCCATGATTAATCCTAGCTGCACATGTATTAAAAGCATAAATACTATTAATAAGTGCATTTTACTAAAAATTGGTAGTATTAACTGTCCAGATAAACTATAAAATAACTAAAAGAAGCTTAAGAAATTTTTAAAAAACTAAAAATCTGGGAACATTCATTTAAGACAGGTTACCTTCAATTCTTAAATATAAACAAGAAAAAAAGAAACCTTAAATCTTATTTGAAGTAATTTAAAGAACCATAGCTTTTCTCTCAATTTGTTCAAATTTTTCTTTAATGCAACTAATTTTTAAATTTACTTCCTGCCCTTTGATTATGTTAATTTCCCAAAATTTACTATTTTGAATAAGATTTTTCTCCATTACCATTTTTTTTAAACATTTTATTTATTTATTTGACAGACAGAGATCACAGGTAGACAGAGAGGCAG
Organism: Lutra lutra; assembly: GCF_902655055.1. Classification (NCBI taxonomy): domain Eukaryota; kingdom Metazoa; phylum Chordata; class Mammalia; order Carnivora; family Mustelidae; genus Lutra; species Lutra lutra. The sequence goes on along the minus strand of NC_062296.1, from coordinate 83,543,314 downwards.
GCAGAGAGAGAGACAGGAGGAAGCAGGCTCCCCGCTGAGCAGAGAGCCCGATGCGGGACTCGATCCCAGGACCCTGAGATCATGACCTGAGCCGAAGGCAGCGGCTTAACCCACTGAGCCACCCAGGCGCCCTCTCCATTACCATTTTTTAAAGATTTTATTTATTTACTTGAGAGAGAGAGAGAGAACATGAGCAGTGGGAGGGGCAGAGGGAGAGGCAGACTCCCCGCTGAGCAAGGAGCCTGATGCAATTCTTGATCCTGGAACTCTGGGATCATGACCTGAGCCAAAGGCAGACAGGTAACCAAATGAGCCACCCAGGTGCCCCTACCATTTCTAACTAGCTGGTTCCTGAATATATTTTGTATAATACCACCTTATGAGACTATCAGTAGTTTTAAAGAATCTTTTTAGTGGCATCCTTAGATTACCTAAGCAGATGATTATATCATTTGTGAATAGTAATCTTTTACTATTCTCTTGAATACTCTGGTTTTGTCTAATTGCATTAGCAAACTCTTTCTAGAGTGTAAAAGAGAGGTGAAAACAGCAGGCAAAGTTTTAATGAGATTGACTTAAAAATATGTCCCCATCAAGCATGATGCTGGCTCTTGGTCTGAGACTGCTTTTAATAACATTAAAGACACGCCCTTTTATTCCTGTTTTACTTTTTTTTTTTTTAAGATTTTATTTATTTATTTGACAGAGAGATCACAAGTAGGCAGAGAGGCTGGCAGAGAGAGAGAGAGAGTGGAGGGAGCAGGCTCTCTGTGGAGCAGAGAGACCGATGTGGGGCTCGATCCTAGGACCCCGGGACCATGACCTGAGCCAAAGGCAGAGGCTTTAACCCACTGAGCCACCCAGGCACCCCTGTTTTACTGTTTTTAACTGGGAATAGATATTGAATTTTATCTAGTGCTGACTTCTTTTATCTTTATTTTTATTTAAAAAAATTTTTTTAAAGATTTTATTTATTTATTTGACGCAGAGAGAGAGATCACAAGTAGGCAGAGATGCAGGCAGAGGGAAAGGGGGAAGCAGGCTCCCCGCTGAGCAGAGAGCCTGATGCGGGGCTCGATCCCAGGACCCCGAGATCATGACCTGAGCTGAAAGCAGAGCCTTAACCCACTGAGCCACCCAGGCACTCCTTCTTTTATCTTTTAAATTAGTAATGATTACAGATTTATAGGAGGTGGGAAAAATAAGAGGCCACATATAACTTTAACCCAGTGATTACATCTTACATAACTTCCTGTCAAAACCAGGAAATTTGCACTAGTACAAAGCCCAGACCTTATTCAGATTTCACTAGTTTTACAGGTTCTCGTGTGTGTTCTATGAAATATATCACATTATAGGCTCCTATAGCTACCACCACTATAAAGATACTGAACAGTTAGTTCATCACCACCAGGACCTTGTGTGCTGCCCCCGAATAACCACACCCACCTCCCCCACCCCTTTCTTTTTATTAACATATAATGTATTATTTGCCCCAGGGGTACAGGTCCCCTCCCTGCCCCTTTCTAACAAGATCAGTGGTTGCCTGATCTTGTTTCCATTTCTACAATTTTGTCATTTTAAGAATGTTATGTTAATGGAATCATACAGTATTTAACATTACTTATGGAATATGAATTCCCTTGAGATTCATCCAAATTGCTACATGTATCAATAATCCATCCCTTTTAGTTGCTTAGTAGCATCCCAGTGTGGATGTACCACAGCTTGTTTAACCATTCACCCACTGAATGACATTTGGTTTCTAAGTTTTGGATATTACAAACAGAGCTATGAAAATTTGTGTACAGACTTCTGCACGGACATTCGTTTTCATTTCTCTGGGATCAATGCCCAGGAGTATGGCTGTTGGGTCATACAGTAAGTTTATGTTTAGTTTTTAAAGAAACAGCTGAACTCTCTTTTCCAGAAAGGCTGTATCACTTTACACTTTCACTAGCAATGCATGAGAGAGCCGGTCTGTCCAGATCCTCATCAACATTCAATATTGCCACTATTCTTTGTTTTGGCTGTTCTAATAGGTATGTACTGATACTTCATCATGATTTTAATTTCCCTGAGCGCCAACCATGTTAACATCTTTTCATATGCTTATTTACTATCCATATATCCTCTTCACTGAAATGTCATTCACCTCTTTTGTCAGATTTCTAAATGGATTGTTCAGCCTAAGTTACTGTTAAGTTTAGAGAGTTCTTAACATATTTTAGATACAAGCCCTGTCTCAGATACAAGTTTGCAAATATTTTACCCAATCTGTAACTTGTCTTTTCATTGACCTAATAGAGTTGTTTTCATAAAGCAAATGTTCTGAAAAGTCTAATTTTTTCCCTTTTATGGATTTTGTTTTTAGTGTCTGGTCTAAGAATTCTTCATTTAACCCAAAGTCCTGAAAAGTTTCTTCTAAGTCTAAATTCTAAAAATTCTATATATTACATTTAAATCCATGATACTTTTTCAGGGTTTTTGTGTGTGTGTCTCTTTATGAGATGGGTTTTTTTTCTTTTTAAAATTTAAATCCAGTATCGGGCACCTGGTGGCTCAGTGGGTTAAGCCTCTGCCTTCAGCTCAGGTCATGGTCTCAGGATCCTGGGATCAAGTCCCACATCGGACTCTCTCCTCAGCGGGGAACCTGCTCCCCCTCTGTCTGCCTCTCTACTTGTGATCTGTTTCTCAATAAACAAAATCTAAAAAAAAATGTGTTAAATCCTGTATAGTTAATATACAGTGTTCTATCAGTTTCAGGTGTACAATATTGTGGTTCAACAATTCTATACATTACTCATTGCTCATAAAGTATACTCTTAATTCCCTCATGACACATTTGAATTATTTTCTGTATAATGTGTGATGTTGAGGTGCACTGTTTTACCCATGGATGTGTAACTGCTCTAAGCACCACTGTTGGAAAGGCCATCTATCCTTTTTCCATTGAACTACTTTTGCATTAACTGGCTGTACTTGTATGGGTCTAATTACACATTCTATATTGAACTCACGACCCTGATATCAAGACCTGAGCTGAGATCAAGACTTGGACACCCAACCTGACTGAGGCACCCAGGAGCCCCTATGTGTTTATCCTTTTACCAATACCACAGAATTTTGATTACTGAAGTGTTAATTTTGATTACTGAAGCTTAAAATTGGGTGGATCCTTCCACTTTATTTTTATCTTGTATTAGATATTTTAGTTCCTTTACCTTTTGAATTACCAGGACTAGGTTGAATAGCCATGGTGAGAATGGACATCCTTGACTTGTTCCTGATTTTAAGAGGAAAGCATTCAGTCTTTCACCATTAAGTATGATGTTATTTGTGGGGTTTTTTTGTGTGTAAATATTATTTATCAAACTGAGGAAGTTCCCTTTTATTCTTAGTTTGATCAGTTTTTTTAATCTTATTTATTTGACAGAGAGAGAGAGAGCGACAGCAAGAGAGGAACACAAGCGGGGGGTGGGAACAGATTTCCTGCTGAGTAGGGAGCCTAATGTGGGGCTCGATCCCAGGACCCTGGGATCATGACCTGAGCTGAAGGTAGATGCTTCATGATTGAGCCACCCAGGTGTTTCAGTTTGATGAGCTTTTATTATGAATGTTTAATTCAGTTTAATGCATTTTCTGCACTATTAACATGATGTGATTTTTCTTCCTTTTTAATATGGTGGAGTATATTGAATGATTTTTGAATACTGAACCAGTCTTACATCCTTGGAATAAAATCCATTTGGTCACAGTGTATAGTTCTTTTCATACATTGCTTGATTTCTTTTGCTAATATTTTGTGGAGGATTCTATGTTTATGCTCTTGAGGGATACTAGTCTATAGCCTTCTTTTCTATAGTCTTTAGGTCTTTGTTTCAGGGTAATACTGACCTCATAAAGTGAGTTATGAAGTGTTTCCTCTTCTATTTTCTGGAAAAGACTGTATAATTCATACTATTCCTTTATTCTTGATATTCCAGATCCTTCTTCTAAAATTACTTTTTTGCTTGAAGAACTATCTGTAGTAATTATTTCAGGGTCTGAAAAGACTCTGACAAATATATAGACAAATTTGAGACTATTTTGAATGCACCTTCATTCCTGAAGAATATTTTTGGTGGGTATAGAATTCTGGGCTGACAGTTCTTTTCTTTTAGCATTCGAAAAATGGTGCCATTTGCTTCTGGCTTCCATAGTTTCTAATGTGGAATCTGCTGTCATTTGAATCATTGTTCCCTTATACGTAATAGTTCATTTCTCTTTAGCTGCTTTCAAGATTCTTTGCTTTGCTTTTAGTTTAATTACAAATTTTTAAAAAATTGTGGTATAACACAACATAAAATTTGCCATCTTAAACACTTTTTAGTGTACAGTTCAGTGTGTCAAATATATTGACACTATTGAGTAATCAATCACCAAAACATTTTCATCTTGCAAAATTGAAACTCCAAACCCATTAAACAAGTTCTCATTTCCAAAGGTTTGATTCTGAGGTGTCTGGGCCTGGATTACTTTGGGTTTATCTTGTTTGGGGTTCAGTTTCATGAATCTGTAGACTTTGTCTTTTGTCAAACTGGGCATGTTTAGGCCATTATTTCTTCAGGCCCACCCTTTTTCTCCACTTTCTGGATTATGGTGACATGGATGTTAAATCTCTTGTTAATATTCCCCAGGCTCCTAGGGCTCTTTTTTTTGTCAGTTCATTTTTTTCCCCTCTGTTGTTCAAATTAGGTAATTTCTGTTGCTCGATCTTCAAAACTACTCTTTCCTGTTATCCCCACTCTTCTAGTAAGCCCATGAAGTAAATTTATTTCAGTTACTGTATCTTTCAGTTCTAAAAGTTTCCATATTCTGTTTTATATCTTTTCTAAGATAATTTTTTAATTTGTTTCAAATGTGTTTATGATTGCTCATGGAAGCATTTTTGTGATGGCTGCTTTAAAATCCTTGTCAGATAATTCCAACATCTGAAGCATCTTTGTGTTGGTAGCTGTTGACTTTTTTCTCATTCATGGTGTCATTTTCCTGGTTCCTAATACAGTGATCTTTAACTGTATAATGGACAATATTGGAGAGAAAACCCTGGATCCTGTTTAATCATTTTTTTAAGATTTTATTTGACAGACAGAGATCACCAGTAGGCAAAGAGGCAGGCAGAGAGAGAGAGAGAGAGGAGGAGGCAGGCTCCCCACCGAGCAGAGAGCCCAATGTGGGGCTCGATCCCAGGACCCTGGGATCATGACCCAAGCCGAAGGCAGAGGCTTTAACCCACTGAGCCACCCAGGCGCCCCTAATCATTTTTTAGCAGGCAGTCTTCTCGGTGAAATGTAGTATAAGAGCAAGGTGAATGTGTATGTTCAGCTTCCTGCTGGGCCCACTGACACCACCCTGGCAAAAGTGGAACAATTACTCTTGCTTTTTTGAACAGCACTGAGATGGAAGTTCAGCTCCACTTTTGGTATCAGTGGAAGTGGGACACCAAGCTGCACCATCACACTGCCTCTGAGTAGGGGTACAAGCTCATCTACCTGATCAATCACACTGCCAATAGGGAGAGAGAAAGCAGAAGGCTGACTCGTACTGCTTTGCTGCTATAAGGTAGAGCGGAAAGCTCAGCTTCTTTAAGGGTCCAACAAACAGGGAAGGGAAGAAGGGGAAGTGGAGTGCCAACCAGCCCTCCCATCCAACATTTTGTTCTACCTTGTAGATGCCAGATGAGAGGCAGTGAGGCTCAGCTGCCCACTGGGCCCCAATGACATCAGTAAAGAAGCGAAGCAGGGGTGCCTGGGTGGCTCAGTGGGTTAAGCCTCTGCCTTTGGCTCAGATGATGATCTTAGGGTCCTGGGATCGAGCCCCGCATCGGGCTCTCTGCTCAGCGGGGAGCCTGCTTCCTCCTCTCTGCCTACTTGTGATCTTTCTCTGTCAAATAAATTAAAAAAAAAAAAAAGAAGCGAAGCAGAGTTGACTAGCCCACCTCCAACCATCTTGCTCTGCCTTGTTGATTTTAAGTGAAGGTGTAAGCTCAGCTCCTAACTGACAGAGGGCAAGGTGAGGTTTAGTGGAGACTACCCCAGTCTCACACCACCTTGGTAAGTTTCACTGCTTCCAGATTGGGATGGAGACTCAACTGGCTCCTGAACCACACTGACACTATCCTAGTGAGATCATCACCTCCTTCTGCAGGTGGTGCCATGGGGTGGGGGATGGGAAGATCAGATTCCTGCTCAACCTGCCAAAACCACCCAGCAGGGGAAAATCAAAGTGCTCTCTGCTTTTGCTAGGCAGGCAATGGGAGATTAGGGCCTTGATCTGCACAGCCAACATCAGTGAGTGGAGGAATTCAAACACTGCCACTTGCTTCTTTGGAGTAGGGTGGGGTTTTTCTACGGTGCTTGGCTACAGTAGGGTGAGTACGTCAAAAAAAATTTACTATTGTTAGGCTACCCTTTCCTCATTCACTGTGTCTATTGGTGGTTCAGCTTGGAGGCTTTTACAGGACCTGTCAAAGATATATGGGAGGCAATAAAAAAAAACACCAAGGAACTCACTATTTGTGTCATTCCTTGAGTCCCAAAGTCTGTAGGGAGTCTCCCTTCTTCTTTCCATCTTTCACAATGTTCCTGTACTTGTTTGATGCATTTTTGTCTAAGGAGTTTTAGTTGTAAAAGAGGACCTAGGAGGAATAGGGCTCCTCCAACTTGACAGAACCAGAGGTCTCCTCCAAGTGATTAATTTTTATGTTGAAAATAACATTTAGGGGGAGCCTGGGTGGCTCAGTTGGGTAAGCAACTGTCTTCGTCTCAGGTCACGATCCTAGAGTCCTAGGATTGAGTCCTGCATCAGGCTCCCTGCTTGGTGGGGAGTCTGCTTCTCTGACCCTCTTCCCTCTCATGCTCTCTCTTGCTCTCATTTTCTCTCAATTAAATAAATAAAAATCTTAAAAAAAAAAAAAAGAAAAGAACATTTAGGAGTGCCTGGGTGGCTCAGTCATTAAGCATCTGCCTTTGGCTCAGGTCATGATCCTGGGGTCCTGGGATCAAGCCCTACATCAGGCTGCCCATTCAGGGTGGAGCCCACTTCTCCCTCTGCCTACTGTTCCCCCTACTTGTGCTTGCCCTCTGTCAAATAAATAAAATCTTTTTTAAAAAGGAAGAAAATAACATTTATTTGCTTTGTGTGTGTATGTGTGTTTTAAAAGGAACTTTACTGGGTGTCAGGGTAGTAATATTTACTTTCTAATCTTCCACACTATGCTTAAAAATGCACTATGGAAAATGCTATAACATTATAGATCATAATTTTCTTCTAAAGTTCCAATTATATCTGTTTGTAACATTCCTGGCTAATTTAGGTTGCTTCATGTTATTTTAACTGCCTGTCTACCTCAGTACTTTTAAACTATAATATTCCAAAGGAAATAATCCTATTTCATTCATCACCTAGTAATATACTTTACATGCTCAGAACAGCCAGGGGGAAAAGTCCACTTTAAAACTCATTTACAGGGGTGCCTGGGTGGCTCAGTCAATTGACATTTGCCTTCAGCTCAGGTCATGATACCAGGGTCTTGGGATGGAGCCCTATGTTGGGCTCCGTGCTCAGAAGACAGCCTGCTCCTCCCTTTCCCTCCCCTCTCCCCCCTCCCAGTGCACTCTTTCTCACACTCGCTCACATTCTCTCTCCCTCTAATAAATAAATAAAATCTTTAAAAAAAAACCCTCGGGCGCCTGGGTGGCTCAGTGGGTTAAGCCGCTGCCTTCGGCTCAGGTCATGATCTCAGGGTCCTGGGATCGAGCCCCGCATCGGGCTTTCTGCTCAGCAAGGAGCCTGCTTCCTCCTCTCTCTCTACCTGCCTCTCTGCCTGCTTGTGATCTCTCTCTGTCAAATAAATAAATAAAATCTTTAAAAAAAAATCCTCATTTATGAGCTTTTTTTTTTTAATAACCCAAAGGAAATCCTTTTTTTCTTTTTTTAAAGTAGGCTCCACACCCAACATGGGGCTTGAGCTCATGACCTTGAGATCAAGAGTCACATGTTCCACTGACTTAGCCAGCCAGGTGCCCCAGGAAATCTTATTTTTAATTTGTGACATTTCTCTCTTCAAGTAATTCCCCCCTTAATGCTTATACCAATAGCCAGCAGGAACTTGAAGGAAAGGAGGCAAACATACTTTGTTTTGCATCTTCCTACTTCTTTAAATGAAACACCTGTATATCTCACTTAAGAAATGGATTCTTGAAAAGAATTCATTTATCTATTGACTAGTATTTAATTTCTGAGAATCTAGACCTGTGGTTTTGATTGATTTTCAATTATTTCCTGTACACTTGCTTTAAATAAGAAACTATAGAATAGTCTAACACTGAGGAGACTGTAATGAAAAATATCATTGCTTTGATTTTTGCTTTCTTGCTATAATTTTCTATAATTAACATTACTTCTTTGTTGTGTTCCTCTAGAAACTCTGCTCTGGCTGGGGAAAGAGGTGGTCCAGGTGATGAGGTAACATAAGGTATCTCCATAGAACACAGGGCTCTACTGACCCAGTTGGAAAATCAGTGTTCTAGGAAAAGCTTTAAATTTATCACATATAAAAAGAAAAAAATCTTTTGAAAGCACAGATTAAAACTAAGTTTTCTGAAGAACTACGTAGACAGTCCCTGACTTATGATGGTTTAACTTATAATTTTTCGACTTGACAATGGTGCAAAAGTGATTATTTAATTTCATCCTGTAGAAACCACACTTTGAATTTTTATCTTTTCTCAGGCTAGCGGTATGTTGGTATGATACACTGTCATGATGCTGGGCAGTGGCAAGGAATGGCAGCTCACAGTCAGCTATGTGACCATGAGGAAAAACAACCAATACACTTAAAGCTATTCTGTTTTTCACTTTCAGCACAGTATGCAATAAATTACATGTGATATCCAATACTTTGTTATAAAATAGACTTCGTGTTAGATGATTTTGCCTGACTCTAGGCTAACATAAGTGCTGAGCATGTTAAAGGTAAGCTATGCTAAGCCATGATGTTCGGTATGTTAGGTGTAATAAATGAATTTCCAACTTATGATGGAACATAATCCTATTTAAGTCAAGGAAGATTTGTACACAATGTAACATAGATAAGGATCTTCTATTAAAAGCATTAATGCAAAAACTCCACTTAAGTCTCCAAATCAGTAAAAAATAAGCACAAGAATTAATTATGTATACAAATAGACAATAAGAACACGAAAAGTTCCTTAACATCCTTAGATATAAGGGAAACGCAAATCAAAATAACAATGAGATACCACTTCTTACACACACTACAATGGCTATAATGAAAAAGACAGTAACAAGTGTTGATGAGAATATGGAGAAACTGGAACCCTCATACATTGCTGGTGGGAATATAAAACGGTTTAAGCAAGTTGGAAAACAATTTGTCGGTAATTCAAAATATTAAACATAGACTTACCATGACACAGCAATTCCACACCTAGGTGTATACCCAAGAAAATCGAAAACATATGTTCAAAAAACTTAATACAAAATTTTCATAGCAGCATTATTCACCACAGTCAAGAAGTAGAAACAACCCCAATGTCCACGAACTGACAAACGTATAAAACAAAATGTGGTACATCCATACATCAGATTATTCCTCAGCCATAAAAAGGAAGCACTGATACATGCTATAACATGGATGAACTTTGAAAAAATTGTTAAATGAATGATGTCACACCCAAAGGCCATATATTATATGATTCCATTAATATCCAATGTCCAGAATAGGCAAATATATAGAGAAGATATATTATTGGTTGCCAGGGGCTGGGGGAAAGAAGGAATAAGGACTGACTGCTAATGAGGATGGGATTTATTTTTGGGGTGATGAAAATGTTCTGGAATTAGATAGTGGTGATGGTTGCAGAACCTTGTGAATATACTAAAACCCACTAAATTGTATACTTTATAAGAGGGAATTTTTGTGGTATGTAAATCATATCTCAATTTTTTAAAAAAGATTAGGGCTATTTAACCTAACAGGTTAAAAAAAAAAAAAAGAGGGAAAAATCCCACCAAGGATCATGTAAACTTTCAACAATTTCCTTTTCTTATACTATAGCAAGATAAATGGTAACTTTTTCAGGTTGAGTAAGATCCTATTCTCTGACACTTTGAGGGAGTATCAAATAGTTTTCTGAAGAGATGCGAACATAAAGAGGTAATGATTTAATGAGGAGCAATTCAAAAACAGAGCACAGTTACCCAAACACATACCTAGGGACTTCTATATGAAGAGATGTTAACTAATATCTGGACAGCACCCCCACCCCTTTTCTAAAGACTATAGTTTTTGTTTCAAATATTTGTAAGACAGCCGTTTAGAAATTCCAAAACATTTTCTCATACAATGTCACAAATGCTGTTTTTCAGGCTAGCTCACAAAAGCCTATTTAACTCACAACGTATTTGGAGAGAGTTGAATCAATTTCACTTTTCTAACTCTACCTGTACATTCCCATAAAAATATATTCTCATGCAAACCACTGAGAATCTTTTCCCCTGTAGGAGATTTCATCTAGAATGAGTCACCCACATGTTGTTCTCAACTCAGGCATGGCAGTCTAGCAGAAAGTCAATGGAATTTGCAATCTGAGACTTGGGTTTGAATCCTGCATCCTCTAATAACTAGTGGTACAACCATGAACAGCTTCTTTAACCTTTCTAGGCTTCAGTTTCCTCATCTGTAGGTTGAGAAGAATTATGTCTACCTCACTCAAGTTGATTATAGACAGTATCTAGTCAGAGAGGGCATTCAGTAAATGTTTATCTACAAGATGCAGCAATCCATTTTTCTAGTATTAATTAGCACATTATAATTAACAAAATGCAACATTTTTTGATAGCTAAATTTCCCCAGTGCTTGGTGTTATCACTTGAATGAGAAATGTTACTATAAAACTAGCAAAACTATAGAAAGTGCAGAATGGTGATTTGAAGGGCACATACCATGTAGTAGGGCTTATAAAAAATCTTCAGGGTAGGTGAGGAACAAGACAAAGCTAATTTACATTTGATTTGAAAAAACACAGTATTTTTTTCATTTAGAAAAGGCTTTAGTCTATTAATTTAAAACTACATATAATAGAAGGTAGAGCTGAAAAACACTGGTAGAGAAAAAGTCCAAATTGTAATAATCCTATAACCTTTAGAACTGTGCTGTTCAATGTGGTAGCCAATAGTCACAGGTGACTTTTTAAATTTAAAATAATTAAAATTAAATTTAAAATTCAGTTCCTCATTCAAACTAATCACATTTCTAGTGCTTCATAGCCACATGTAGCTAGTGGTTACTTAATGATGCCGATTTAGAAGTTATGGTGTTTGTTTTTATTTTAAAGTCAATCTTTCCTATTATTTTATATTGTTTTCGGGCTCCTAAATGTAAAAATTGAAACAACATTCTGAGTAACTGAGGTTTTTAGTACAGGTCCTACAAGATTTCTGGAGAGAAGTTTTCTCCCAAAACACTGTATGTGGGATGCACTTCAACCTATTACATCAAAATCATCTTTTGCTTCAGGCTATCATTTGACATCTGCTTCTAACACATGTCAAATAACTGAACCAAGTTTCCTATAACAAGCTTTGTGGACCACAGGATTAGAGGCAAGCTCACAGAAACCTAGATGACCAGGTCAAGTTTGAAGACGAGATCATTATTATACAGAAGATTATAAAAATCAATTTACATGGTGGATTAAACATAACTAGGTATGTAAGATACCATGGGTATATTAGCTAAGGTCGGGAAATCTGATTTAAGTTATGCTACCGCTGTAATTCTATTTATACTAATAGAGGAAAAGAATGACAGGAGGTATGAAAGAGCTTTTGGATTTACATATAAATATAGGGTAGCTAACAGTCAGGAAATTAGACCTATCTCATGGGAAAAAAAAATCCCACCAAAAAACTCCAAAAGACAATGTGGAGACCTGACTCCAGGTGGGACAGTAGGCTACCTTTCTGTCTTACAGCCCCCCCGTTCTTTAGCTTATTCATATTCCTTTCTAGTTGACATCTTCCAAAAAGGAAGGTAAATATGCACAGTAGGTAATGCCAGTGACTGAGCGATTTGGTCAATGTTATGCTGAAGCATAAAACACTGTTTATTAGTAGGTAATATATCCAAATACCCCTGACCCCAGAGGTATGTGTATATGATGGGCAGATATCACAAAAAGGGTGAGGATGTTATTTTGCATTATTTGGTAGGCTGCAAATGGAAACTGTTTTTTAAGATGGAGTAACAAGCTTCCCAAGTTTAAAATGACGGCATCAATATATCACTCACCCTAGTTGTTTTCTAGTAACTGCAAGTTAGAAGCAATTAATTTAAAAAGGAGAGTGGGAGAGAGACAGACAGACTGATGGCAGCATCAAGTCGCCAAATGATAAGAGAGTTTGTAATAATTATGAATTTGAAATGTAAGTTACAGAGCAAGTCAATGCAGGGGCCACTTAATAGGGGCAAATAGTTTGATATTAAGGTAGAATACAACAATTAATTTTCAGAATATGGGATAAAAAAGTTATCTAAAACTTTCATTTAAATTATTATATTTAAATGTTCAGTCTATTATAAGATGGAAAATCATACATTTTAAAAGATTTCAATTCAAAATGAAACAAAAACTCTTGATAAAGAAAAAAGCTTTGGGGCGCCTGGGTGGCTCAGTGGGTTAAAGCCTCTGCCTTCGGCTCAGGTCATGATCCCAGGGTCCTGGGATTGAGCCCCATATCAGGCTCTCTGCTCAGCGGGGAGCCTGCTTCCTCCCCTCTCTGCCTACCTATGATCTCTCTGTCAAAAAAAAAAAAAGCTTTGATATAGTCAATTAAATGTAACAGCTCAATTGCAGGCAATACTGGATCATGTTACTATAGTTATCAGACTGCTCAAACTGTTCTGCAAAACACTTGTGTCCTTTGAGACTTCAATAGATGGTTCATGAAAAAAGGGTTCTGACATCAAGTCTCAAATGCTATGGGCTATATCCTTTTTGCAGATTCATCATGTATAATATCGCCTTAAAAGTGCTAAGAACTTATGAGGTAAAGACATTGGTCAAATACTGTTTAACTCTGTAATTCCAAATTTATTTGATTATGTCATGCTCCTTTGTTTTGTTTTTTTGCATGGCAGAAATGGTTCCTGGGGCACAGATAGATACACTTTTAACATGTCCAGATACTTCTCTGTTAAAAATACTGTATATCCTATTTCAAATTCTTGAAGTACAAATACCACATAAAATATCAAATCCAAAGGAGTCTATTTTTAGACAGGAAAATCCAGTTACTCGTGGCATATTCAAATAAGCAAAACAAATGTGTTTAGAGTAATGGGGAGGGTGTGCCATACTAATTTCTGTCTCTAAAAGTGAAATTAATAGAACTGATCCTAAAATATAAAAAGGTGTGCACATTTTGTTTTGGTATGTTTTAGAAAGTAAATTAAAATTCTACTTATTAACACTATATACTGATTTTATCCATTTCTTCAAGGGGAGACTTCCTTCAAGAAGTTGATATCCAGGATACATCAGGTTTCATCAATCGTAAGATGCTATCATGTATGAAATATACTATCTTATATATCACTAAGAGGAAAAAAAACACTGCTAAACAGTCACATGCTATGGACTGTGAGATGCCTCCCAAATTGACCAATGTTTCCTTTCTTCCTTCTTCCACACGTATTCTTCAAATGTTCTTTATCTGTTTTCCCCTTTATAGATGATATTGAAGAGGGGAACAATACAAAAAGGGAAACGAGATTCAAGAAATCTGCATTCACTTCACCCTTACAATTATATTCAGATATAATAATGGCTCTGTTTAAACAGATCAAACAAGTAATTTTTAATTGTTCTGCTTGATTCTGAAAAAAATTACTCCAGAGGAAAAACACAGAGCTTCCCCCAGACAATTCTATTAGAGAGATGATTCATTATATTATTTATTAGACACTGAAACCGTGCAGCAAACCACGTACTTTACATATATTATCATTTCACTTAATTCTCACCACAACCCTATGAGGTAGATATTATTTCATCCCTATTTTACAGATTAGAATGTTGAAGCATAGAGACATTAAACAACTTGTATAAGATTACTAAGTTATTAAGTGGCAGAGCCAGGACTCAAACCCAGGTCTTTATGGCTCCAAAGCTTATGTTCTTTAACACTTCCCCGTACATCAAAGTTATCTAAAAAAGTACCTTCTAAATTTTAAGAAGATAAGTAAAAGTGAAATATTTGATTGGTAGTAACTAATGTATTTGCTTAAAATAAGCCAAATGTATAAAATAATAGTTATGTCTTATATGGATACATTTCATCCTGAATCTGCTTCAGAGAATGCATATATTTGTTGTTGTTGTTGTTGTTTTTAACTCTACACATTTTACAACAACTAACATTTACAGCTGTTTTACTTTGGTTTTATGTTGTTTGGTATTAAATTGATAAACTGGAATATATGAGATCTGCTAATTGTTCCAGATAATGATATAGGAAACTATATCAAATCTGAAGTGGGGTAGAGGGAGACATTTAATGCCAAGTACAAAAATGCAGTTGGTTGTTTTTATTTTCTATTATGTGAATTGGGGAACTGCATGTATAATATATAGATTTGCACAATTGCATTCCAATGCTTTAAAACTTGTTATCCACCAAAACACATAAACAACTGAGCTCTATCACACTCATGCATTACCAAGAGACCACCAAGATGTCACTGTTGTACACTGTAATCTGAATCACTGGGTCTAAAGCATCCAGTCTGCATTGGGAAACTGGTGCCCTTGACATCACCCAACATTCACAGCCTGTTATATCACATGTCCCTGAGTATGGAACTCTAGAGCAAATCTTGTCAATGATCACAATGGTATGAATGTTTCAATGTGTGATACATTTTTTAAAAAATCTTTACAGTTCTGCAATTCAGACTTCTGATAAATGATCTGCTATATTTTTGATCTATAATTACTGATTATCGCATCCTTGGTTGAGAGTGCACATCCCAGTTATGCCACTCTCCTTAAATAAAAGTAGAATATACTCATTGTGATTTCCAGAAACATACTAAAGAAAAGGCAGAGTCTGCCTATACTCGTTTCTTTAAGTTTATCCCTTTATCTTAATTTAAATGTACCAAAGAAGTTTCACATTTTGGATCAATCCAGTAAGTACAGGAAGAGCTGCCAAAATAAAGCAAACTTCCCTAAATTTTAGTTTAACAAAAACTGACATCTTATATCATAATCACTGAAAACAGTGAAGTGTTCAGTAATGTGTCACAGTTACTATTGACAGTTGACATGTAACAATACCTGTCCTCTCCTCAGATCTTCACTTGGGGGAAAGAAAAAAACCTGAAAGGTGGTAGAAATGAAACAGGAAAAGGAAGAAACTTAATAAAACATTTTTTCAAAATCAATGATCATACTTTAACAGAATGTTTTTCCCTGCAGATAAAAATAAGAAACCTCATATCAATATTGTAGAAACAGTACAGAATCCAATATAATCTTTGAAGATAAAAATGGATGCATATCCACTAAAGATGGTTTCCAACACAAGGGTCTCATTTTTTATAAAAAAAATTTACATAGTTAATATTTTAATGTATTATGGGTACTTGCTATTTAAAAGAATTCAAGGTAGCTATTTTTATACAGCACATTTCTATAAAGCAAAAAATAACCTCGATTTTATTAAGGTTAAATTAATTTTGTTCTTATTTACATTTACCATCATTTATCCTTTACTGAAAACTGAGAAAAAGTGTCATTTTAGGTCAGGCTTATGATCCAGTAAATGCAGTGGCGAGAAATTTACAGAATAGTCACAATTCCTTGATACCTGTTTTCTAAACAGTCAGTTACTCAAAAACATAGTAGCATCTTTAAATAACTCCTTAAAGAGTTGTGAATTCACCTGAACAATTTAGGACGCTATTTTGTTTTTAATCCTGTACTAACTAACCTTGACTGCTTACATAGTACTTCCTTTATTATCCTAAATTTGCTTCTTTAAACATTTGGCCTAGTTCTAGCCTATCATGTTCTGACCCATGTTTGAGTTAACCACAAGGGTTTTTTTGTTTTGAGCACCATGAGACCCATGTGAGGTCTTAAAGCAGGAAGGCTATGTAAAGGAATGAAGAAACTGCCTGTACTTTCAGGGAGGTACTCAGGTCTTTTAAGACTGCTCGTATTTCACTGTAAGATTAAAATGATAAGAACAGAAATAACACTGATAATCACCCTATTCCTGACCATAATTCATTCAGTGGACATCTACTGGGTCCAAAATATATATGTGCCAGGCACTGTGTTAAGCGCTGAGAACACAGAGAAAAAAGGACTCTACTTTCAAGATTTCACAATCTACTAGGAACGAGACCACAAATGAAAATTCCTATCGAGACCAATTCTGAAACCTTTTAGTCTGGGGAGAAAAAAATTTGATGTATTTACTCAAGGAAACGTCTTTCAAAAAAATGATTTTACTCTGGTAAAATATAATTACTTTCTGATATGGCCTTACTGGGGAGGAGATGGCATAATAGCAGGCATAATACTAAGTCCAATATTAGACTTCTGAATGAAAATTCTCAACCTTTTCCTTACTAGCTTCAATTCCAAAATTGTATCAGAAGTAATTTACTTGAAACAGATGAACCACCAAAGGCAACAAAATATCTAAAAGCAATTTAAAAAGATCTTTTTAAAATTAATCCAGGCAACACCAGCTCTGTGTGACATATCTTATACCAAAATATCAAGAAAATTCTTTGAAAATGGCAAGTTGTGGAATCCTATCTGCCAGGTTCTGGAAACCATGACAGTAACTGAAATAACTAGGCTTTAACAAGTGAGACTGCTTATAATAATACCGTAACTGTTTCTGAAAAATACACGACCTCTAACTACTGGCTTATTTATTTATACTGTGAATTTTTCCACAAAGGATTTGAAGCAGCTACCCTAATATAAAGCAAAGCACATGAATTATACCCACCCGGCTTTGAATTATGCCTCTGCCATTTACTATTTATAATCTTTGTGCCCTTAACTTCGGAGATTCAGTTTCTTAATCTGTAATAATGAGGATCACAATCCTACTCTGTTGGGTCATAGAAAGGATAAAATGAAATAGCATGTACCACAGTATCTGGCATATAGTAAGTGCTAAATAAATATCAGTTTTGTGCCTTCCCTATTCAAATGTATGCTATGTAGAAAAAAGGATAAGGTGGAATTTTAAATGATTTTTTAACACACTGATACGTGCCAAGCAGAAATGTGGACTGATTATGAGTAGCAAATGTTACCGTTTGCATGTAACAATCAGGCTCAAAGCAAATTCAATTTCTTTTCACAAGGTCAGCAATTTGAAAACCTATTTTATAAACCTTTTAGCTATATTATTTAATGCAAATAAAATCTGAAGAAAAAAGATGAATGAAAAGAGCCCATGTGCAAACTAATTTTCACACTATCCATTCAAAGGATGATTAAACATTCTAAATTCAATTTTCTTATAAAACATCTATACTATTAAACAGGCTAACACAATTTTAAACGTAATTCTGCTAGTCTTAAAACCGTGATTTCCTTTTTAAAATACTTAGAAAAAAAATCTATCCATATCTTTTCTATTATACAGTACCGTTTAGTTTAGATTTTTAAAATATGATCCAAGTCACAAAATACTAAGTACCAGCCGTAAGCACTATTACAACTCTGCTCACGTTAAGGAGAGCAAGTAAACATTTTATACAGCAGTAGAGGTGACTAGGAAAAAAACTGAAAAGCTATTTGAACTGATTCCCCTCCCCCTCCATTATACCCGGGAATGCAAGTGTCCCGCATCTCAGATCAAACTGAGCCTCGGTCTTACTGACGTAACCAGTAACCCTATCCACCTCTCACACTGCGGAGGCCGGCAGGGCAGCGGCTGCCGCCAAGTACACCACTCATCAGAGCCTGCCCCATTCCACCCCCGCGTTTCAGTCATGCTTTCCAGAAATGGGGTCACTCACTATTACACACACGCAACCTATCATCCTGTAATCCCCCAAAGTCCGCTGCGGGAATAGAAGACAGCAAAAAGTCAAGAAGGGAGAATCACGGACATGCCACCATCAGGAATTGATTTTCCACTCCGGAGAGGAGCGCTGATGCCCTAGCATGGGTCTTGCCTGGATTATTTTCGCAGACCCCGAGTTGGTGCTGGGACAGGGGCGGCTGCGAAAGCTCGATGCCATGCCGTGCCCGGGGAAATTGTTTGGCCGTCTTTGGGTATACTGTTTGGGTTTTTGGCACTCGATGAGGTGTCTCAGGGATGGTCACCGAATAGATCCTGGGGGAATAAAACCTGAAAGCCTTTCAGGGCAGCTACTGATGGCCTTGAAAATCACCCTCTCACCTCCAAGGACAGGAAACTCAAGTTAAAGCTCCTACGGACCGGGTCCTCGAGCTCAGCGACCTAAGAAATGGGGAGGGGGAGGACCTCAAGCTTCCACTTTCTCCTTTGCACCACCAGAAACCGCTGCGGCAGACAAACTGGGGGGAGGCAAAAACCACTGGCTGTCCTGCACCCCTTCCCGAAACCCCTGCAGGTCGCCAGTCCTGCCTTGGGCCGTTCCAGCCCCCACGCACCCGACTCACAGCACCAACTCCCGCCCCTGGCCGGACTCGAGAGTCCCTACTCCCCACCGAACCCAATCCATATCCCTCCCTTACACCCCAAAGTCGCCAGGGTCCAGGGAAGCCCCCAACCAGGCAGGGCCAAACTTCTCAACTCCTCTCCGGCCCCCGCTCCACTTCCCGCTCCCCCCCCACGCAAAGTTGATTAAAATCGGCTTCTTGCAAAGCCCCAGCGCCCACTCCAAACCCCACGCGCGACCACACCACAGCCCCCCGAGCGAGGGAGGGGAGGTGAGGGTGCGGGTGGAACAGAAGAGCAAACAGACCAACCCCAACTACCCAAACCGGAATCCCAGACAGAGGGGAAACGCGAGCAGATGAAGGGGCCAAGTGGCCAGCTCCAGGGAGGGGAGCTGGCCGGCGGGGGCGAGGGGAGGGGCGCGCCGGCCCCCGGCCGCCCGGCGGCACTCACCTCAGCGCTGTCGGACGGGCTCTCCACAGCCATCTTCTGCCACGGGTCCGCCAGCTGCGCCAGCGGCATCTTCCCCCCCGGCCCGCCGCCTTCACCGCCTCCTCCCTCCCCGCCCGCCCCACGGCCGGCCCCGCTCTGTCGCCGCCCGAGCCCCACGACAGCAGCAGCGGCGGCGGCAGTAGCAGCACCAGCACCGGCTGCCCGGGAGAGGGCTCGGCGCCTACACCGACCCTCGAACGCCGCGCGCCTAGCTGGAGATGTCCGCACGCCGAGCGAGAGCCTCGCGCCGCTGCCCGGCACCCGGTCTGGCCCCTTTCTTCCTCTCCTCCTTCCGCCGCCGGGACTACAGCTCCGCCCCCCCCCTCCCGCCGGTTCCCGCGCCCGCTCCCAGCAGAACAGCGGCGGCCGCGCGCTCCCCGACTTCCGCTCACAACATGGCGCCTAAGCGATACCTGTCTCTCAGAGCGAGGCTCGGCTGCCGCCGCCGCCGCCGCGCGCACCCGGGGGCGTGGCTTGAGAAGACACGCCCCCGGCCATCGCGCTTCGCTCCTCCCTCCTTCCTCGCCCCAGCCTCTGCTTCTGGGCCTCGCCTACTTTCAGGAAGGGCGAGCCCAAGAGATCTGGGGGCGTCGGCGGGCGGCGGGGGAAAGAAGAAGGGAAGGGCAAGAGGAGCGAAAGGCGGGGAGCCTTGAACTGCTAAGGGTCTGAGCAGGTCGGAGGCTACTTAAGGATAGAGAACAGTGGTCCCCGCTTAGCTGAGGAGGGAGATGGGCGAGGCGCAGTGGGCACAGTCCGGTGCCAAAGACCTGGGGAGTGGGCGTGGGGTGTCTTTTGGGTCTCACTCCTCGGCGGGTGTTTGTGGGCGCGTCGTGTCTATGGGCATATCCTTTAATGGACCAAAACCTGCCCTATCCAGGCTCACACGGTAGGCATTCACCTGCCCTCCCCCCCACCCCGTAAAGTACCCCACGACGGGGACACGTAAGGCTTTGTGCCCTGGTGCCCCCTGGAGGTTCGGCTCTCCGTTATGATTCAACGCTCTCCAAATCGAAGCTCTGGTGTCATCTTTTTAATATCTGTACTGCATTTGTCCTGCTTGAGTCGCCCCCCACCCAAAGTCTGGAGAGCCCTCAGGCTTCAGTCTTGACTCTCGAAGTCCCCCACTCCCTGCACGAAGAAGGAAACAAGGAGGTTCCTTGAGGCTGCCCCTCTCAGCAGAGGTTGGGGAATTATTTTAAAATATCATGTTGGCAGAAACCTGGGGTTCCTGCTCCTCTGTTGACTTTAAATAAAAGATTAGATTAAAAAATCAGGCTGGCCGAGGGTGGAGGAGGGAAAGCGAGGGAGGGGTTTTAACTCCTCCTCCAGCCCAAGACAGGGAAGCCCTGGGTTAAGGAAACCCAATTCCCAGACGGCAACGGAAGACAAGAGGACGAAGAGTTTGTGGGGAGAGGCCTGGGCGTCTGGACTGAGTCCCGCCGGGGGTGGGGGTGTGGGTTCTACCTCGTGTTCCCAACGCCAGGTGCCTAGCGAGCTTAGTGCGCCTGGGCAAAATTGTGTAAAGGTCGCGGGGCTGAGTGGAAAGCTACTGCAGCCACTGGCCAACCCCCTCTAGAAGGAGAAGGGAAAAAAGTAAAGGGAAATCTCCAGGACAGCCAGTGCCTTCATCCCTTCAGGCCTCGGCCAAGGCGTCCCGGTCCTCCCACGCCCGGCGGCCACAGCGGCGTCCCCCGCTGCGTTTCCGGTGCACGCCTTTTAACAGCTCGCTTTCATCATCCTGGGACCCAGACACCTGGAGAGCCCTTGGCTTCCTCCCTAACGCAGGTGTTAGGTTGAGATTAGAGCCCCAGTTCTGGCCAGCCAGGTCTGCGCGGGCGGTGCAAGGTTTCTCGCTGGGCCCGAGAGAGGCAGGTGTTGAAATCTTTCCGCCGCCTTTGCCTGCGCGCTCTCTGGCACAAGCTCGAGGCCCGGGAGCCTCGTGGCCACCAGAAGAGGCTCCATCTGTTTAGGGAGCCCGAGGAGGTGGCCGGAAGTCCTCACTGCGCGCCCTCTCTCACAGCCTTGGACTCAGGGGGACAGCTCGGGGTTGAGCAACATCTGGGCAGGCTCAGCGTGGTCTGTGCGGTGGGGGGTGGGGAGGACTTAGTTCGTGATTTTGTCACCTCCCCCTACATGCTTGACTCTAGTGCTGCAAATCCCGTCTGGACCCAAACTCAACTAATTTGGCAGCACCATCTCCGTAATTCCTGACGGTAAAACCAGTTTGAGGATAAGGAGTTGCGCATTGTTTTGCATTTATGTAGAAAGTACCTAATTTATCTTTCATTTACATTGCAAAGCCACATTACCATTCCTTGCAGCGAAAAGGAGTTGGTCAATTTGGTTAGTTTAAGGTAAATTAGCCCACAAAACAGTGATCAATTATTCCCACTAACATTCTTGCTTTAGGAAAAAACATACCTTATATTTAAGGAGACAGTTATTATGTGTCTAACACTGCCCGTGTGAATTACTCCACTGTAATAAATCAAGTTGTATACTGAAAAGTTGATTTCAGTATCAACTTTTATTCTTTTTACCTCAAGAAGTAGAAGAATAACTTCTAAAACAAAGTTACTGTGAACAGTGGTGACATTGCAGGAATTAGGAATGAAATGAACTGTTAATAATGCGCTAGGTACCACTAGCACAGCTGTCTTCCACTTAGGATCCGCTTGATTAAGTATTTGTGAACTGATTTAGAAAAACAGCATTCTCCTTATTCTCCTTCCTTTTGTCCAAAGAGAAAAGTGAATTCTTTTCTTTGAGTTAACAAACTTCTTTCATTTATTTCTTTTATAAATCCAAAAGCGGTGCAACCACTCTCTTTGGGTGGGAGAATTTGAAAAAAATCAAATGAGGCTAGGGGATGTTTCTTGTAGGTGGCTGCAAAAAAGAGTTATTTGAACATAGAAGCTGATATTACCCTGAGCAGGATTACTTTTTTCTTTCCTGCTTAAGAAAGGAAAACTCTAAGTGTAGTTATTCAGAGAACAGCTGCCTCTAGAGATCACCCTGCACAGGCTAATATAGTAGCTACTAGCCACATATGGCTCTTGAAATACTTAAAATAAGATTGGCTGATCGCAAATGAGATGGGCTGTAAGTGTAAAGTTCACACCAGATTTCAAAGACTTAGTACAAAAAAAGAATGTAAAGTAGCTCTAATAATTTTTATATTGACTACATGTTGAAATGATATTTTGAATATATTTAGTTAAATAAAATATTTCATTAAAATTAATTTACCTGTTTCCTTTTACATCTTCATATGACTACTATAAAATGTATACTTATATACAGGGCTTACTTGTCAAGATTAGCATTATACTTCTAGAGGACAGCACTGCTTTAGAATGTTCACATTGAGCCTTTCATGTCCTAATATAATGTTAAGTGATAGCCTCACATTCTACTGTCGTTTTGGGTTCCTTGGTGCAAAACCAGCACAAAGGGCTGATTCTATGCCCCACCTCCTGCATAAATCTCCCAGTCAGAACCAAAATATTGGAAAGTTATTACTTGAAACTACAGCAAAGGGAAACAGCAAACCTCAGTCAAAAATCTGGACTAGACTTCCAAGAAATCATTCCTGATGTATGACAAGACAACCAAATTTAACTTCCTCTATCCCCAACAATTTCCTGCTATAATTATAACCTTTGTATAGGAGTTTAAATGGGCATTTTACTTAACAAAATAACATTTGCTCAAAAAATGGAGTTCCATCAGTCTGGAAAGATGACTAAGGACAGTTCATGGCACAATCTCTACCTTACACACATCCCGAATTCACAGCTCTATTACATATAGCTTTGCTATTGATATAGAAAGCTCTTAGGGTGCCTGGGTGGCTCAGTCAGAGCGTCTGCCTTAAGCTTAGGTCATGATCCCAGGTTGTGGGATCCAGTCCCATGTCGGGGTCCCTGCTCTGCAGGGAGTCTGCTTCTCCCCCACTCGTTCTCTCAAACTTTTTCCCGCTGTCTCTCTCAAATAAATAAATAAAGTCTTAAAAAAAAAAGAAAAAGAAAGCTCTTGGAGTGTAATCATCATCACCTCTCTGAAAAGTCCCCTCCCTTTACATTATCTGAAGTAAATTTTTCACAAAAAAGAAAAAGTAATTGCTAGACACTACTTCTTTATAGAGAGAAAGAAAGATAAGACTTAGGCTCAAATCTTATCTCACGTAAGATAATAATCAAACAAAATGCAGGGTGACATATCTTCCACGTGTATGAATTTTGTGGGAATTTTTGAAGTTCCTAAATAAAAATTAACAATATTTTCTTGATTGACACACATTTTTTTAAAAGATTTTATTTATTTATTTGACAGAGCGAGATCATAAGTAGAGAAGCAGGCAGAGAGAGAGGGAGAAGCAGGCTCCCCGAGAACCCAATGCAGGGCTCGATGCCCGCTCGATCCCAGGACCCCAATACCACGACCTGAGGCAAAGGCAGAGGCTTAACCCACTGAGCCACCCAGGCGCCCCCGATTGACACACATCTTAAGAGACAACAGGAATTTCTACATCTATTTGAACATTTTAGTTGAGAGAATTCAAATTTTGGAAAATGTAAGGATCTTCTCTAGGTTCCCCTCCAGATATAAACTTCAATGATTTGAGGGTTTCCTATGATGAAAAGATGGTAATAAAATCTATAAAGAACTAAGAGGAAGACATTCTGTGATACAAATACTTGAAATATTTCTTGAATATTCTTCCCAGTAAGGCGACATGGGATCATGATAAGAGCTGAGACAGGCCTGTGCCCAAACTGAAGGTTGCTTTATGTCTCTAAGCTTCAACTTGATGCCTAGAACAGGGTCTGGCACATAGTAGTTGCTCAATAAACATTTGTGGCCTAACCTTTGTTTTCCTCATTTGAAAATAAGGATAATAATGCATACCTGGTAGGATTGATGGGAAGATTGAGTGGAAACAATGTCTGTCATGCATTGAGCACAGAGCCTGCCACATAGGGAACCACTCAATAAATGGAGGTATTGTTATCAGCTTCAGAAAGGGAGTATTCCTGCATACATAATGTAATTCAAATACTTCACTCAAAAATTATTGTTGTGTGAGCATTTTATTATGGTATAATCTATTTCTTTAGTGCACTCTTGGATCACAAAAAATGATACAGTGAGTGACCTCCTGCGGAATTCAAATAAAAGAGCATGTAGGGTAACTTACTGCTCTGTTTTTCAAGCCACATGTGTTGAAATGCAAATGATTACAGGTCAGTTGCCTCATAGACTATGATCCAAACTTTGTTTATGTAATGCTCAAAAGAAACTAACGAATGTATGATTCAAAGTTAACATTACCTGACTCATGTAGGGAGGATGGGAGGAACAGGGAAGTATGGAGGAGAGGTCTGTGTCAGACATGCTTTAATGTTTTCTTTTATTGGTTTCTAAAATGCCTAATCCTTAGAGGTGTCATTTTGCTTCAGAGTTGTTTGAAGGGAAAGAATTATGGGACTTTGAGACTTGACAGGGTACTGAGAAGCCATTCTTGGAGCTTTAATAAGCTACTGTTTTCCTTCAGTTTACATTTTACTAGCACAGAAAAAACCCACTAAACGTTCTTGTTTATGAACACTAATTCATAAGAGGGAGATAATGCATTAAAATTTCATTTTCAAGCTGATATTAAAAACGGCTGCTTTAACATTAACCAAAAATTGCTGCATGAAGTATTCCTTCAGAGGATAAACATTCCTGTTTTATAACTATCAATTTAGTTTGGTTGGTCAGAGTAGTGGTTCTCAAATTTTTTCAGTCCACAAACCATTTTAAAGCAAAAACCCGAGGACCACCGGTTTGTACTCATCACTATGAAAAAATCCCCAAAACATTATGGAACTGTTATTTTAGATCATGGCTGTTATTGTGGTTATATTTTTAAAATAAAAGCTTATATTTGTGTTTTTGAATGTATATTTGAGTCTGCAACTAGAAAAGATATTTTTAAAAATGTTCTGACTTTTTTAGTGACTTGGATGTAAGACTAGCCCTACAACAGGACCTCAGCTGGGGAAGTGACTTGGAGGAAAGCTATAGAATTAAATGGAACTCTATTCTTCGACCACCTACTGAGCTCCAAACCATATTCTTTGGAAATATGCAGCTTTAACCCACTGAGCCACCCAGGTGCCCCGGAAATATGCAGCTTTAATCACAAAAACTGAATGAATAAAGGAGTGTCAAATCGAGTCTGTTGTAGGAAAAACTGGCTGTAGATTAATAATGCCATACTTGTATGAAGTATATTTTTATCAAACAACACACTGATTATGACTTCAGTAGATTATTTTTAAGTCATGTTCCTGTTAACTAGTAAATAAAATAGATACTTTGGGGTCATATAAATATTAAGGAATCCCTTTATTAAAAAAGAAATTGGTACAATTTCAAAAAAATTAAATTTAAATAACTTACCCTTGTCTACTAAATAAAGGATGAATTCTATAGATTAAATGAAGTTTAAAGGGCGCCTGGGTAGCTCAGTGGGTTAGACCGCTGCCTTTGGCTCAGGTCATGATCCCAGGGTCTTGGGATCGAGTCCCACATCAGGCTCTCTGCTCGGCGAGAAGCCTGCTTCCCTTCCTCTCTCTCTGCCTGCCTCTCTGCCTACTTGTGATCTCTCTCTGTCAAATAAATAAATAAAATCTTTAAATGAAGTTTAAAGAAACCCTACCTAATGAAACTATATGAAAATGTTGAGTTCAAGTAGTGTTCACAGTTTTGGACACTCTACTGTCTTATATATATATTTTTAAAGATTTATTTATTTTAGAGAGAGAGAGAGAGAGAGCAAGAGAGCCAGCGAGCAGGAGGAAGGGGAGAGGGAGGAGAGAAAAGCTCCAGCAGACCCCCCACTGAGCTTGGAGCAGAGTTCAGGGACTCAGGACTTGGGGCTCAACCCCAGGACCCTGAGATCATGACCTGAGCTAAAATCAAGAGTCGGTTGCTCAACTGATAGAGCCACCCAGAAGCCTGGATACTTTGCCATCTTATATAATGATGGTGATGTTGACAGTAAAGCTAGACTTTTATTGTATACATACTATGTGTCAGGCACTATTATAAGTGGTTCACAGGTATTTACTTCTTTAATACTCATTGCAATTCTAAGAATACTAAATATATATGTTAATAGCAGCTAGCAGCTATTGCAAACTGTTAAATTGTTTACATACATTATCTTGTTTTGTTCTAACAATAGATAGTGTTAGCAAAAATTAGTGTATCAATTTGATAAAGACTGCATGTTTTGTACTATAATTTTTTTCAGAAAATGTTCAGGAAAATGTTTGGGGAAAATGTGCCATAAAATACAAGTATATAACTACTTAGAAGGATCTTTATTAAATACATTTGCATGTCATATCGCTTTCTTATTCTTTTTTTTTTTCACCTTGCTAGAGACAGCAAGGTTCTGTGAATGTCATTTTGAAAACAATGAAACTAAGTTTCAGTTTTTCCAAAGAACAATCAGTAAAATGCTTTTGAAATAATGCTAAAGGAGATAATTTTCAAATAAAAACTTTTCTTTCATAATTCAGCATGGGTCTTTAGACCAATCTACTGGCTTGAATTGTGTCCCCCAACAATGATATATTGAAGTCCTAACACCCAATACCTCAGAATGTGACCTTATTTGGAAATGGGATTGTTGTAGATATTATTAGTTGAGATGAGGTCACACTTGAGTACAGTGGGCTCCTAAGCAATATGAGTGGTGACTTTATAAGAAGATATCCCTGTGAAGACAGAGACACAGGGAGAATGTCATGTGAAGACAGAGAATTGGAATGATATATCTATAAGCCAAGAAACACCAAAGATTGTTGGCAAACCACTGGAAGCTAGGAAGAGGCAAGGAAAGATTCCCCTAGAGCTTCCAGAGGGAGCATGACCTTGCTGCCACCTTGATTTTGGAGTTATAGCCCCTAGAACTCTGGGCAATAAAGTTTTACTGTTTTAAGCACACTTCCCCCTCCCCCCAGTTTGTGGTATTCATTATGGCAGCCCTAGCAAACTAATACAACCACTGAGAAGATTTTTGCTTATACACTTGCATAGTATTTTTCACTTCTGAAAACATTATACCTACTATTGAGGATTTCTTAAAATCATAGGTACATCTTTGTAAGCAATAGGGAAAAAAATGATAGATTGAAATTTGGAACATGTTTAAAAATGGATTAGGAATAGAGCCTGGAATTTAATTTCTTCGGGTTAAACTCTTAATGCTAACAAAATAACCCCTGATTTTTATTTATAGATCTCTGGAATTCAGATTATTCTATATCAGCAATTTTCCCCAAGTATAGTATAGTATGCACTCACTATTATTTGTTAGATTCAAGTGAAAAGAATTATGCTGCAGCTTCATAAATCATCCCTTCTGTCCAGGAGGTCTGTGTTTGGGCTGATTTCATTTTTCATTTGGAAACTAACTTCTCTCTACTTCTCTTCCTGTACTTCTCAAGGTGGTTTGTGGCATGACCAGCTACTTAGTTCACCAAATTATAAATCTAGAGTTCATCCTGTCATCCTACTATACTGTCTCTCGCCCTGCCTACCACATTATTTGACAGCTATATTTTGTTGATTTTGCTTTCTAATCTGGAATGTGTCAAACTCTCCTACTCTACCACCCCCACTAGAGTTCAGGTCCTTACCAACTCTGGCCTGTATTATGACTGGCTCCCTCTAGAATCTTCTGACTTTTAACCCATTCTCCACACTATGACTAAAGGGTGCTTCCTGAAATGAAAATCTCATTTTGTTGATCCCCTGCTTAAAACTCACAATGGCTTTCCATAGCTCAGGATAAAATCCCCAAAGCTTTGCATAGATGAAAGACACCTGCATTTCTCTCCAGCCATTAATGGCAATTAAGAGAAGTAATTAAGGATTTATCATGCCTTTTCTTGTATAAACTGCATTTCAGACCAACCATAAAAATTAGTTGATGAAAATTCTTTATAGAGGAAATTTGGCTTGTAAATAAATGTAGACAGGGCGATAGACTTAGAAAAGCACTGTTTTGAAATCCATAATGAAAGAACTGATTTAGGCAAAAATTGTATAAGTGAATGGAGCCCTTAGTTAAAAACCAGATGGGGGGGGATGCCTGGGTGGCTCAGTGGGTTAAGCCTCTGCCTTCGACTCAGGTCATGATCCCAGGGTCCTGGGATCGAGCCCCGCATTGAGCTCTCTGCTCAACAGGAAGCCTGCTTCTCCCTCTCTCTCTCTCTCTGCCTGCCTCTCTGCCCGCTTGTGATCTCTATCAAATAAATAAATAAAAATCTTAAAAAAAAAAAACTGGAGGGGGCGCCTGGGTGGTTCAGTGGGTTAAGCTGCTGCCTTCGGCTCAGGTCATGATCTCAGGGTCCTGGGATCGAGCCCCGCATCGGGCTCTCTGCTCGGCAGGGAGCCTGCTTCCTCCTCTCTCTCTGCCTGTCTCTCTGCCTGCTTGTGATCTCTGTCTGTCAAATAAATGAATAAAAAATTCTTTAAAAAAAAAACTGGATGGGGAACTTGAACCAGAAGGATCAGGCTATCACCACTTAAACTCACTGATCAGTCTTAGCACCACAAAAGGAGGCAGAACCAAACCCTCTAAGCCTCTTGTGTTATGCAATGGGAAGCATATAGTACTACCTATATGTGTTATTTCTAAGAACTTGAAGTGGAATTCAATTAAGCATCTAGAGCTGTGCTGTCCATTGTGGTAGCCACTTGCCACATATGGCTATTTAAATTTAAGTAAAATAAAATAAAAATTTAAAATTAATCTCCTCAATCCCACTAACCACATTTCAAGTGTCAATCTTCACCTTTGGCTAGTGGCTATAGTATCAGTGCGCATCATAAGACAGTTCCATTCTGACAGAGAGTTCCAGTGAACTGTGCTGCTCTAGAGCTAACTTTTGTTTTCAGGAAAAAGGGGGCTAAAGAAAGAAATTAAATGATACCAGAAGCAAAAAATAAACAAATACATGAAGCAATATTGAGAAAGAAGAGCAAAGCTGAAAGTATCACGATCCCAAATTTCAAGATATACTACAAAGCGGTAGTAGTTAAAACAGTACACCACCGGCACAAAAAATAGACACATAGATCAAAAGAACAGAATAGAGAGGCCAGAAATAAATCCATACTTATATAATCAATTAATTTAAGATAAAGGAGGCAAGAATATACAACGGGGAAGAGGTAGTTACCTAAAAGATGCTGGACTGCCATATGCGAAAGACTGAAACCTGACCACTTTATTACACCATACAGAAAAATTAACTCAGAAATGATTAACAACTAATTGTGAGACTTGAGACCATTAAACTCCTAGAAGGAAACACAGGTGGTAACTTCTTTGACATGGGCCTTCTCAACACTTTCCTAGACATGTCTCCTAAGGCAAGGGAAACAAAAGCATTGGGACTATATCAAACTTAAAAGCTTTTGCAGGAAAGCATCAACAAATGAAAAGGCAAGTTACTGAATGGGAGAGGATAATTATAAATGACACAACCAATAAGGGGTTGATATCCAAAATATGTAAAGAGCTTTCAAAACTCAACACCAAAACCCCCACAAATAACTTGATTGAAAAGTGGACAGAGGACCTGAATAGACATTTTCCCAAAGACTACAGATGGCCAACAAACACATGAAAAGATGCTCAACATCACTAATCATCAGGGAAGCGTAAATCGAAACCACAATGAGATATCGCCTCACATCAGTCAGAATGGCTAGTATCAAAAACACAGAAACAACAAGTGTTGGTGAGGAAGTGGAAAAAAGGGAACTCCCCGCATTGGTGGGAATGCAAATTGGTGCAACCATTGTGGAAAACAGTTATGGAGATTTCTCAAAAGATTAAAAATAGATATACCATATGATCCAGTAATTTCACAACTGTATATTTACCCAAAGAAAACAAAAGCTGATTCAAAAAGATATACACACCCCCATTTTTATTGCAGCACTGTTTACAATATCCGAAGATGGCAGCAACTTAAGTGTCCATCGATAGGTGAATGGACAAAGAAGACGAGGTATATATGTACAATGGAATATTACTCAGTAATAATAAAGAATGAGATCTTGCTATTGGCGATAACACGGATGAATCTAAAGGATATTATGCTAAGTGAAATAAGACAGACAGATAAAGACAAATACCAAATTATTTCACTTATATGTGGAATCTAAAAAACAAAGTCAAACAGAAAAGCAGAAACAGACCCATAAATATGGAGGACTGGTGGTTGCCAGAGGGGAGGGAGGCTGGGGGATGATCAAAATAGGTGAAGGGGAGTGGAGCTTTCAGTTACAGAATGAGTAAGTTACAGGGATAAAAGGCACAGCATAGTGAATATAATCAATGGTGTTGTAACAGCACTGTATGGTGACAGATGGGAGCTACACTTGTGGTGATCACAGCATAGTATTATAGAGTTGTGAAATCACCACATCGTATACCTGAAACTGACGTAAGGTTGTGTGTCAATTACATTTCAATTAAAAAGTAAAGTATCACTATTGAATCATGAACTTTAACAAAAGAGAAAGTAGGCTAATATAAAGAATGTGATATAGTCTTTAGGTTTAGTTAGTCGGGTACCGTAACAAGTCAATGGAATGAGTAAAAAGAGGGTAGGGAGTAATGGCTTTATATTAAAAGGAACAACCAGATGTAATGCATGGACCTTGTCCAGATCTTGATTTGAACACACAAACTGTAAATATGGTTTTTGAGACAATCATGACATTTTGATTATAAATAGAATTTCGGTGGTTTTAACATTTTTGCTAAACTTTGGTATCCCATTTGACTGTTAGGATGGATCCCCACCTCCCTGAGTTTACCATCTGCAGCAGCTTCAAGTGAGAAGGAGGACTCCAGGTCTGGCCACAAGCCATCCTGACTGTAGTGAGTGAGCAAGCAGGCAACAAGGCAGAACCAAGCAAATATGTCCATCCGTGATAGCAGGAGAGTTGTCCCTTCTGTGTCAGTGAAAGGATAGCCCAGTATAATCAAATCCCTGAGTGCAGCAGAACTTTAGAACCATTCTAAGGTATGTATCACTGTCACAGAGATGTCTGCTCTCTGGGAACAAGATGGGGCTGTGGTTCTGGGAGGCAGTGGAGGCCGACTATGTCGTTTACAGGGAATAATCAATTTGATGTGAAGCCAAGAGAACAGAATTGAGGTCCAGAACTAGGAGATGGGGCTGGCAGGAATGAGAAAAGAAGGTGGATCTGGGGTAGGAAATTTCCACCATGATATTATAAGCCTGGATGATTGGAGAAATCATGTGAACTCTAGAATCCTGGAGGCAAGATGCCCCCATGAGCAGATTGCTCTCCCCTTTCCTTGACTGAGGAAAGGCTCAATTCCAGAATCCTTTATCTTACAGGGGTCCTTTAAAGACAAAAGGGTAGAGAACCGTTTTCAAATCCCACTTGCTAGAACTGGTTTCCATTAGTTCCGGACTGGGCACAGTTTGCTTCCTTTGGTTCTTCTTTTCCTCCTCTCCCCCAGATACGGGTCATATCCAAAGTTCTATCTTTTAACAGGTATTTTGTTTTTAACTGTGATAACAAACACATCATGTAAAATTAACCATCTTATCCACTTAAGGGTATAGGTCAGTTGCGTTAAGTATATTTACACTATTGTGCAATGGATCTCCAGAACTTTTTTGTCTTGCAAAACTGAAACTCTGTACTAGTTAAACAATTTCCATTTCCCCCTCCCCTCTCGGGCCACCACCATTCTACTTTCTGTTTCTATGAATTTCGCTATTTTAAATGCCTCATATAAGTGGAATCATACGGTTTTTATCTTTTTGGTGACTGGCTTATTTCACTCAGCATAATGTCTGCAAGGTCCATCCATGCGTAGCATGTGCACATTTCTTTCCTTTTTAAGGCTGAATAATATTCCACTGCACGTATATACCACAATTTGTTTATCTATTCTTCTGTTGATGGACACTTAGGGTTGCTTCCACCTCTTGGCTATTGGGAATAATGCTTTTATGAACATGGGTGTGCAAATTCAAATATTCTTTTTTTTTTTAAAGATTTTATTTATTTATTTGACAGAGAGAAATCACAAGTAGGCAGAGAGGCCGGCAGAGAGAGAGGAGGAAGCAGGCTCCCTGCCGAGCAGAAAGCCCGATGTGGGGCCTGAACCCAGGACCTGGGATTATGACCTAAGCCGAAGGCAGCGGCTTAACCCACTGAGCCACCCAGGTGCCCTGGGTGTGCAAATTCAAAGTCCTTTGACTACGTTGGTAGATAGCAAAATGGCCAGAAATTATTCCCCTTTCTGTATCCATGCCCCTTTGTGATGTGACTTTGCAATTTCTCCCGTTAGAGTGTGGAGTTTACTTCCCTAGTGCTTGAATCTGGGACAGCCTGATGACTAGCTTTAGCCAGCAGAATGAGATGGAAGCAGTGTGTTGCTGGTTCCAAGTCCGAACCTTAAAAGGTTTTGCACACTTCTGCTTGCTCTCTTGGAATTCATGTGAACAAGCCCAGGTTAGATTACAAGAGGATGAGAGTGCATATGGAGCAGAGATGAACCATCTCAGATGAGGTCTGAAAGATGTGCTTTCCACATCATGGATAGGTAGCAATTACAGAGTCATATTCATAAAGTTTGAGTGGTGAGTTTTATCAATATCCATTTCAACCTAATTCTAACAGCTGTCAGCAAACCTGACCTGGCAGCTCCTGGCGGATCCATAAGTGAGCCTGCGAGAGACCAGTATAAATATCCAGCTGAACCCAACCCAATTGCTACCCCACAGAATTATGAGCTAAACAAATGGCCATTGTTTTAAGTATTTTTGATTTGCTATGCAGCAACTGGTAAATACTACATATTACTTGTCTTTTAACTACATGCATTCTTCCTTGAAAAATTAATCCAACTTTTTAGGGACTTCAATGATCACTTCTTTATTAAATGACGCCAAATCACTCTCCCTGGCCTTGACTCTGACCTTTTTTGCACAGCTTTATCTTGAACTTGGAACTCTATGTTGCATACTCCAACTGGATATCTTGTTAACACTTCAAGCTCAATGCTTTGAAAGCTGAATTTGTCATCTAATATCCAAGCTTTACATCCTCTATAGATGTTTCTATTTCTGCCGGTGGTGCTATCATTCTTTCAGTCAGCCATACTTGAAACCTCCGTGTCGTCTTTGATTCCTCACTTCTTCTCATAGTCAGATGATATTGTTCAGAGTAATTTTTTTTTGCCACTTTTCCTATCTTTATATCCATAGAACTGCTCACTCATCAAGGCTTCCTTACTGTTCTCCCATCTCTGACCCCTGCATCTTCAAATTAATCTCATACACCAATTTAAATTCTACTTTTCTAAGATACAGAGGAATGAGTTCACGCCTCAGCTTTATCCACTACAAGCATATTTTCTTTATGTTTGCTTATTTCAACATCTGGGTCATCTCCCTTGATTTTCTCCATTGATTGTTTTTTCTCTTGAGTATAGGTCATGTTTTTCTATTTCTTCCTATGTCCAATAATTTTGAATTGCATCCTGGATATTGTAAATGACATGTTTTAGAGATTCTGGATTCTGTTCTGTTCCTCCAAAGGAACTTTTTGTTTGTTTTTGTAGGCGGTTAACTTGGCTGAGCTCAAATTCCAAACTGTCTCCCCCATGGTGGGCAGTAGCTAAAATCTCAGTGTTTTTTTTAACCTTACCTGGACTTCTTGGATTCTGCCCTCTATTTGTGTACTTCCAGGATCAGTCAGAGATTTAGGCAAAGTTTCAACACAGACTTTAAGTACTCCCTTCCTGGGGACGCCTAGCTGGCTCAGTCAGAGGAGCGTGACTTTTGATCCCAGGGTGAGCCCCATGGTTGGTGTAGAGATTACTTAAATAAATGAAATGTAAAAAAAAAAAAAAAGTACTCCCTTTCTGCCTCTCTCGGTTCAGATTTCTAGCCCGTCCGCCACCTCAGTCTCAACTCTGTCCTTGGGTTTGTCAAACCAAGAAAACAGGGTTTAGCTGCCCTGGCAGGTGAAGAGTGGGACTTGCCTTGAGGCAAGAGGCTATAAACTAAATATGGGAAACTTACAAAGAGCTGCTGCTGTTCTTCAAGCGCTGATCGCTCCTTATCTGCCTGTTTTTGTTTGGCTCTGCCATTGCCTTCAGGCGGGATTTAAAAAGCAATCTTGTCAAGGGTTTCTAGTTCTTATCTAAAGAAGGGTGGTCAGAAAGAAGTTACTCTGACTTTATCCGGGGCAGAATCACTCCACTGATTTGAAAACCTTCCACGATTTCCATTAAAGTCTAGACCAAATCTAGGACTTGGTATGTATTATAGACTCTCCCATGGGTTAGTCGTGTTCCCCTACTTCTGCTCAGCGGTTTGCTGTCTCTGATATTTTGTTCATTTTGTTCCGTCCTATTAAACACCTCTCTGATCTCTGCCTATCAGAATGTTATCCATCTCTCAAGTGCCCCAGGGCTTGGTCCTAGGTCTCTGTCCTAATTTATCAACACTTTCTCCCTGCTGATCTTATCCAGGTCCACAACTTTAAAGACCATCTATATGCTAATGAGTCACAAATCTATATCTTCAGCCCTTTTGTCTCCAAAGATCTCCAGATTTGTGTATGTGTCTACTTATCTCCCTGTGGAGGTCCAGAAGGTATCTCAAATGTAACGTGGTTAAATTAGGATTTTCGTTTACCTCTTCCCTCCGCCTTACCCCCACTGCAGGCCTTCTCGACTTCCACAAATGTCATCACCGTTTATGAGCAGAAATCCTAAGAGTCACCTTTAATTCTGTTTTTAAGATTTTATTTATTTATTAGTTTATTTATTTGTCAGAGGGAGAGAGACAGAGACAGAGAGCACAAGCAGGCAGAGTGGCAGGCAGAGGCAGAGAAAAAGCAGGCTCCCCGCTGAGCGAGGAGCTGCAGAGCTGATGCAGGACACAATCCCAGGACCCTGGGATCATGACTGAGCCACCCAGGTATCCCCAGTCACCTTTAATTCCTCTACTTCCTTTATACTTCACAAGGCTCCAGCAGGAAGTCTTTGGGCTCTATCTTCAGAACAGATCTTGAATCTAGCCACTTCTCTCTCTGGTTGCCAGTGGACTTTAAGTCACCATGAACTCTCACCTGGACTTTTTCATTTGCTTACTCAGAGGTGTTCTTGCTCCTAATCTTACTTCCCTACAATCCCTCCTCCATCCTGCAACCACAGGGATCTTTTAAAAACACAAACCAGATCATGTTACCTTCCTGCTCAACCCTTCGGGGTTTCCCAGAGCACTTAGAATAAACTCCAAACTCCTTCCTATAGCCTACATGGTCTTACCTGATTTGAGCCCCACCTACCCCTTTGACTTCATCTCCTATCATTCTCCCCTTTCCTTATTACACTCTGCTCACACTGACCCTATTTTTTTTTTCTTTCTTCTTTTTTTGAGAGAGAGCAGAGGTGTGTGCATGAGCTGGGAGTTGGTGGGGGAGGGGCAGAGGGAGAGCGAGAATCCGAAGTAGGCTCCACAATCAGCATGGAGCATGGCATGGGCCTCCGTCTAACCACCCGAGATCACAACCCAGAGATCACAACCTGAGCCAAAATCAAGAGTTGGATGCTTAACCAACTGAGGTGCCCTCTTACTGGTATTTCTTGATTTCTCTAAACTCTCTCCCTTTCCCTGGAGCACTCCACTTTCAAATCACTAACTTTTTAAAAAAAATTTATTTATTTGACAGACAGAGATCACAAGTAGGCAGAGAGGCAGGCAGAGACAGAGAGAGGGGGAAGCAGGCTCCCCGCCGAGCAGAGAGCCCAACGCGGCGCTTGATCCCGGGACCCCAGGATCATGACCTGAGCTGAAGGCAGAGGCTTTAACCCACTGAGCCATCCGGGCACCCCTCAAATCACTACCTTCTTGTCAACCGTCTTCCCCATTGGATTGTACTTTCTGTGAAGGCTAGTACCTTTCCAGTAAATTTTTCTTTTTTTTTTTTTAATTTATTCATTTGACAGACAGAGATCACAAGTAGGCAGAGAGGCAGGTAGAGAGAGGGGAAAGCAGGCTTCCTGCTAAGCAGAGAGCTCGATGTGGGGCTCGATCACAGAACCCTGAGATCATGACCTGAGCTGAAGGCAGACGCTTAACCTACTGAGCCACCCAGGTGCCCCTCCAGTAGATTTTTCTTGAAAGAAGAAATGAATGCAGCATTGATGCACTTTCTCCACAAAGCCTTTCCTGTACTTCTCTGATGGCAATATTCTCTCACTGTCCTTGAATTTTATGTCCACATCTCCTTTAGCATTTACTACTTCCTACCTCTTATTATAGCTGTTTGTGTATGTGTTTTATGTTGCCAAATTAACTGTTGATATCAGAATGAGCAGAATCCCTGTCTGATTCATCTAAATATTCCCCATGTGGCATACTACAGGGCTTTGCATGGAGCAATGCTGATAAATGTTGACTGAATGAATAAATAGCCAAGTTACTATTTGTTTCTCTTGAAGGGGAATATCATTAACATTAAAAACAGCACTAACAGGGACGCCTGGGTGGCTCAGTGGGTTAAGCCGCTGCCTTCCGCTCAGGTCATGATCCCAGCGTCCTGGGATCGAGTCCCACATCGGGCTCCTCGTTCTATGGGGAGCCTGCTTCTCCCTCTGCCTCTGCCTGCCACTCTGTCTGCCTGTGCTCGCTCTCTCTCTCTCTCTCTGACAAATAAACAAATAAAATCTTAAAAAAAAAAACAGCACTAACAACTTTCTTAGGCTATTGCTAAATTCCTTTGAAATTAATGAAACAAAATTTACTAAAAGCCCATTTTTTGGTGAAGTGTTTTAAGTGGTTTGTCATGTTTTAGTGCTGATTAGAAATGGCAGAAACGACTGAAGTATTCTAATTGAGGTACATTTGGACAACACTGCCTGAAATGTTCAAGCAACCAATATATCTAAATGTTCTAAAAACATACCAATTAGTCACGACTAATTCAGCCAACAGAATTCTGTGGGTACATTCTATATAATGGATAGGTAGCAATTATGGGGTCGTACTTATAAAGTTTGAATGATGAGTTTTATCAAAATCCATTTCAACATAATTCCAGTCCCTGAAATGGAAAAATTTTCACTTTGATTATACAAATCTTAGAGCTGAATTTCAAATAGACTGCTTTTTATGATCTCATCTTCCTTAGCTCCATTTTACTTATTCTTCCTAGTTTTCCAGCCTTTGCAGCTGAACTATGGTTTTCCCTGGTACTATTTCAAGCTCCTACTCAGCATCTACACTCATTCACCAAGCCCATTAATGTCACACCACCTTCACTTCAGAAAGAAATACTTTTCAATATATTTTTTTCATCTCATAGGACTATTCACAAGTTTTATTGTCATTGGTTGCTGGTCATCTTCAGCTCTTTTTTTTCTTTTTTTACTTGCTTTATTAACTTTTTGTATAGCAAAATTAATACGTTAGATTGTGGACTATTTATTTGGGGGTGATTGTTTACTTTTCAATATTCTCTGCTTTTGCATTTTGCATGGATTCTGCTGCAGTTTGCTCAGGTTCAACAAAGAAGAGTTTTAATAAGTTGAAAAGAGAAATTGAAGCATAGCCAACATGAAAAAAACAGATGATTGAAGACTATGTGACTAAGGTAAATGAAATGCAAACTTAAGAGGCTTCTAATCTTGAACTGCAAAAGATATTGCCCATAAATGACACTGTGGAACAAAGTATTAAATAATTCAAGACCACTGATGTCATTGTTATCTGCACAAAAACATTTAACTGAAGACAGTCTTTTCTGTCTCCAGGTTATCTTGTATAAGAGAGTTCCCCTTCATATACAAGGTTTTGATTCTAGTCATCTTTTTATCCCAGTGGCTAAGCTTTTAGAGTAATGCACACAAGTCTAGTTAACATGAAATGAAGCTAAAGTATTGGCCTTTTGTATTTATACCAGAAGTGGCTTATCAGTTAGGATGTTTTGGACTGCAAAGAGCTGAAGACCCAACTGAAAGAAGCTTAAGGAATAAAGAAATTGTTATCTTATTTAACAAGAAAACTGAGGATAGAATGGTTGCAAGGTTATGTAATTCAGAGGCTTGATAATGTTATTAAAAGCTGGGGCTTTTTTCTTATTTTTCTCTGCCATTCTCAGAGAATTGGTTTGGTCCTCAGGCTTGTCTCATCACGGCTGCAAGATGTTTATAACAGCTTCTACTGTCATATGCAGACAACAGAAATTTATTCTCTTATAGTTCTGTTGGCTCTAAGCTCAAAATCAGTTGTCAACAGAGTTGGTTCCTTCTGGGGGTTCTGAGGGAGAATCTGCTTCATGCTTCTCCCCTAGTTTTTGCTAGTTGCCAACAATCCTTGGCATTCTTTGGCTTGTAGATGCATTGCTCCAATATATGTCTCTGTCTTAACATGGAGCTCTCCTCTGTGTGTCTCTGTGTCCTTGCCTGGCTTTCTTATAAGGACCCCAGGTACTGGTTTAGGGGCCTACTTAATCCAGTATGATCTCATCTTAACTAATTACATCTGTAAAGACCCCATTTCCAAGTAAAGTCACATTCTGAGGATCCAGGTGGACATGAATTTTGGGGGGATACTATTCAACCCAGGACAGTAGTGAAATGCTTTCTAGATCCTTGTGACCCTTGATAACTTGATGGGAAAGAAAGAAGAGTTTTTCCAAAGGAAAATCAGTAGCCTGTGTGAAGGAAAGTGATATGAAGAACAGTGTAATAAACTTCTCTCATTATTAAACAATTATACTCCCATGTGTAAGTGTTTACCACATTCCTATACATACACCTCTAAAAACTACTATTTTATTTTTGAAGGGCTCCTTCTCTATTCTCTGAATACATTATAGGTATTAAGCAACTCTTTCTATAACATTCATGCAAAGATATGTATACATGTACAAGACTACGTGAATACTATAGGTAGCAGACAGCTTGCTTTGTAGTGAATGATTAATGGCAAATACACATTTGATGAGGTTTCAAGAAAATTAAAATAAAGCAAAAACAGAAACAACAAATGCTGATTGGATAGTATTTAACAAAGAAAGATTCTCAATATAATTTCCCCAAGTATGTCCAATCAGTTGTAAAGTTCTTGATGTTAATCTTTCCCAAGACTTCTTCCTGTCATAAGTAGAAATTCAAAGAAACTCATTCTTAAATATCTCTGGCACTATTATTGCTCTACCCTTAAATGTTAA
Organism: Lutra lutra; assembly: GCF_902655055.1. Lineage (NCBI taxonomy): Eukaryota > Metazoa > Chordata > Mammalia > Carnivora > Mustelidae > Lutra > Lutra lutra. The sequence continues at coordinate 83,503,759 of NC_062296.1, read as the reverse complement.
GGTAAATGTAGATTTTAACATTCTGAGCCCTCAGGGTAAAAACTGGCCAGGAATTTATCAGAGTACCATAGAAAATTAGTGAACTCAGACTACTTAGCAGCACGGCTAGAAAGAGCAGGAAAGAAGACAGGATCTGGTATCTTAAACTTCTTTTTGGTTTTTCAGAAGAATATGGGTAATAGATATCATGTTCTTCCCTTGTCCAGGTAGTCTAGAGGAATTGGTGGATAAATTGTCACAAATGTAAGCACACCTCGTTCTTTCTTTTATGTAACAATTATCACACTTAGTATTTCTTAGTTCTGATCATCCCTATTCTAATATAAGCCCCATGAGAAGAAGGACTAAGCCTGTCTTATATATTTTTGTGTCCCTAGGGCTTGCTTGGCACAGTGACTAGCAAAGGGGAAACAATGAAATATTTGTTGAAGTAAGTTGAAATAGAAATGGGCTTAACTCCTTACAGATATGGATAACTCTACTGCTGAACACTGGATGAGATGTCCTGGTACCCTATTATAAGTATTGATTTTTTAGTGTCACCTTGGCTGACACTGCAAGGTGCTCCCCAGTAACCATTCTTTTCATCCTTAGTTGGGAACATGGCCACCCAAAATGAAGACTATGTTTCCCAGTTTCCCTTGCAACTCAGTGTGGCTAATGGGATATTAGCAGAAACGATGTGTGACAGTTTCCAAGAATCTTCCTTAAAGGATGGCCAATGTGTGCTTTTTGTTTCTAACCTTATTTTCCCCTTTTTCATCTTGCTGTCCAAGGCACAGGTATGAAGACTAGAGCTCTAGCTGCTATTTTAGACCACAAGAACAAGGGCCACACCCTAGGGTTGTAAGGAGCTTGGGTTCTTGAGGACTTTGTGAAGCAGGGCTACTATACCAGCCCCGGATGGCTTACTTCTTTAGTGTCCCCTAACCCACCACAAGGTTTTATGTGAGAGAAAAATAAATTTATATTTATTTAGGGCGCAGTTGTTTTGGGTCTTGCTATTGGCTACCAAATCTAACCCAAGCGATAGATGGAAACAAGATTTCAGGATGCTACTGTTGGAAGATGGCTTGGTTGGAGCTCACCACTCTCATTTGACAGTTGATGACCAAAGAGGTTAAGTCATATACTCAGGTCACAAAAGTGGAACGAAGGTAAAGCTGGATCTAAAATCCTGTTCACTTCAGATCACTTTTTCCTACTCCATGTTGCCTATTTGATGAGACACATCCGTTAAAAAAATAGTCCGTAACTTCATTCTTATTTTTCCATTGACTTTAGTTAAAATATTGTGGTATAACCAGTCACAAGTAAATAATCTTTCAGTGAATTGATTTGAATATTTTGGTGGAAAAGATGGTGTTTCTTTCATATCTACTAATCCTTCAGCTATCTGCTTGAAACTCTCAGAATTTTGTCTATTTATGAGGATATTAAATTAGGCTAATGTAGATGGATTATAAGATAATGCTTCACAACTGGTGAACGATGTACAACATGATCTACCCTAACTTGAATATTCTTTGGACAAAATTTTAGCTTGATACAAAATAATGCCTAGTTATTTTATCAAGTCTTTATGCCATGTTTATCAATAAGATATCCTTTTTTGTGGACTATATAATAAAAGCTGAATAAAGAGATCATGAATGTTAATGCAGTTTCCAGAAGTTATTACCTTTCAAAGAAGCTTAGGTGTTGGGAGAAATCCTTAACTATAAAATATATTAAGAGTAACCAAGGCCAGAGGCAGGGACTTCTCTGGCTGAGCTCTGGTTCTCAGTCTTAAATAGTTCATTTTCCATTTTTTTCTAGTACAAATCTTGAAACTATCATTGCCAGACATTAATCAAAGATCACATATTTAATGGTGATTTTTTTTCTAACCAAAGACATGACTGGTGCTTTCCATTACAGTAAACTGAACAACATATAACTCGAAAAACAACCAAACATTGCTAAGAGATTGACTGTAGAATCTTTCTGTCATGATAAAGTTAGTTTGATTCCAATAATTTATCATTTGTGGTAATTTTATTGCATTTTCTTTGTACAATCCTTAAAAATTTTTAAGTAGTAATGTAATACAGGAACACTGAAGGGAGTATATATTTATCTGCCCTACTGTGGGAGAATGTTAAAGGACATAAGTTGCACTAAGGCAGTAGTTCATAAATATTTTGAGGTCATAATCCCTTAAGAATTTGATGCAATTTTTGGATCCATCCCAAGAAAATACCTATATTCAGGGTAGCAGACTTAATTGGGACTGTCTCCCTAACACCTTTCTTCACAGAACTGCCTTTAGAAAATTTTGAAAATTTTCTTAGCCACCTAGTTATCATAGGAGATAACTATGTTATGGCTAGATAACTAACCACTTTTAGTTATCATAGGAAACCCAAAGCTGGTACAAGATGAGCTCAGCCCTGCCTACATCTCATTGGTCAGTAGATGACCACCTGACCCAAGTCAAGCCAATCAGAGTCTGAGCCCAAGACTTTAGAACAAAAAAGGAGAAAGATGGCCAATCTGTCATCAGATACTTTAAAAAGTGAGAGTTAAAGCTCTTAAGTATTTGTTAGTCATGTTTTCCATCACCTGGAAAAAGTCAGTTTTCACCAAGGGAAGAAGAATAAAGCCAGTGTGCAGAGAGAAGTATGATAGAGTTCATCAACTGTGTCTCTTATTCTAGTGGTTTTGAGGGCTCAGCCAATCATACTTATGACTTGGGGTTCTGTGAGAAATCTTTATACTAACGTCCTCTTTCTCCTGAAACAAGTTTAGTTTGAGTATTTTTTACTTGCAAAAGAGAGAGTACTACCTATAGCACACAGATGTACATGAAACTGTCCCTTCAATATTAGGGGATTTACCAGGGGTTAAAAACTCCATGGTATTAGTGTGATTACTCACAATCAAATGGATTTTGCTAATTAGACAAGAATCACCTATTAAATAAATTCAACATGTCTTATATTTACAAAAGTCTGTTTGCAGTTTATTGTCCATATGTATGAAACAAATTTTGTTTCATTAGCAGTGTCCTACAATATGTACTTTCCCCTATTTCAGACATCTCCATCCATACTCTCAAGATTTAAAAAAAAAATTTAAGTGCTTTTAACATTATTGTATTGATTTTGCTTTTGAATATAAAACGAGAGAAGAAAAACAACAGCATGCCACTTTATTTTCTCCTGTTCTAGGAAGCAATCAGGACCCAATAAACCATAAAAATAAAATTTATAGGAGTTCAGTTGGTGAATCAGAATGAAAATTTTATTAATTTATATACAGGGGTGTAGACTTTCCTAGTGATTTGAACCACAGAGTCTTTTCTCTAAGGTACCCCCTTCATGATATACCTAGAAGCCATTTTATTTATTGGAAGGTCATGCTGAGGAAGATGGAATTGGAGAGAGAAGAAATCAGATGGTAAGAGATATAGTATCCAGGCTTTGCACAATCCTAATGAACTACTCTTCTGAAAAACAGAATTGTAGTCAATTGGAAAGTTATAGATATCTTTCTTGTTGCACAGACAATTATTTTTTGGCATCTGTTCTGCTGGATGGATCCTGGGTATCTTCTTGAATTTTTAAAATTTTCATCAGAGACATTACCTTCTCTCTGACTTTTGATTGATTCACTGTTTATGTAGCTCCTGGCTTTTGCCTCAACTTCCTGGACCAGGAGCTCTTTATTATTAACAGCAGATTTGACCAGGAGAAGGTCTATAGAAAGTTGGGTACTGAGAGCAATTCCACTTCTAATCATAAGAATAAACTTAATAAAACTAAAAGAAAAACATGGAACAACAACTTATGCAAACTATAGGGTCACACAGCCTGAGAATAAATTCTCTCTGAAAGGAGAGACTAAGCTTTTGGAAGATGGAATAATTCTCTTCAGCTAAATCTGCTCCCATTTCATTTACATGAGGCCTCCATGATGAGAGATATTGCCTTTTATTATATCTGTAATAGAGTAAGAGCTACACACAGTATTTCATCAAAGAGTGTCAAAATCTAGAGGCTCTCCATATTTCCTGCTTTAAAATATTCATGCTTCCTTTCTTATGTCCTTTTGATCCCATAAATGCTATTGTGTTTCCAAAGGAGAACACTTACAGGCTTTAGAAATGTACACGGGTTATGACATTTGTAGCCAGGCTCTGACATTTAGATGGGTTCATATTCAAAACACATCCTTCAAAAGTAGCATATAAAACAGGGAAATAAAATCAGAGAAAAGTGACTATGCACCCCCATCGGGGTTTTACTTCAGGTCTTAAGTAGGAATTGAACTGATTGAAATAAAAAAATGTCTGCAGCACGGTTCTTGTGAGTAAACCATCTTAGAAGTGGATCTTCCAGCCCCAATCAAGCCTTCAGATGACTGTAACTGTGATGAACAGCTTGACTGCAACCTCAAGAGAGGCCAGGAGCAAGGACCTCCTGGCTAAATGACTGACAAATCCCTGACTCACAGAGATTATAAGATAATAAATGTTTATTGCTCCTTTAAGTTGTTAATTTTGAGGTCATTTGTTATAAAGCAATGATAATTGATAAAGCCTATAAGGTACTATGTAATCTTGCCCAAGGCTACTGTTCTGATTCCATCTTCTACCACTGTTCCTATTGTCCATTCCCTCCAACTACAGTGACTGTTTTACTATGTATTGACTCATTAAGCATGTCCGGGTCTCAGAGCTTGTGTTCTTACTGTTACTCTTATTTGGAGTGCTCCTTCCACATATCTCTACATAATTCACTCCTTCAAATAACTCATGTGGAAACAAGAAGATATATATTTTAAAAATCAATAGTTTTTCTCTTTTCTAGCAATAAATGCCAGAAAAGAAAATTGAAAACATCTATTCCATTCATAATATTGGGGGAAAAAAACATATGAGGTTCATAAAAGAAAGCTAATAAAAAAGGTTCAGAACTGCCATGAAAAGGCTTATAAACTCAAACTGAAGGTTATAAAACAAATCTTACCAAATGTAAAGACATTTTGAATCTTGGAGAGACAACATAACAAGCTCGATTCTCTCCAAATTAATATATTAGTCCAATTAATTCTAGTTAGAATGCCAATAGGCGAATTTATTTATTTATTTATTTTTAAAGAGCTTATTTGTTCATTTTAGAGAGAGAGAGCATGCACAGGCAAGGGGACCAGCAGACAGAGGAAGAGGGAGAGTCAGGTTTCCCCACTGAGTGAAGAAACTAATGCGGGGCTTGATCCCAGAATCCTGGGATCATGACCTGAGTCAAAGACAGATGTTTAACCGACTGAACCACCCAGGCACCCTGAATTTTTGTGTCTTAAAAAAAAAAATTCTTTTTTTATTAGATGAGAAAATAAAGGTCTGAGGAGAGTCAGGCATTTTTTCTTTTGAAGTATTAGAATAGCAGGAACAATATTTTCCAAAATGAGAGAACATATTGTAAGGCCTGATCAATATAGTAACAGATAAGTATAAACAAATAGTTCAGTGGGAAAACATGGAGTCCAGAAAGTTTTCAACATATATAAGAATTTAGTAATGACAAATAATTGTGGGAGAGAGAGAATTGTGGGAGAGAACTGAGAATTGCAAGAGAAACAAAAATTGTGAGAATTTTGAGAACATAGAATTATGGAAGAGACAGGGAATTGTGGGAAAGGACATAGAATTGAGGAGAGGCAAGGAGAGACACAATTGTGGCGAAATTGTGAGAGCAACAAAAACTGTGGGAAGCATAAGGAATTTGGAAGAGTCAAAAAATTGTGGGAAAACCTAAAGAATTATGGGAGCAAATGGAGAAATGTGGGAGAGATGGGGATATATAGGAATGAATGGAGAATTGCAGGAGAGAATGGGGGAATTGTGGGAATGAACAGGGAACTGTGAAAGAAAGAATTGTGGGAGAAAATGGAGAAATGTGGGAGCCACAGGGAACTGTGAGAGAGAATGGGGGAATTGGAGAGAATGGAGGTTGTGGGAGAAATAAGGAACTGTGTGAGGATTGTGCGAGGTAAAGAACTGTGGGCCACATAAGGAATTGTGAGAGGGACAAAGAATTGTGGAAGAAATCTGAGAACTGGGGGAGAATTAAGGAATTATGGAAGAAACCAGAGAATTGTGGGAAAGGCAAGGAATTGGGGGAGAAAATGGAGAATTATGGGAGAATGGAGTTTGGGGGGAATATAAGGAATTGTGGGAGAGAGGTAACTGTGGTATAGACATAAGGAACTGTAGGAGACATAAGGAACTGTAAGGAAACCAGGGAAGTGTGGGGGACAATTGAGAATTACAGCAAAGACAGAAAGTTTTAAGAGAGACAGAGAGACAGAATTGCGTGAGAGACAAGGAATTGTGAGTGAGAATGAAAATTGTAGGAGAGGCAAGGAATTGTGGAAGAAATCAGAGAAGTGGGGGAGAAATAAGGAATTGTGATAGCAACAAGGAATTGTGATAGCAACTAGAGAATTTGGGGAGAGACGGAATTGTGGGAGATAAGGGAGAAGTGTAAGAGAAGGGAGAACTGTGGGATAAAGATGGACTATTTATTTCTGTTTTATTTATTTTTATTTTTAAAAGATTTTATTTATTTACTTGAGAGAGCGCACAAGCAGGGGGAGAAGAGGGAGAGGGAGAAGCAGGCTTCCCATTGAGCAGGGAGCTTGATGTGAGGCTCAATCCCAGGACCTCGGGATCATGACCCAAGCTGAAGGCACACACTTAACCTCTGAGCCACCCAGGCGCCCCAAGATGGACTATTTAATGCATAGGGCAGACATAACAATGAAAACAAAATTGGACCTTATACATACAAATACATTTTAGATGGATTAAACACTTGCATGTTAAAAATGAAATAATAAGCACCCTGTTAGAAAATCTAGGAAACTACACATAGCAGGTGGAATAGCTTAGACTTTTGTAACCAGAACTGGGCCAGGCTATATATATCTTTATAAAATTACAAAAATGTCCATAATTTTTTAAAAAAAGATTTTATTTATTTGTCACAGAGAGAGCACAAGCAGGCACAGTGGCAGGCAGAGGCAGAGAGAGAAGCAGGCTCCCCACTGGACAAGGAGCACGATGTGGGACTCGATCCTAGGACCCCGGGATCATGACCTGAGCCGAAGGCAGCGACCTAACCGACTGAGCCACCCAGGTGTCCCAAATGTCCATAACGTTAATCAGTGAACAATATACTTGAAAAAACTTAAGCAACAGGGGTGCCTGGGTGGCTCAGCGGGTTAAAGCCTCTGCCTTCAGCTCAGGTCATGATTTCAGGGTCCTGGGATCGAGTCTCGCGTCGGGCTCTCTGCTCAGCGGGGAGCCTGCTTCCTCCTCTCTCTCTCTCTCTGCCTGCCTCTCTGCCTACTTGTGATCTCTGTCAAATAAATAAAATCTTTAAAAAAAAAAACAAAAAACAAAACAAAACAAACTTAAGCAATAGCAGGCAGACATATATTTTATAAGAAAAAACTTTTTAGGGTGCCTGGGTGGCTCAGTTGGTTAAGCAACTGCCTTCACCTCGGGTCATTATCCTGGAGTCCTAGGATCGAGTCCTGCATCGGGGCTCCCTGCGTAGCAGGGAGTCCGCTTCTCCCTCTGACCCTCCCCCTTCTCATGCTCTCTCTTTCTCTCATTCTCTCTCTCTCTCTCAAATAAATAATACATAAATAAATAAATAAAATCAATCTTAAAATCTTAAAAAAAAATCCCCCCCCCAAAAGAACTTTTTAACTCAGGGTAAAAATGGGCAAAAGATTTAAAGAGGCAATTATTTCAAAACTCTCTCGTGAAAATATTTTTTCAATCTAAGTTCTTGAAGGAGAACACATTTTTACTGAACTGAAAAACATTTAAAAATCTCTATCAGAGGCTACTGGGTGGCTCAGGTGGTTAAGCATCAGACTCTTGGTTTCTGTTCTGATATGATCTCAGGGTGTGGGATCAAGACCTGTGTCAGGCTCCGAACTCAGTGTGGAGTCTGCTTGAGAGACCGTTCCCCTCTGCTTCTCCCCATGCTCACGCTCTCTCATTCTCTGTAAAACACATACATACATACATACATACAAGGTCTTAATAAGCTTCCTACATTTCTATTTTCTACAAATAATTTCTCTACCAATAGAAAAAAAAAACCAGGCCAAAATGCAAATCCAGATGGTCAACAACATGTGAAAAGATGCTCTTAGCAAAGGGAAATGCAAATTAAGGTAACGGTAAGACATTGCCCAAGAAACAGGCATAACATGTAAAAGGATCTATAACTTTTTCTGGTTGAATGCACGGCAAAATGTACTCTCTTTCATTGCCGGATAATATCTGACCTGCTACAGTTTTTTGCAAGACAACCTGGCAGCACCTTTTAAAACTAAAAATCTCCAGGCCACTTGACCCAGTTATCTCTTTTCAGGGTATCTGAGTCTTAGAAATTAAAAACAACAATAATGAACACACACACACACACACACACACACACACACACTGCTTGTAGTGGCAGAAGATGGTTATCAAAGTAAATGACTATCAATAGAGAATAGGTAATCAAATTAGGGTATACAGGTTTACTTGGAAATTTCCAAATGGCATTTCTTTCCTTTTTTTTTTTTTTTAAGATTTTTATCTAGTTATCTGTCAGAGAGAGAGAGAGAGAGCCCGCGCACGCACAAGCAGGTTGATTGCGGCAGGCAGAGGCAGAGGGAGAAGCAGTATCCCCACCAAGCAGGGAGCCAGATGTGGGGTTCGATCCCAGCACCCTGGGATCATGACCTGATCCGAAGGCAGAGGCTTCACCAACTGAGCCCCCCAGGCTTCCCTCTAAATGGTATTTCTTATGGAGAAAAGGTGCAAAAAAGCATGTACAGTATAATCTTATTTTTCTAAAATAAGACCAAAATAACCCCTTAACTGTATATGTACAGAGGTGTGTGTGTGTGTGTGTGTGTGTGTGTGTGTGTGTGTGTACACAATATGAGCTTGGAGAAAATATGTATGAATAGAGATGAAATTGCTGTCATGGATTATTTGGAAGGGGGATATATGCCAGAGAGGGAGGCAAGAAGGGGAGAGGGAAGCCAAGCTGAACAGGAAGAGAATTTAAAAAGACTGCACCCAAACTCCAAATGTGTATGATATGATAACATGTATGCATTTTTGTAAAATTATATTTGTGAGTAGAAATGTAAAAAGGAAAAAATTTTGAATGCAAATACCAGATTTTTTTTTTTAAGAAAAGTAAGTGCTCTGAACCCAGGGCATAATTTGAAAACATTTTTGTAAGGTGAATTCTTGCCATGAAATTCTTTTCATTTTTCTCCTTTCCTTTTCCTTTTTCACTATGAGCCAAAGACCAGAAAAGAAGTGGTAATGCACAAGTTCTAATTGAGTTCTGGTTATCATAAATTTTCCCTAAAGAAAGAGAATTACATTTGCTAGTATGGCCCCAAATTTTCCGTGGAGATGCCTTTTAGCAGAAAACAGTAAATTTATATTTTGCATTTTTCTCTTTAATACATCCATGCTTGTGATAATATAAAATATTTAAATGCTTTAGCCAAAGTATTTAATATCCTGTCTGACTAGCAGGTAGGGTCTTTCCTGGAAACAGAGGGCACACCCAAAATGGGTACCAGAAGAGGATTTGACAGAAGGAGTACTTACAAAAGCACCAGCAGGGGTTAGGGGGTCAGGAAGGGAGACTGCATTACTCTGGAAGTAGTAATATTGAGAAGCTGTTGCCATGCCTGGACATGCTGGAGCAAGGGGAGGGAGTGGCTATTGGGACCCAGCTGTGTGGAGTGGACTGTCTGAGAGTCGCTGTGGCCTTCAATAGACAGGTTCAGCCAGCCTGTGGATCCTGTGGAAACAGAACTGAGGGACTCAATATCCCAGCCTCCTGCTCTTCCCACCCTCTGACCTGTTGATGCTCCCCATTCTTCGTACACAACTGGAGGCCAGAAGACAAGGGAGCCTTGATGCAATCCAAACAGCTCACCCTCCAGGAGCACAGAACTGGGTAGAAGGGGATGGAGAGTGGATCTGAAGGGGCAAAGATTTCATCACTCTTTTTTTTTAAAGATTTTATTTATTTATTTGTCAGATAGATCACAAGTAGGCAGAGAAGCAGGCAGAGAGAGGAAGGGAAGCAGGCTCCCCGCTGAGCAAAGAGCCCAACACGGGGCTTGATCCCAGGACCCTGGGATCATGACCTGAGCCAAAGGCAGAGGCTTTAACCCACTGAGCCACCCAGGCACCCCTCATCACTCTTTTTTACAACCAGTTTCTTTAGATAACTTGATGGTTGGTAGAAATCAATCATAATATTTAATCCATGGCTTCAGTTATCCCATGACCTTGGCCTTATACTAATGGGAACCCATACTTGAAAATCTTAGCATGGAGCCATATGACACTAGCTATCATATGATATAGTTAAAGTAGTTAGATGCCACCCAAAACACAGAAGAGAAGCTCCTGAGTTTAAGACCCAGAACAAGTAAACTCTGATGGGAGCTGGGAAGGAGAAGAGAGAATGAAAAATTTAGGTTTTCTCAAGGAGGAAGGAAAATCTCAGGACATAAGGGATGAAGTTCAGAAAATAAATTTCACTAATGTAACCATTTTGTCTAAAGTTGGTTAGGTTCAGATGTGTGTACTCTATATGCAGATCAAAGATCATTTGTCTAGGTGTTAGGATATCTGGGTTTGGATCTCTGCTACTACTTGGTTCCGTCATTTTGGGTAAATCATTTCTCCTCTTTGAGCTTGTTTCATTCTCCATATAAAAGGATAGGGCTAAAGATCTAAGCTTCCATCCAGTTCTATGTTCTATGATGCTTTTATTTCACTCAAACAGATATTTTTCTAAAGGTTTTATTGTTTTAAAAGATTTTACTTATTTATTTATTTGTCAGAGATAAATTATTCGAGAGAGAGAGAGAGCGAGAGCGAGAGTGCACCAGCAGGCAGAGTGGCAGGCAGAGGCAGAGAGAGAAGCAGGCTCACTGCTGAGCAAGGAGCCCGATGTGGGACTCGATCCCAGTACCCTGGGATCATGACCTGAGCCAAAGACAGCGGCTTAACCAACTGAGCCACCCAGGTGTCCCTTAAAGGTTTTATTTTTATGTGATCTCCACAACCAATGTGGGGTTCAAACTCACAACCCCAAGATCGAGAGTCACAGGCTCCACTGACTGAGCCAGCCAGATGCCCCTCAAACAGAAATCTTAAGAATGACTTGATTAAAACCTTAAAGTTGAGTAAAAAAAATAGTTCAGAGTCTTTAGGACAAGAGTCTAATTAAAATTATGATTTCAAGCAACTTCTAATTTTACCCTAATTTTCCTCATTATAGAATTCAGCAGGCCACAAAGAGACAATAAACCTCCCTGTTCGATGAACACCAAGTTCAAAGAATTATATCCATATGGAACACTATTATTGGGTAATGACAATAGAGTACTTTAGGAAGAGATAGCAAAAATCAGGAGATAATTTTTTTTTAATTTTAGTTTTTTTTTTAAAGATTTTGTTCATTTATGTGACAGAGAGAGACAGCAAGAGAGGGAACACAGCAGGTGGAGTGGGAGAGGGAGAAACAGGCTTCCCGCCATCAGGGAGCCCGATGCGGGGCTTGATCCCAGGACCCTGGGATCACAACCCAAGCCGCCTAAGGCAGACACCTAACAATTGAGCCACCCAGGCATCCAGAGAGATAATCTGGTTTTAGTAGATCAAATTACAGATGAAAATCACTGAAACATCTACAGTCTACTTCTTGTAGTATCATACAGAAATCTCAGAAAAACAATACTGCTAAGAATGTAAAAGAAACGGGAAAAGTACAAAGATGGAATCATGTATACTATGGCCTATTGTATCCCTTTCTGTTTAGCAAAGGGAGTACCTATGTTAAGGCTACCTCAGAATTACATGAATGGGTATGAAAACAGTCACATTGCTGTGGTATGCCGAGAAAGCAGCAATGGAAGTTGCAGTTTGACTCTTTCTTTACTCTCTATTTTCATATATATCAAATGTTCTTGGATCATTTTTATAAATTGATTCTCTCTCTGTCATGACTGGAGGACAAAAACAGTGATATCTATAAAGATCTTTTGATGATGGTACTTACTACCAGAGACTCTCTTAATTTTATTATTTATTATTATTATTATTTTAAGATTCTATTTATTTATTTGAGAGAGAGGCAGTGAGAGAGAGCATGAGAGAGGAGAAGGTCAGAGGGAGAAGCAGACTCCCCATTGAGCTGGGAGCCCAATGCAGGACTTGATCCCGGGACTCTGGGACCATGACCTGGGCCAAAGGCAGTCGCCCAACCAACTGAGCCATCCCGGCACCCACAGAGTCTCTCTTAATTTTAGAGCAACATTGGTTTAGGTCTACTTGATTAATTCATATTAACAATAAAGAAAGGAGAGGGTCCCTCAAACAGGGCAAAGGTGGAAGTGACTTGTAATTTGTCAGTATCTAAATATGAGTAACTTTAGAGATAAAAGGCTCTGCTAGTAGGCAGTAATAGCTAGAAGACTAGAAAGCCACTATTGTATGCTAATTAGCCAATGTTGCCTAGAAGAAGATGTTCTATGATAGAATATGGTGTAGGCTGTTAGTCAGTTTTGTATAGGGAAAGATCAAGTTGGGATGTGGCCCATCTGCTAGGGTCAGGGCAGTGGGTGTTGGGAAAAGAGGGGTTGAATTTAGCAGATAAAGTACAGCATCCACAGGGGGTGGTAAAACCCTGTTGTAATTTCAGGTAAACAACAGGCACAGGAAGTTAAGAGGTTCTGGGAGTTGTAATAAAGAGGCTGAATGCATTTTGAAGGAACCTGGGGAGGGGAGATGGGTGAATGCAGGTAGACAGGCAGGGGAAACAGGTGGTATGGCAGCCTGCTGGAACTTAGGAGCAGAACTGTATTAGTTTGCTCTAACAAAGCACCGCAGACTGGGGGTCTTAAGCAACACAGACTTATTGTTTCACAGTTCTGGAGGCTAGAAGTCCAAGATCAAGATGGCAGCAGGGATCTTGAGGGCTCTGAGGGAAAAATTCATTCCAGGCTTATCTCTGAGGCTTGAAGCTGGTTGTCATCTTCCTGTGCCTTCATATCATCTTCCCTCTATGGGTGTCTCTGTGCCCCAATTTCCCGTTTTCATAAGGACACCAGTCAGACAGAAATAGGGCCTGCTCTAATGATCTTATTTACCTTGATTATCTCTGTAAAGACCTATATCCCAAATAAGGTCACATTCTGAGGTACTGAGGGTTAGGACTTCAACATGAAAATTAAAAAAAAAAATTATTTGTTTTAGAGAAGGAGAGAGAGGATGAGAGCATGAGTGGGGGTAGGAGAGACAGAGGGAGAGACAGAATCCTGAAACAGACTTCCTGCTCAGCGCCAAGCCGTGTGGGGGTGGAGGCTCCATCTCACACCTCCCCCTCCCCCTCCCCCACTGAGATCTTGACCTGAGCCAAAATCAAGAGTCAGACTCAACTGATTGAGCCACCCAGGCACCCCTCAACATGAATTTTTGGGTGTGTGTGTGGCTGGGGTGGGGCACGATTCAACCCATAAGGATTGAGGAACTCAAGATGAAGCCCTAGTGCTGTGAGGGGACTCAGGAATGAGACACAGAAACCAAGACAGAACTTGGATTATTTGAGCTGGGACAGATGGTGGGCCAAATCTTGGAAATAACATAATTACCAGAACCGGAGTCTGGAGCCAAGGCTGATGGATGCTCAGGTACCTGAATTGACGTACATGAACTAATGAAAGCTGGGCTAAGCCTGTGGGCATAGTCAAGAGGAGGTCTCAACTTCTGGGAGAGAGAGGCCAGCAAAGACTGAGACTCCATGGGACTCCATGAAGGACCGGAAAATTGCACGTGAAATGGAAAACCGAAGTGGGAGGCATTGACTCAGTATGCTCCTTAGAGAAGCCTGTATAGAAAAGTTTTGCCAAGATTGCCTGCTCCTGTTCCCTGCCCAAATGGGTATAGCCAGAAGCCAATTATCTTTGCTCCCTATTTCCTTAAACCTGGGGTGTCACAACCCTAGGTTCTTAAAGGTACGTCAGGGATGGGTGCTTGGAGCCACCAGATAAATATAGTCCATATTTCTAGAGCACACTTTTACATGGAGATTATAATGGAATTGGATGCAAAGTTTGTGAATTTTTATGATAAATTGTAGGACTTGAGAGAAATTTCATGCTTGTAGAGTTCAGTCGGCTGTTTGGGTCCCACCCATGTCCCTTTGACACTCATCATTCATTTATAAGCCAACTGGTGTCTTACTGCAAACACCTGGAACTCTCTGCCTGAGGGCTTTCTATTGGTTTGAGGAGTAGACAGCTAATAATCCAGGGATTTGTCCTCAGTCAATAATGAATGAGAGCTGGAATTTAAATACTCCAGCTTCCTTGACTTGGAGTGGGGGAGGAAACTTTGATTTATGTTCCATAGTATCTCCCAAAAGTCCCCAGTGGGATTAAGCCCCATGGCCACAGAGGTAACCTGTTCACTGAAGCACCCTGGATTGGCTTCCTTATCTTTTTTTAAAAAAAGATTTTATTTATTTATTTGAGATCTAGAATGAGAGAGAGAGCGAGCGAGCAAGCATGAGTGGGGGGAAGAGGTAGAGCGAGAGGGACAGTGACAAGTGGCCTCTCTGCTGAGCATGGAGCCTGATGCAGGACTCCATCCTGAGATCATGACCTGAGCTAAAGGCAGACGCGTAACTTGACTGAGCCACACAGGCGCTCTTGACTTCCTTACCTTTTTGGCTCACATCCCCCACTCTCCTATGGGTGCTTCTTAGGATTGCCTCTCAAATAAGCCACTCAAATTCTAGTCTCTAGACTGCTTTTAGGGGACAACTTGGCCAAACCCCTGAATCTGGTCTGAACCAAGCCCCCAGACTCTATGGTTGGTGGGATGATGGTGGAACTTTAGGGGTTTATATCCTCTGCCTTTATTTATTTATTTATTTATGTAGTTAACCCTGTTTATTATAGGTTAGCAGTGTTTCAAATGGTGGAGCTTCTACTGGTCTTTCAACTCCTTTAGTCTTCTGATGGCAGACTTTACTATGATGGCAGAAATGGTGTTGTAGGTCCAGGCACTGCCAGTGATGGTTTTTATGCTGGAGCCACAATGCCAGATCCCCACAGCTTGTCTTTTCACTTGGTTTTGCCACAGGAGGAGCAGTTGTACTTGGCTTATCTCAATCTTCTTCACCATTTTCCTGAGGGAGGCTCCATAACAGAGCCCATATTTACCCACACTGCCACAAACTAGGTCTGAGCCCAGAGAATATATCCTCTGCCTTTATTGTTTTTAAAGATTTTATTTATTTATTTGACAGAGATCAGGAGTAGGCAGAGAGGCAGGCAGAGAGAGAGGAAGGGAAGCAGGTTCCCCACCGAGCAGAGAGCCCGATGTGGGACTTGATTCCAGGACCCTGGGATCATGGTCTGAGCCCAAGACAGAGACTTTAACCCACTGAGCCACCCAGGTGCCCGTCCTCTGCCCTTAAAGTAACGTTGCTGGTCAGTTAAGAAACACTGGCTTAGGGGCACCTGGGTGGCTCAGTGGGTTGAAGCCTCTGCCTTCGGCTCGGGTCGTGATCCCAGGGTCCTGGGATGGAGCCCCGAGTAGAGCTCTCTGCTCAGCATGGACCCTGCTTCCTCCTCTCTCTCTGCCTGCCTCTCTGCCTACTTGTGGTCTCTGTCAAATAAATAAATAAAATCTTTAAAAAAAAAAAGAAAGAAAGAAACACTGGTTTAAGAGACTGAATCATATTGCACTTGGAACTGTTTTAACTGGTAGCCTTCCACCTTTTTCTTCCCCTCACTTACCCGTGAGGTACTGTATATTATCTTCAATGATTCAGGTGAAGTCTGACAAAAAGCACTTTAGGTTATACTCTCTTTATTACCCTCCAAATACAGGCACCTAAAAAGTAGCAGAGACCCGAGAGCAACACGCCAGCTCACAGTAAAGCTCAGCGCCCTCAGCACGCGCCGTGGGTTGTGGAGGAATCGCCATGATTCCCCCAGAACGAGCTTCTTTCTCTGGAGTGTGATTTACCTTTTTTTAAAAGACGCATATACTTAAAAAGTACCAGTGGATTTCTCTGTTCTTAGAAATGGTTCTTTCTCTTTTCTTTTTTAAAGATTTATTTATTTATTTATTTGACAGACAGAGATCACAAGCAGGCAGAGAGGCAGGCAGAGAGGTGGGGGAGAAGCAGGCCCCCTGCTGAGCAGAGAGCCCAATGCGGGGCTCGATCAAAGGACCCTGGGATCATGACCTGAGCCGAAGCCGAGGCTTAACACACTGAGCCACCCAGGCGCCCCAGAAATGGTTCCTTTTCTTTGGCTCTTCTTTAAAAATGAGAATGTTGCTTAATAAAACACGTTTAGTGGCAGTGATGCCCCTTGACTTGAGGTCCACCAACACGAAGTGGAAAGTGTGAGTGATTCCCTCATCCTTCACCCTGCTCATGCTCTGTGACTTAATAACAGCAGCTTTGCACGGAGAGTCCGAGAAATGATTACAGTGTCATGCTAAAGAGGTAGTACAGCAACCGAATGTGGTACCTCTTTTGCATGCATGATTCTGTACATTCAGTTGTTGTTCCTATAAATATTGCTCCGTGATCTATGCACTTAATTTTTATTTCAGTCTTTTCCCATTATTTCTGTAGACAAATTTTGGTAGCAAATAAAGGAATACAATCAATAAATAAACCAATAAGCAACATGCTCGTGGGGTAAACTGAATGCTACTGAAGGCATGTTATCATTGATAATTTAACTAAAATGTTTATAGTAGTTTACCATCATTCTTTATTAAAAAGCACAGGGGTTATTAAACTGTACCAATTTAGTCTTCTTGCCCCTCTTTGCAGGATCCCTTGAGATAAACAAGCAGGTATGTTGGAAAAGGATTTTAAATAAAAGAAGCAGAATTGCTAAGCATGATAGATCCAAAATGAATCTACTGGGATGCTGGAATGTTCTCTATTTAATTCTGTTTGCTTTTGCTCACATTTCTATGCAAGAATGTGGAATAATAATTAAGGTATTTCTAAGGAAATGAGCACAATTATTGAATCGCAATGTTATTTATGGAGAAGCCACTAGCAAGATGCATTTATGCCTCGCGTTTACTTTGTCCCGATTAGAAAGTAACCTCAAGAAATTTATGCTATTATAAATGGATTATTCACCTCACTTTGTTTACTGAAACACTGAGTTTTTTGTGGATCTGGACCTGAAGGCAATGGTAGGCCCCTTTCCTCATTTTTCTCCAAGTTTAGAGACTTATCCTAGTTTTTTTTTTTTTTAAGATTTTTTATTTATTTATTTGACAGAGAGAGATCACAAGCAGGCAGAGAGGCAGGCAGAGAGAGAGGAGGAAGCAGGCTCTCCGCCGAGCAGAGAGCCCGATGCGGGGCTCGATCCCAGGACTCCGAGATCATGACCTGAGCCGAAGGCAGCGGCTTAACCCGCTGAGCCACCCAGGCGCCCCCAAGACTTATCCTAGTTTTAATGATATTCTATTTTCCTGCAAGAATTGAGTCTCTTGGCCCTGTGCTTCCATTTTACTTGCCCTTGGAAAAGCAATATGTATATATTATGAGGTGATTTTAGTAATACATTTATTATTTATAATCTTTAAAATATAGTTATCTGTTCATGAGGGTTTATAGTGATTTTCTCTTGCAACTTGATCCACGCTCTGCGATCATGCAAAATAGCAGAAATTCTCTGTATTCTGGGATTACAAATATGGCTAGTAAGACATTTGTAATAAGTAGGATGCATGTGACATTAAAACCACAGGACTATACTCGTCCTACTATGGCCACTTTAATTTATTTAGGATATTTATTAAAGGTCAGACAGATGGCCACTTCTAGGTGTCAAGAGAACCAATGCTGGCTTGAAATTTGAAAGAAATTTGAATGTTGCAATGATATTCTATCCTCTCTGCAGTTAAATTGGCGCTGTCTCCTTCTTCCCTACCCTGTCCTCAATGTTGATTGTAAAAACAGAATTGTAAAATCTAAGAGTATCAAGAGAAAAGAAACAAAATTTCTAGTAGGACCAGTACGTTTTTATTTGTGCCTTCTATTCTTTGCCCATAGGCATTTATATTTTTAAACACAGTAGCAATCATATATGTGCACAATATTGTGTTCTGCTTTTTTATTGTCAACTCTCTTTTGAAGAGAGATCTGGAATTTTAGAAGGAGATCTCAAAACACAACTAAGGAAGCTATGCCACTCTAGCTGAAAAAAAAGAAGAAGAAAAAAAGAAGAAGGAAACGTGTTGATTGTATGGGTTTCAAGCTTTTTAAAAAATGGTGCAACATTTACCTTAGATTTTCTTCATCAGAGATTTGAACCCAATCATCTTGGGTTGGAAAAGGGTATGGAATGTAATCAAACTCAAATTTGTGAATGAAAGTAGAGCAGCATTTGCTTTCTGCCAGATTGCTAATTAAATGCCATGGAAGACTTTGCGTATTTAATTTTAGTCATATAAAGAATGTGCAATAGTTGGTAGGCAAGAGTTTTGGCCAGGAAAGAAATGGATATATTTTTAGATCATTTTGCTACCTCTGTAAATTTATTATCCTTTGATGTAGCTGAAGTGTAGAAATGGAAAAGTTCCTTCATTTGATCCAGAATTAGGGTTTTGCCAGGTTAAAGGGCAAGGTACTTGAGGGTATTGGCAAAAGAATGGTTGAAATGATGTGCCATGAATTCTAGATAGAAGAGGAAAGGAGACAGAGACAGGGGAAAGCTGACAGATGAAGACAGAGTAGGAGATATGGAGGGGCTGGAGATCTCTGTAATAAGAACAGACATAATGGTAAAAATAGAGCAAGAGAACTGGAAGAATGGAGGGTTGTGTTGAGCAGATTTATTAAAACTGAAATAAAGTCTGAAATGCAAGTGAGTTGGCCTATTTAAAAAGTTCTTCTTTGTGTTGGTTTGGTTTTTATATTGTAAAACATTAGGGCCAGAACAGAGAACAATGCATTCAACAAATACCTTGCTAAGCCCCTCCTATCTAGGCACTATTTTAGGGGCTGGGAATACAGCAGTGAATGAGGCAGAAATTTTTAAAGAAGATTTTATTTGTCAGGGAGGGAGAGAGAGAGAGAGAGAGAGAGAGAGAAAGAAAGAGAGAGCACACAGAAAAGCAGGGGGAGTGAGTCAGAAATTTTTTTGATGGTTTGGAGTTTATACTCTAATGGAGGACTCAGACACTTGAATAAAATACCAAATTGTGGTAGGATAAAATTTACAGCAAGGGCATAGAAGCACAAGGGGTGGGGGGCTATTTCAAACATGGCGGTCAGAGAAGTGAAGAGGGGAGATGGGAGGGGGAACATGAAAGAAACAGAGGAGGAAGACAAGCAGATAGCTGGGGAAAGATGTTCTAAGCATAAAAACAGCAAGTGTGAAGGCAAGCCTGTCCCTAACATTTGTACAGTCCAGGGCAAAAGCGCAAATGCGGCCCATGATCTTTATTTTAGATGGTAAAAGTTATAAAACATATTCTGCCATCCAAACTTGAGTAATATACCTCAATATTGGCCCAGCAGGTCAGGTTTAGTTTTAATACTCTTGGACTGCTCAGGGTTTTGCAATAGAACCTGGTGGCTACAACAAGGGCCTGGTCCCAGCCAGAGGTCAAGACCCCTTTCTTGTCCACCCCATGATCCTCCCATCACGAAGGATCTTGCACAGTGCAGGTGGCCACCGCTGCCTGTATGTCCAAGTTCTGTCCACACTGCCCCAGACAGCTACCCTCTGATGGCTCTTTGAATGAGGGATGTGCACACTTGTGGGCCGGTCAGCTCTTGGGAAGATGAACCAAGCAAGGGGCCCATGCTGGCTCTGGAAACCAGCTCTTGGCCCCTTGGGAAGTGTATTCTGGGGTTCTATGTCCAGAAAGTGGTCTAGATGGGGCACAGGCTCTGGACGGGTGCTGCGTGTTGACCTCACTGAATCTGCCCTGTGGGGAGGGTGAGGCTAGGGGAGGGTCAGAGCAAATTGGGGGCCCCAGGGCAGTGGTCTGTTTTGCCAGGACTTAAGGGTGGTACATACTTTGACTTGTGCTTATGGAAGAACAAGGAGGCTATTCCCTATAGACTTAGGGTTTGAACTGTGGTGAGGGAGGAGATAGAACGTTTCTGTTCTGTAGATGGTCTATAAAAAGTAAAGGAAGGAAGAAAAGAAATCCTTGAAGGGAAGCCTTATGAAGTTCTTGGCAGTTTCACTGGTATGAACCATAAAGCTAATACGACCCTCCCACCTTACAGATTACGAAACTGATACACACCAGTTGTGAGGTGGTAGGTTTTCACAGCTAAAGAATGCCAGACTAGTACCCAAACCAGGCTTTCTGATGTCCATTCTAGAATTCTCTTGACCACACCATGTAGCTTCCACGCCCCTGAAGGAGATCAAAGATGAAGGAAGAAACAAGAAAAATGTGATGTGCAGGCAGGAGGAAGGAAAAACTTCATAAAAACAAGACAAAAATGTGGTATTTTAAGGAAGAGGTTTGCCCTTCCTATGAATGATTCTTGGATTTTGGTGTATATTTTTGGTAGCAGTATGCGGTGAGTCAGTAACAAAGAGCTTAAGACAGATGAGTTAACATAAATGGACCAAAATAAGCTGTGGTCTCTAGGCTGAGCAGCTGTTGGACAAACCTGCCAATATTTTATTTCCCAGAGACACTTGCAGCAGATTAAAGTGAGCAGGCGGTGAGTGCCACATTAGAAAATTGCATACCGTTCAGAGTTTCCTGTGCCCGAGGTGTGGCTCTCCAGGGGAAAGGGCACCCCCCCCCCCCGCTATTTGTTGAAGCTCCACTTCTTGGAAGAGGGTAGGCAGGGCCGCAAGGTGCAGCAGGGTGACCGAGTGAAAGGATAACACAGAGGCACAGGCATCCGAGGTTCTTGGCCCTGATTGGGCCACTAGCAGTATAACCAAGGGGGCCTCCACCAGCTTCTCTGGGGCTCTTTTTTCATCTTCCAAAAGGGGCGCTTGGATTGAATGATATCCTAAGCACGTTCCAGTTTCAAAATGTAGAGTCCACATTCATTGAGCGCCTACCTCGTGGCAGGCAACTCGAGGAGCACACGACACATGGCTATTTCTCTTCCTTTCCTCTTCAAGGTGGTTTCAACAGTAGACCCATTTTGCAGATTAAGAAACTGAGGCTGAAAGACCATAAGAGACCTGCCTCAAGTCACACAGCGAGTGAAGGTAGAGCCTGGACTCAGATCAGAGGCTGTCTCAGAAACGTGGCTTTGGGCACCTGGGTGGCTCAGTCGGTTAAGCATCTGCCTTCGGCTCAGGTCATGACCTTGGAGTCCCTGGATCAACTCCGCATTGGGCCCCTTGCTCAGGAGACAGCCTGCTTCTCCCTCTACCCCTCACCCTGTTTGTGCTCTCTCACTCTCTTGCTCTCTCTCTCTCAAATAAATAAAATAAAATCTTTGAAAAAAAAAAGAAAGAAAGAAAACAAGAAACCTGGCTTCTTAACCACCCCTCCACGTTATCCCTCCTCCCTAAGCAGGAAGGATCACATCCTTCCCCCTCTCCACAGCTATGTATCTGTTTCAAACCCTTATGCTTCCATTGCACTGTACTGGATTTTCAGACCCTAACTGGAACCCTTCACCGCATCTACACACTACGCTGTGGGTGAATGGCATTAAAGATAGTAAATCAAATTCAGGACACACACCTCACACAGGCCAGAAATAGTGTCAAGCAAGGCACAGCAGGGCCATTTGATTCACAGGATCACTGGCGTCTTGAATATTTTGTATGTCTCTCCAGTGAACACTCTGTACTTCATGTTCCCGCTGATGTCACTGGCAGAGATGTCTCATGAGGAGACACCCTGTTTGAAAAGCCAATTCAGTAACCTCCTCTCTCTTGATTTAATATGATATGGCCATGGCAACGGCAGTAATAGTGGCGGCTCCTTTGTTCGCCTTCATAAATTACCCACAGTTTAAGCACCTTCTTGTGCTGCTTCTCTTCTGAAGAAGACATCAGATGTAGGAGGAGCATTCCTCTCTTTAACACAAAATAAACTAAACTGTGAGGGTGCAGGTGATTTCTCTAACTTCCGCTCAAAACTGATCTTTAGTCAGTGACCGATAATCCTGTTTTTAAAGTCTATAGGGATATTTATGACTGAGATCACACTTTCTGTAGTTCTTTCTCTGATGGTTACATATATAGAAATGGAGAACTGAAGCAATATCTAATAATTCCAGCCAAAAAAAAAAAAAAAAAACCACTGCTGCTTATATTTATTTGGATGTCTTATGACACAAAGACAAGAAAGAAAGGGAAAGAAACACTCAGACTGCTAGGTCGAAAGGCAGACAGTAAAATATGGTGGATTACATTCATGACCTTGATTCTTTCCTCTTCCTATAGCCACATCCTTTCCCATGTGACCCTGTGATTTCTTTCACTAAAGGGTCAGAATTTATTCCCCCTCCCTTTCAATTTGAGTTGGCCTTGTACCTTTGTGCCAGTAGAATGTGGTGGAAGTGATGGTGGGTCAGTTCCAAGTCTAGGCTTCAAGGAACCTGGAGTGTTTTCATTTGCTTGCTCTTTTCCTGTGTTTGCCAGGAGAACACAGCCTGGTTATCCTGCCAGCAGACGTGACGTGAAGAACAGAGCTGAGCTGCACCTGACGGAAAGACCCCTTAGTGAGTCCAAGTGAGATCAGAAGCACGATCCAGTCTGAATTGCTGACCCACAGGTTTATAACCTAAATAAACGCTTATTGTTTAAAGACATTGAGCCTCGGGGTGTTTTGTTACCCAGTAGTATGTGGCAATGGTAGCTGATACAGAAAATGAGACTTTAGTTGTCCGGAAAACATTCGAGAAGTACCAAGAATCAGGGCGCCTGGGTGGCTCAGTTGTTTAAGCCTCTACCTTCAGTCAGGTCATGATCTCAGGGTCCTGGGATCGAGCCCCACATCTCTGCTCAGCAGGGAGCCTGCTCCCCCCTCTCTCTCTGTCTGCCTCTCTGCCTACTTGTGATTTCTTTCTCTGTCAAATAAATAAATAAAATCTGAAAAAAAAATACCAAGAATCAAACTGAGATTTAATGTATATTTGAAGTCTTTCCAAATCAGCATGGTTTTGGATTCTCTGCCCCACCCCACACACTTATTCCACACACACAAAGTGAGTCTATTATTGGTAAGACCCTATGCTAAATGGAATGCCCAGTGACTGGGAGCCTAAGAGAAGCATAAGTAAATGATAAACATGATTCAGAGATGCTGGCCATGGGAATGGAGTTGGTCAAATGGTGGATGATATTTAGGGTGGTGGAGAAGGGTGAATTCAAGGAACTGGCTGTGGGGCCAAGGATCAAAGAGAAAAACAATAACAATGGGATGAAGTTAAAAGCCGAGATAAAGAGGAAGGTATTGAATGTCAGTTATGAAGGAAATACCTATATTAGAGGTGTCTATGTGTGATTAAGTATTTAAATAGAAAATAGGTCAAATTAACAAAGAAGGCACAGCAAAGTCATCAGTACATCCCCCTACCCCACCACTCTCCAGTCTAATGGGTTCTGGACTGTTTTCAGCTGCCACTATCTCCCTGCTTCCCTATATCTAAAGGCTTTTCCCAGAATTGTGGAAGGTGATTTTACAGGCCAGAAATGTTGGGTAACTGACATCTATGCTCCCCCGACAACATGTCAGCAGTAATCCTCAGCCAACGACTACGGCAGTTGGTATATAAATACCCCAGCTCTCTCGGCTTGTGGGTGGGAGAGTTTTGAAGCAGGTATTTTATACTTTCCCCATCATTTGCCCACAGAACTAAGCTCCAGTCACCAATTGTGGCAGCTGGCTTAACAACATGCCCTTTATTCTCTGCTTTCCTGTCCCTTCCCTGTCTCACTTCCCTACTCAATCCAAGGCCCCTGGCCTCCCTTCTGCTCCTCTTCCTGCCCCAAAGTCCTTGTGGTTGCTGTTCTCTCTGCCTGAACTACTCTTCCCCTGACAGGTGCATGACTGCTGGCTTCTGGTCTTGCAGGTCTCAGGTTAAATCTCACCTTGTTGAGGAAACCGTGCCTGGCCAGCAGATCAAATGGAGCTTCCCCATCTGATGTTAATTCTCAGTGTCACTTCTTTTACTATCAGATGTTTTTCTCACTTGTTTGTTTTTAAATGTTTATCGGTAAAAGCCTAAGTTTGTAAAAACCCTTTAAGGAAGGTCATTCGGCAGGGTGTACTAAAGCCACCTATGACTCAGCAATTGCATCCCTAGGTACATATGTCAGGACATTCGTCACAGCTTTATTCATAACAGCCCCAAACTGAAACCAAACCAGAAGCCTCTCAATAGGAGAATGGATAAATAAATTGTGGGACAGTAAATGGAACGTTCTACAGTGGAATAGTATACAGCAATAAAAAGCACAAGCTGCTGCTACACATACCACATGGTTGAATCTCACAGAAATCACAATGAACAAGAGAAGCCAGGCACAAAAGAGAATATAGCATATGATTCCATTTCTATGACATTCATGAACTGGCAAAACTAATATATGGGGGTAGGAGGTAGACTAGTGCTTACCTCTGGGCAGGAGGATATTGACTGAGAGGGAGGCTGAGGTGCTGGAAATATTTCCTTTCTTGATGTGGCTGGTAGTTACATGGGTATGTCTATATGTAAAAGGTCAGTGAGGTGCATACTTAAGATTTGTCCATGCTCTATGTACGTTATACGTGAATGAAATGAAAAATTAAAAAATAGTTTCCATGACAGCAAGAGCATTTTTTTAAAAGATTTTATTTATTTATTTGTCAGAGAGAGAGAGAGAGAGAGAGAGAGAGAGAGAGCACAGGCAGACAGAGTGGCAGGCAGAGGCAGAGGGAGAAGCAGGCTCCCCACAGAACAAGGAGCCTGATGTGGGACCCGATCCCAGGACGCTGGGATCATGACCTGAGCCAAAGGCAGCGGCTTAACCAACTGAGCCACCCAGGCGTCCCAAGAGAGCATTTTTTTTACTTACACACTTACTGCCTGACACAGTATGCCAGCAGTAAGTACTTCTTTTTTTTTTTTTTTTTTTAAGATTTTATTTATTTGTCAGAGAGAGAGGAGAGCGAGCGAGCACAGGTAGACAGAATGGCAGGCAGAGGCAGAGGGAGAAGCAGGCTCCCCGCCAAGCAAGGAGCCCGATGTGGGACTCGATCCCAGGACGCTGGGATCATGACCTGAGCCGAAGGCAGCTGCTTAACCCACTGAGCCACCCAGGCATCCCAAGCAGTAAGTACTTCTTGACTGAGCAAGTGAATGAAAGAATGTGGATTTGCCTTATTTAAAAAAACTTTAAACCAAACGTCAAGCCCGGTCTTAGCGAGTATCTATTCCACATGCTGTAGATAGTAGAGGAACCAGCAATGAGTTGGCCAAGTGCAAAATACACAATTGATTATACAAAATGGCAGCATATGATAAATACTATAAAAATAGACGCCAAACAAAGTGTTAGCGGGGCTAGAAAGAGAAAGGTATTTCAATTGTAGCTTTGGGGAAATGAGATTTGATCTGGCCTTGGAAATGTTTCTGCAGGTAGGGCTGAGTGGGAGAGGAAACAAAGAAGGGGGTGGGTACGAGTGGCAGGGAACAAAGACTCAGAGACAGGAAGCCTAGGGAAATGGTGAAACCTGCAGTCAGGGGTGGGGAGTCATGGGGGAGGGAAAGATGAACGTCTGTCCATGCTGCTTGGCGCCCTGCTCAGAAAGTGCCTGGACTACTTTGTAAGGAGTTTGGCTTTTGCTCCATTCATAGGGATAAAGTTTCAAAGGTTCTAAATCAAAAGAGTGATTTTGAAGGGAGAATTGTTATCCTCTCTAAATTAATGTTAAAAAAATAAGTTCACTTACAGAAGAATCTGAAAAGCCATTTCGACGCAAAGGACAAAAATCTGATAGAATCAGTATTGGGGCTTTCATGTGGCAACTCTGAGAGACTTGAGAAAACTGAGATATGGTTCACATACCATAAGATTTACCATTTGAAGTGCACAGTTCAGTGGATTTTAGCATATCCGTAAGGTTTTGCCACCATCACCACTAATTCCAGAACATTTTCATCACCTCAAAAAGAAACTCCCAAACTCATTGTACTCATCCTCCCTATTTTCCTTTCCTTCCAACCCCTGGCCAACGCTTATTCTACGTTCTGTCTCTGTGGATATTCCCAGAGATATTTTTCTATGTGTATATGTGCAAATATATACATACATATATATATCATATATATATGTATGTATGTGTGTGTGTGTGTGTAAATAAATATATATATATATATATATATATATATTTTTTTTTTTTTTTTTTGCTTCTCCCTCCATTCACACAGTAAGCTGTGTTGACTCTCGAATGTGAAGAAAGCTTGCTAGCCCAAGATCACACTCTTTCTCTCTGGCAGCTTACATGCAAAGATTGGTCGATGCTGGGGGCTGGGGTGGTTATAAAGGGCCAGACACCTTCCCCAGTTTGGGGAAGTGTCCCATTTGGGACGGCCTCTGAAGGCCCGTCCCAGCTCCAGAGCTCCCTAAAAGCTGAGGTTTTTATTGTGATGTAGTATTTTCACCCATTTCTTCCCGCTGCCCCATCTCGCCCTTCACTCCTCCACAGGTACTGTTCCTAACAAACGTCCTGCGCTCCTATCTTGGTCTCAGAGTCCGTTTCCCAGGAGACCCGGCCTATGGCAAACAGTGAGGATGGAAACGGAGCTGGCATATGTCCATGTCTTTGTGGAGCAATTGAGTGGACAGAACTTGGTGATCATTTCAAGATGTGGCATGGGAATGGTGGGAGCGTTAAAGAGAAGGAGCAAAACAAACATTTATCTACCTATCTATATAAAATTTATACATTAAATTTATATAGTCACTGAGACAAGTTGTTTCTATATATGTAAATACGTAAGACAGCCTCTGGCACTGACTCGGTGTCTACTTGGTACCAGAAACTGTCCTGGAAACTGAAGGTGCAAGATGAATGAGATCTGGGGCTTTTGTTCAGCGAATCCACCGCGTTTTGGGCCAGACAGAGAGTAAGTGACGAATTCTAATATAGTTTGCTGCAAACCATGGTAAGCGGCAGGGAAAAGCGATGTGGAAATAGAATGGGAGGGAAGATGCTGCTAAGGCTTGAAGCCGAGGCGTCTTGAAAGATGCGCGTGACACGCAGAATGGAGATGAAAGTAGAACATACTTGAATGACTTAGAGATAGGGATTTGGAACTCCTGAGAGAGGTCATGGATGGACATCTCTGTTTAGGTGGAGTCTATATAGAAATGATAGTTAACGCTTCTAGAGTAGATGAGATTGTCGAGCGAGAGCACGTAAGATGTGAACTTGAGAAAGAGCTGCACAGAGCTGACTCATTTCCGAACCTAGTCTGCTACTCCCTATGCCAACACCCATGGCAGACATAGCTCACTGAACATACGGCCTCAAAATTCTTAACACATGGCTTCAGGCAGCCATTACCAGCAAATGCACGTACCATTCCTGATTTCTTCTCTAAGTCTGGGCATGGTGAACAGGACCAACTGTGGGTCTTGAAGGACTAGTGAGCTACTCTGATGCTTAGGTGCAGA
The DNA here is from genome assembly GCF_902655055.1 of Lutra lutra. Classification (NCBI taxonomy): domain Eukaryota; kingdom Metazoa; phylum Chordata; class Mammalia; order Carnivora; family Mustelidae; genus Lutra; species Lutra lutra. The sequence continues at coordinate 83,476,003 of NC_062296.1, read as the reverse complement.
GAGAACCCCCAAGAAGGCAGGAGTAGCGGGGGAGTGCAGGCGGTAGGGTCCCAGAAGGAAGAAGAACGTCTCAGGAAGGAACTAAATAACATTTGTCAAATGACTGAGTAAGTTGAGGACTTGAGAGGACAATGGGATATGAGTGGGAGGCCCGTGGTGACCCTCTGGGAAGTGCTTTCACTAGCGGTTCACAAGAGAAGTGAGATGAAGGAAGTTTGTGTACAGAATGGGAGGTATTTCCAAATGCTGGTCTGTAAATGGCTTGCCTCAGACCTCGAGAGCCATTGCCGCTGGCTATACTCTGGCCTCCCGGGAGCGCTTCTCTCAGGATTCCCTGTGTAGCAGAGAGAGGCTGGACGCTACGGGTAGGTGCTCACTGTGGCAGACGCTATTGATGTCCCTTTCACATGCCACTCAGTACACACTGTTGGTGTCATACACAGCATGTCGGACTCTCTGCCTGAGACTTTCTCTGGCCACTGGAGCATGCTTGCCTGCTTGCCAGAAATGTCAAAAAATTCATTTCCCAGGGAGCAGCCCTCAACCCTTGAAGGACAGAAGTTGGTTGATAAATATTTCAGCTTCCTCACCTCTCAGGGGGAACTGTGGGGGGGTTGTTTTATCAAATCCCTCAGTAGTCCCCAGTAGGATGGAGTCTGAGGTGCCCAGAAGCACGCTCATTAATATACTCTGCATTTGGCTTCCTTCCCTGTGTCTCACTTCCCTACTTCTCTGTTGGTATTCCAAGCTCACCTTTCACCTACACTATTAGTACATATTTCTTGGTCTCAGAGGTGGCTCCTGGGCGAATCCAAAGCTCACCATCTCATTTCATCTTCGTGGGCACACAGAAAAACTACATACTTCAGTGGCCCTCACAATCTGGTTGAGCCCATGGGACTAGGCTCTGACCCATGGGCAGAAGTGGTATGCATCCACTTCCGGCCACGCATCCAGGTCTGGCCACAAAACTCCTGGTTGGTCATCCGTCTCAATCTTTCCTGCCATGGTGACTTCAGAGGCCATGCATGTAAGATGGCAGCACCACAAGGTGGGAGTGACCTGGTGGTCATCGTTTGGAGGGAACCTACTAAGGAGAGCTGTCCCTCCTGTACCAAACTGTGACATGAATGAATGAGAAATAGAACTTCCCTATGTCAAATCGCTGAGATTTGTTTGTTACAAAAGCTAGCACTAATTACCATGACTCACATACCTGCTCTCTCAGACTTGCTTTATTCAATTCTCCAAAATGACTGCTTTCCACCCTCCTTTAAAAATGTCCATTCCCTCAGTGTGGCTGACAACATAGCTGAAAACAGCCATGTGTTAAAGGCAAGGCATACAATTATCTGATTAAAGTACACTCAATTATGAACAACAAGGACCAAATTAGCTACTGAAAGATAGTTCTGTTTTCAAATGGATTCCTGTTTTGTAGGGTCTACGAGGGCAATTTACCTAAATATCGGGACCCTCTTGAGGTCTTTGCGTGATCGTTGGCATGGTCCACTCCCAGCTCTACTGGTGTTGTTCAGAAGAAAGAGGGGTCAACCATTTCTAAGAAATTGCTGGCCTCTGACCCCTGGGATAAAGTCCAGAGTCGTTAATCTGGCATTTCCTGGCGTCCCAAGTGACCCTAACCTACATTCCTCCCCTGATCTTTGCCCTCCTTCCTATGAAACTTCTCAAATCCTACTACTCAGGACAGGGTGTGCTTTCCCACCTGCGCACCTTGGCTCCAGTCTACCCTCCACCTGGAGTGTCATTTCCTCTCCTCTGTTTCTTTCCAGTCCTAGCCCCAATGCACAGGCCTGACTCAAATTTTGCCTCCTCTTTAGAGCCCTGAAATCCCATTTTTCCTTCTCTTGCTGCTATTCATTTGGCCCTCAGCATTTGCTACTTATTATTATTTCTCTCTTTTCATGTGTTTATGTCCTCTCTTCTGAGCTACAAATGAACCACTTAAAGGACAAATTATGCTTATTTCTCTTTTTAATCCCTATAGCTATTAACATAGTGCCAGGAACATGATTACTGAGGATAGATAGTTAACAAATTGAACTTCATAAATATCGCAAGTGCAAAGTCTTGTTCACACACAATTTTTTTTAAGAGAGAGAGTGGGAGAGAGAGAGAGGGTGTGTACACAAGCAGAGAGAGGGGCAGAGGGAGAGGGAGAGAGAGAATCCCAAACAGATTCCACATTCAGCACGGGGCTCGACTCTACGACCCTGAGATCATGACCTGAGCCAAAATCAACAGTCGGATGCTTAACCAACTGAGCCACCCAGGGGCCCCTTGTTCACAGGTAATTTTAAAAAACATATTTAGGGGCACCTGGCTGGCTCAGTCAGTACAGCATGCAACTCTTGATCTTGGGGTTGTAAGTTCCAGCCCCACACTGGGTGTAGAGATTACTTAAAAATAAAATCTTTTTAAAAGAAAATCTAAAAATCTTATTCAGAAATAATTTTGAACTTACAGAAAAGTTGCAGGAATAAAAATAGTGTAAATAATATCTGCAAATGCTTTGCCTAGATTCACTTGTTCATTATAAATATTTTACCTCATTTCCTCTATATTTATCTATCATGATTTCTCTTTATCCGTACACACACACCCTCACACACACACACACACACACATGCATATGCACAAACACGCACGATGATTTCCTGAGCCATTTGAAGGTAACTTACATAGGCCCTGAGACTCTACCCTCAAATACTTCAGTGTATGTTTCCTAAGAATAGAGATAGTCTGTTACCTAACCACAAAAAAGTGATCAACTTCAGGCAACTTAATACTGATACAACATATTTGGATCAGTAATTTGTTCTCATCCCGCTTTTGTCAATTGACCCAATAATGTCCTTAATGGCATTTTCCCCTCACCTACAGGATCCAATATAGGGTCAGATACTGCATTTAGTTGTCATGTCACCGTAGACTCCTTTAATCTGGGAACATTTCTGGAGCCTTTCTTTGTCTTTTAAGGCACTGCTATTTTTCAAGCTAACCCTTCTTTTTAAAGTATGTCAGAATTTGAAAACATTTAGGTTTTATAGATGGGTGTGTGCTTCCTGAGTAGTGCCAGAAATCACCGCAAGCAAGACTGCAGACTGGAGCCTCCTCGTCTTCCCATTTTGAATTTATAATCAATGACAATATTTTTCATTCTGCTATATAGGAACCTTTAACTTATTCTATTTACAGTACCTTTCTCCTTACTTAAGTGGAGTCGGAGTGCAAGAGGAAATGGCAAATCTCTTTCTCCTCCAGCTTCTGCCAGTCTGCAGTCTGCCAGGGAGGAAAAGTCAATAGAGGAAGTGAGAGAGCAAAATGAGAAGCTGAATCTAAGTGGTGGGCTGTTGAGTCTTGCCTGTGGTGTATCTCTCCTCTGAACTCAAAGCGTTTTTGCAGACAACATTCAACCATAGTTCAATAAAATCCCTATGTTGTAGAAAGGGAAGGCCTTAGTAATTTCCGTTGTCTATGAGTGGAAACAGAGACAATGACAGGTGCGATGGCTTTTCTACTTTGAGTCTGAGAGGCAGTGAGGAATCATGGAAAGAGCTGATAAAGGAATGAATCTGTTCAGGAGATTTGAATCTATTTATTACCATGGCCGCCAAGTAGTTATGTAGCTCAGCAAGTTATATCCTCCCTGAGTCTTGATATCATTATCTGTGAAATGAGGGTTTGGAGTGGACCCGACTGGCTCTAAGTTCCCGTCCATGCGTCTACCATTCCGTGATGAGGAACTCCAGCGTACTTCACTGCACATCTATGGTGCACCTACTGTGTGCCGGGTGTTGGCTAGGATCAATGAAGTGAGGGCAGTGAAGCTGGAGCTGCGTGCGGTAGGGCAGAGCCCAATCTTGGAGCACCGCTTGGCCAGGCAGAGAGGACTTCGAGGGGTGGGGTGGGACTCTGGGCAATTGGAGAATTGGAGAATCTTTTGGAGAAGATAAAGGATTGAGAGATGCAGGGGACACAAAGCAGCAGAGCAGTTGGAGGCATGTTTAGGAGAAAGACTGAGAAGGTTTACCAGCTGAGACTGGGGCTGAGGGAGAGGGTAGGCTGTAATGGGACTCCCGTGTTTCTAACTTGGGCAATGGACTGGACTGTGGTGCTAAATGCAGCTGGAAGTCCAGAAGGAGGAGCAGGTTTGCAGATGTATAATAAGGTCAAGTTAGGATATGTTGGTCTGAAGGTGCGTATGGGCCACTCAAGTGGAAGTTTCCAGCAGGCGGTTGTCTACACAGATCTGAAGCTCAGGGGAAGTCTGGGCTGGAGGCGGATTTGATAGTTAATGTGTTGGAGGTGTGAAGGCCATCGCCCAGGGAGAGTGTGACTTTAGGAAAGGACCATGATTGACCATGAAGAACAGGAGTTCTGTTGTCTCGTTAGGTCTCATTCTTCGTCTGCTGAGATCTTCTTAGCCATGTGATAGTGGGCAAGTAACTTTGAACCTGTTTCTTTATTTTTAACAATGGCCCTGATTCGTAGACTTATGAGAATCTGAGATTTAAAGAAATCCAATCTATGAAACTCTTAAGAGGAGCAGGAAGGACGCCATAGGAAACACTATTGCACCATTTGCAAAGCTCCCCTCACCCTTACTGCCTTGCTTGCCACAGTAGTTTGTAACCAGTTGCTGAATTTCTCTGAGCCTTGGCTCTGCCCTCTGCGACACAGAGATAGTGAAACTGTTCTGGTTATCTCAGAGATTTCTTTTGAAAATCCAGTGAGATAAAGCTTTATGTGAACACTGCCATATAAATGTTAGTTATGATGAAAATGAGTGGAACAAAGAGACATGACCAATTTGTCAGTGTTTTCTGTGCTGTTACCACCATGGAGTGTCTGTCGGTCAGTATCAACAACAGAGGGATGTTCTAAACAGTCAGTGGCAGAACTGGAATAAAACTGAAAGCCTCCAACTCCAGATCATAGATATGCTAACTACTGTGTGAGGCTATTTTGCTGACCTGGGTTTTTCCCCGGTGTGGTAGAGCAGAAAGGAGTAGAACTGTGAGTGGAAGTTGTGAGACTACCAGGGGCTTGAGGTCTCTTGTCATCACTACTTGTCCACTCTGCTGTGCCCCCAGGGAGGAAGTGTAAAGATCAACTCTGCCCTTAATGGTGTGATCACAACGCCTCCTAGAACTTTCAATTCTCAACTCCAGGTGGGAAAGAGAATAGAAGCATTACTGCAATAACATGTATAGCGCGCCAGCACCCAGAAGGTTCTGGATAAATTAGCTAACTGGGCAGGCCAGATTTTCGACATAGAATAAGACAGAAGTATTTACTGGGTAGGGCCACCCCAGGTCTAAACTAGCCCATGATTACAGAGGCCCTGGGCCAGATTCTGGTCTGGGTGGCAGAGATGGGTGAGATTGATGACCTGAGCTCATATCAAAGTTGCTTTAACTTGTTTTTTTTTTTTCCCCAAAGCAGCTAAAAAGCTGTGCAAATGATATATACAAGATAAGAAGGCAGGGACATAGATGCAACTCCCTGTCACTTGTCTTCCTTTTTTTTTTTAGTGATCCCGGAAGCCTGAAAACAGTGAGATATCCCCTAGGCCAGAGGTGCCCAGAGTTGTAAGCCAATTGCTGTTGGAACTCCAGCCACAGAACCATGCAGAAACTTGTACAACGATATAAGGCAGTAGTCTGGTACTCAGCAAGCCCCTTCACTCAAGCCTAAAGTCTAGGTTTGGTCCCCAAAATTCTTGCTGGAGCACCACAGGAGCAACTGCTTCTTAGATTTGCCTAGGAGTTTTTCACTGATGGTTCTTTCCAGGTTTTCTGTAGCAGGCCTGCCTGTAGCTTACATTACAGAGTTAAACCCTGTATCTTCCCTTCCCTTCCCTTCCCTTCCCTTCCCTTCCCTTCCCTTTCCTTCCTTCTTTCCTTCCCTTCTTTTCTCCCTCCCTTCTTTCCTGTTCGCTCTCTGTTTTTAATAGGTTGTATGTTTTTGAACACTTTTTATTGCAGAGAAAGTGATCAGATAGTACAAATACACAGATAGTTCCCACATACCCTCCCTGGCCCCACTACCTTGCACAATTTCCCCTATTGTTAACACCTCACATTAGCATGACACGTTTGTTAAGATTCACGAACCAAAATGGATACATTTTTATTAACTAAAGCCCATATTTTCTTCAGATTTCCTTAGTTTACCCCTAATGGCCCTTTTTCCAGGATCCCATCCAGGATACTATATGACATTTCACTGTTACATCTCCTTAGGCTCCTCTTGGCTGGGACAGTTTCTCAGATCATCCTTGTTTCTTGACCACCCTGACAGGCTTGAGGGGTACTGGCCAGGTACTTTACAGGATGCCCCACTACTGGGATTTGTCTGATGTTTTTTCTCACAATTGAAGTGGCATTGTGGGTTTGGGGAGGAAGGCCACAGAGGCGAAGTGCCATTTTCATCACATATCAAGGGTATATGCTATCAACATAACTGATGACTTCTGATGTTAATCTCGGTCAAGATAGTGTTTGTCAGGTCTCTCCACTGCAAGGTTACTCTGCCCCTTTTTCCATACTGCCCTCTTTGAATGGAAGTCACTCTACGCAGCTCACATTTTTTTTTTAAAGATTTTGTTTATTTATTTGACGGAGAGAGAGATCACAAGCAGGCAGAGAGGTAGGCAGAGAGAGAGGGAGAAGCAAGCTCCCCACCGAGCAGAGAGCCCGATGCGGGGCTCAATCCCAGGACCCTGAGATCATGACCTGAGCCGAAGGCAGAGGCTTAACCCACTGAGCCACCCAGGCACCCCCGCAGCTCACATTTAAAGCGTGGGAAGCTATGGTCCATTTCCTTGAGGATGGAGTGTTTACAAAATTTAATTTCAATTCTTCTGCATGGAAGATTTCTTTCTTCTCCCCATTTACTAATTTGTTCAATCATTCATTTGTGTCAGTATGGACTCGTGGATATTTATTTTCTATTTTGACTTATAATCCAGTACTATTTTATTTATTGTATTTTTCACATTGTTCCAGCTTTGGTCACTGGGAGCTCGTTCAGTTCCTTCCTTCCTTCCCCCATCCCTCCCTTCCTCCTTCTTTTCTTCTCTTTCTTTTTTTTTTCCCTTTCTCTCTCTTTTCTTTTCTCTTGGCAATTCCTTACTTTCTGGCATTACTAGTCTCTTTTGAAAAAGAATTCTTGTTCAGATATTCACCCAACCAAAATGCAGTCTGAGCTTCCGGTATACCAGGCAGAGAGAATTCAAGAATGAGCAGATCTTAGATCTGCCCTCCAGGAACTCTCAAGGGTAGGGTGGGGAAGTGCGCAGAAGGAAGGAGAAACAGGTAAGAAAAGAGAGTATGGAGAATACTTTGGCAGAGGGTGGAAACTCGGGATGCTCCCTCCAGTTATATGTACTCACTTCTCTGCCTCTCCTGAGCATTTCTGATTGATTCTCTTCAGCTCCACACCCTGAGATAGTTTTTCTTTCTTCCCTTGGTCTCTGCTCAACCGTTGCACTTTTTCAGGCAGAGGAGTATTACAGCAAGAGCAGAGCAGCTCCCACAGATAAGTGATAATGGTAATCTACATTGATGTTTATTGTACATAAAATGGCTCCTGACTGTAGCGAAGAAGGACTAGGACAGCCTTCTATTAGCGCTTTGCAACTCCTGTGGATGTGGGGTAGCTTGCGATTATGGATAAAAGGGAAAGTGAGTGAGAACTTCAGGAGCAGGAATTTGATTTTTCTTCCCTCCCAACCTGCAGCCTTGTCGAAGATCGAAGATTGGTGTCCCAAGAACCTACTCTCTCAATCTCTAGCTTCGCATTTCCAAAGTCCGGCTAATGGCCAACCCTTGGTTAATCGACATCTGAGCAGTAATTATTTTTAGATTGCCTACTATATGTCCTGCCACTCAGTGTTATGTGAGCATGTAATGAAATCCATGCCCTAGTGCATTAACTAACCTTTAGAAAAAAACCTTTCAATAGCATCTACCCCTGCTTCCCCCTTCACAAAGAGCTGGCAAAAAGCCCTGGACCTGAGTGCTAAATGTTGAACCATTAAAAACTCTGGTGAAAGCCATGAAGTCATCAAGTATTGACCTGAGAGAACATTTAGCACCATCTGATTTCTCCATCCTGACATCAACATGAAATGGACCTTACATGCCAATGAATCACTTTCTCTATTTAAGTTCACAGGGTTTGTCTAAAATAGCTCCCTTGGCACAAAATGGAAATTTAGCCCAGGGATCATAATGGTGAGTGGTAGACTCAAATTTTGTGCTTTCATCATAAGAAAAAGAAGGCTTACTAAAATTAGATTTTTTTTTTTTTTGCTGGAGGAGGGATGATAGGGTAGAAGTGTCTTCTTATTCACAGAAACCATTAAGAAATTAGAAATCCAGTCCCACTTATACATTTTCTTAACATCCTGTGTTCTCCAAATGTAGCATGAGGATTTTATTCAAGATGTATATTCTAGCACCCCACACAGACATGTTGATTTAGTTGGTGTAGCAGATGATGTCGGGCCCCTATTCATTTTTTTCAACCCCTATCACTATGGTGTACCCCAACCTGACCATCAACTCCTGGGAACTTCATCTTTTTGCCACAGGGCTCTGATTTTTGCAGATCGGAAGTATCAGGGAATTAAGGCCACCCAAGTGTAGCTTCAGTTGATGACTGAGGGGAAGTGGTATCCAAACAGAACTCCCTCTCTTCCTCAGTGGCCTAATTCTGAGATGCATGTACTATACTGTTCCCAAAGTTCCCTAGAGGGATTAAGTTCAAGTTGCTCACAGTGGTAAATGGCATGAGAGTACACCTTTTATTGGCTGTCTTCCCTTCCCTGTCTCACTTCCCCACTCTCCCCTACTTGTGTTTCCTAGGACCACCTCCCAAATCAACTTTCAGCAATTGAATCCTCATCCCAGGGTCTGCCTCTGGGGGAACACAAACTAGGACAGTTGGTCTGGAGTTGAGCCCAGCAATCTGCATTTTTAACAAGCACCCTAAGATGACTTGGTGCACACGGCACAACATCCAAAGTTTTGAGAAGTTCTGTTCTGAGAATCTAATGATAATTAAATGAAAGGCTATTACCATTCTTTTTTTTTTTTAATTTTCTACCATTTTCTAGAGACTTTCCATTGCCCTCAAGTCTTATGACTATTGCTTGGGGAGAGAGATGGAGAATGAGAGGGAGGTTTTACCTGCTTGACCTCTTTCCTCCAGGGTCCAGCAGGGGTGGGGGGTGGGAAGCCAGATGGTGCCCAGCTAGGTCTCCCTTGGAAGTCAGGGTGGGTATGAAGGGGATTTGGAGGCACTGAAGGGGCCCATTCCTCAAAAAGCTATCTCAAGAGAGTACCATGAGTGGAGAAATAAAAGTCAAGGAATGAAATTGGACCAGTGAGTGTTGAGCTGCAGTTATTGGGTCACAAACTGGAAGTGTGGAACCAAAATAAAGTCAGACAGGTGAAGGAACAGGCTGAGGGCGTGATGAGAGGGGGTAATGAGACTGAAGGCCCATTCAGGGTTAATCACATGATTTCCAGTGGTTCATGCCAGAGTTTTTAATCTCATGCCCTTGACATTCTCTGTAGAGCTGGGGACAGGCCAGTATACATGACCCCTGAGGCAGATGAAACATGAAATTATGGTGTGTGCACACACACACACACACACACACACTCATTTGAAGGACTTGGATATTGAGACACCTTTGAAGAAGAAATAATGGGTAGAGCAGAACTTTGTTCTTTATACTTATTTTACTGTTATAATTATTTTTTACTTTAGTGTTCTTTTTACTCTACATTACATGTCTTTTCAGAGTATAGAGACTTTAATGGTTTTATTTTATTTTATTTTTTTTAAAGATTTTATTTATTTATTTGACAGACAGAGATCACAAGTAGGCAGAGAGGCAGGCAGAGAAAGAGAGAGAGGAGGAAGCAGGCTCCCCGCAGAGCAGAGCGCCCGATGCGGGGCTCGATCCCAGGACCCTGGGATCATGACCTGAGCCGAAGGCAGAGGCTTTAACCCACTGAGCCACCCAGGCGCCCCTAGACTTTAATGGTTTTAAATTGGACTTGGAACACACCCTTCAAAGAGCTCAGCAGGTAGCAGCCACATACCCATTGAACTGATGCTCTTTGTTCCGAATCTAATCTAGAGTGTCCATTCTAGCTAGTTGTTGTTCCTACTACAGAAGTTCCCAGGTGAACAGCAGCTCATCTGACCAAGAAAGACCCTACTCCTGGGAAGCCCTCATCAGGTCCCCTTTTGTGAAGGAGTGGGACTTTGTCCCTTGTGCTTCCAGTTCCCAGCTGAGATTGGATTCCTCCTAGATCCCACTGAAATCAAGACATTGCCACTCTTAGTTATCTTGCCCAGAGATTTCTGCTCTTGGGTTCCTGTCCACTAGATTATCAGATAACTGACTCTTGGAGCCTGCTGTACAGGCACTAGAACACTGTAATATAGATTGCTGGTCATGCTCCTTGGGACCAGCCTTACTGGACCACTTAGAATATTTAGCCAAGCTCTACTGAACCCTGTTATTTTGCTCCTAGATCCCAGCATTCTTTGCAGCTGAACCTGCATGGTTAATTGAAAAGAAGCTTTAAAAAGTAACAATTACAAATGTAAGCTCCACCAACAATATCCATCTGTGTTTTCCAAGCCCTTTGAACAGTGCCTGGCACAGCAGGCAGTCAATCAAATTGGTGAACAGATGAATGATATGATGTTGACAAGGAAGAAAAGGAATATGGCATGTCACACAGAGAGCTTTTCAATTAGCTCAAATATGTATGTATTATAAGTGGAAGGGGGACGAGACATAACTGTTTAATGAAGAGTTTCGACTCAGTGGGGATAGAAACATGAAAGTGTTTTATTTAGCTTTAATCTCTGCTTCCAACTGTGCTCTGTCTTATTGCCCTTCCTGTTTTCTTAATAACATCTTGGGCAAATTCCATAACTTTCTGGTCACTTCTGATTTTTAGAAGTCCAGTCCATTTTAAAATTTCAATCTCAACTTTGATCTCAATCTCGTTTCCTCTCCATGTCCAAGCCTAAGGTTGAGCTGTGTTGGAGTGGTCTGGTCTAGCTCTGAAATCTATCCTCCCCTCTCTTCAAGGCCTAGCTCACCGAATATGTTGGCTAAGGGGCGGTGGGAGAAGAAAAGGAAACAAGGGTCTCTTTACTAAATGGGCTATGATTGTTGCTCTTTCTCTTGGTTGCTGTGGCTTCTTTGGTACCCACTGCTGGGTCTCTGTAACCTCTGGTGGCAGCCTTCCAAATGCTGACATTTTATGGGACACATAGTGAGTTCCTTTTAGGGTAGTGGTTCTCAGAGACCCTTTCTTTGGCCTGCAAGATCAAAACTGTTTTCATACTAATACTGAGATCTAATTTGTCTTTTTCACTGTGTAGGTATTTATAATGATAGTTCACAAGCAATGTTTGGTAAAACTTCCTGAGCCAAAACAGTAGCACCAAACTGTACTAACAGCTGTGCTATTGTTTTAAAAAGATTTTATTTATTTTTGCTCACACGTGCATGAGAGAGAGAGGGAGAGAGAAAGAGAGTGTGAGCGTGAGTGGGGGGGGGGAAGGGCAGAGGGAGAAGTGGTCTCCCCACTGAGCAGGGAGCCTGATGCAGGACTTGATCCCAGAACCCTGGGATCATGATCTAAGCCAAAGATAGGCACTTAACTTACTGAGCCACCCAGGCGCCCCAGCCATAGTATTCTTCATTGCTGTCACTTTTGGTAACAAAACGAAATGGAATCCAATCTAAGATTGGCCTTGATGGGACAGTAAAAATTACTAATTATGTTAGGTCTTGACCTTTTGAGTATATGCCTTTTTAATATTCTGTGTGATAAAATGGTTAAGTATGCATAAAGCACTTCTGCTGCACACTGAAATATGATGATTGTTTTGAGAAAAATTATGTGTCTGAGTTGCGAGCTCAACTAGCTGTGGAAAATTTTCATGGAAAATCATTTTCACTTAGAATAATTCCTGACACACTATGATTATTTAGCACCATTTTCTTGTGAATGATTGAAGTAAGCCCGCCATTACAACTGCTACAAAAACAAAACAGAACAAAACAACAAACTATTGTCAATGATAAAACTTGACATTGCAAGCAAAAATGAAAGTTCTGTAAAACTTGTATTCACCATTGTGAGCATGAAAGCTTCTGAGTTTTTGAAAACTCTTCTGGTGTGCTGACTGGTGAGATCAGTGGTGATATTAACACCTGACTTTTTGAAATTATACAACAAAATGTGTGAACATTTGGAACATCTGTATAATGCAATGAACCAATATTTTGGAATTGTCAATGCATGATTTTGTAACATTGTGTATGGGGAAAAGATCTATGAAAAGTACAAGGCGGACCAATGGGTTTTAATGTGACAGAATATAAAAATTTAGTTATGACTTGGAATTTCACATTGTGACAAACCTCTAAGAAAATATCTATCAAGTTTTAGTGTAGTATCAAAGAAAAGCATTTGTAATTACCTGAGGTCATTAAATCTCATCCTTTTTAAAAAAATTTAGTTTAGGGGCACCTGGGTGGCTCAGTGGGTTAAGCCGCTGCCTTTGGCTCAGGTCATGATCTCAGGGTCCTGGGATGGAGCCCCGCATCGGGCTCTCTGCTCAGCATGGAGCCTGCTTCCTCCTCTCTCTCTGCCTGCCTCTCTGCCTGCTTGTGATCTCTGTCTGTCAAATAAATAAATAAAATCTTTAAAAAAAATTTAGTTTATAATTAAAAAAATTTTTTTTAAGATTTTATTTATTTATTTGACAGAGAGAGAGAGAGAGAGAGAGATCACAAGTAGGCAGAGGGAGGGGGGAAGCAGTCTCCCTGCTGAGCAAGAGCCCGATGCAGGACTCAATCCCAGGACCCTGAGATCACGACCTGAGCTGAAGGCAGAGGCTTAACCCACTGAGCCACCCAAGCGCCCCTAATTTAAAAAATTTTTAATTTAGATTCAATTTAGTTAACATATAGTGTATTATTGGTTTCAGAGATAGAATTTAGTGATTCATCAGTTGCATGTAACACCCAGTGCTCACTACAACACATGCCCTCCTTAATGCCCATCCCCCAGTTACCCCATCCCCCCACTGACCTCTCCTCCAGCAACCCTCAGTTTGTTTCCTACAGCAGCAATTGCACTACTAGGTATTTATCCACAGGATACAAAAACTCATCCCTTTTCTAACTACATATCTGCATGAGACAACAAAGTGAATGCAAAGGCTGATATGAGGACCCAGTTGTCTTCTGTTAAGTCAGAGATTTGCAAAAATTAAAAACAATGCCAGTCACTTTTTTTTTGGAAGGTAGAGCTAATTTTTATTAAAAAATGTGTTATTTATGCAAGCATGTAATGGGCTTTAATGTTACTTTTAAATGAAGCTGTAAATAAATATAAAAAATTCTCAGTTTCAAATTTGAGTACAGTAATTCTCAATAACTATAAGTCATATGAACAAAAGCTCTCTGGGATCTCAATAATTTTTAAGAATGTGAAAGGATCCTGAGACCAAAGAATCTGAGAACTAGAGATTAAGAGCTTTGCCACTCCAGGGTGGTCCACAACCAACGGAACCCAAACCACCAGGGATCCTGTTAGAAATGCAAAGCCCCCTTGGGATGTCTGGGTGGTTCAGTGGATTAAGCACCTGCCTTGGGCTCAGGTCATGATCCCAAGGTCCTGGGATGAAGTCCCACATCAGGCTCCTTGCTGAGCAGGGAGCCTGCATTTCCCTCTGCCTGCCACCCCCTTGTGCTCTCTCTCTCTGTCTGACAAATAAATGAATCTTAAAAAAAAGAAAAAAGAAAAAGGCAGAGCCCTATCCCAGACTCGCTGAATCAGAACTTGCATACTAATGCCCGGATGACCCACAAGGGCACAGCGAAGCTGAGAAGTATTGTAGTAGAGAGCCCCACAGGCCTCCCCACTATATAGGTCCCCAATGGGGGAGCGCTGGCTCAGCTTCTTTTCCTTCCTTTCCCTTGGCTGCTACTTAGGTGCATGCCGCACACCTCCTGCTGCTGGGGGTGCCTATGTCTAGCGGGCAGCCCTCTTGAGTGGGATGCTGGCACGGTTGCTTAAGCCCAGATACCTTCTTCCTCAGTGTCTCCTCGGCCTGTAGGAAATACACACATTTCTTGCTTTGCCAGATTGTGGCACGCCAGCACGTCTGCCATAGCCCCCTTCACTGTCATTCTAGGTGTGCTGTTCAGCATGTTCCCTGCCTTACCCCTTTCTATACTGCCAGGCTAGAAGCAGGCACCAGCTTCCCTGTTCGCAGAAGCCCCTGAAGTCCCACCCATCCCTCACCACGCTCTGCGGTGCGCACTAGGATGGGTCTGCAGTTTCTGCCCTTTAGCGAGTATCCAGCTGGAGAAGGGGGGGCGATCCATGCCTCCTCCTCCTTTTCGTCTTCTTTTTTGGTAACAGCTTTACTGAGATACCATACAGTTCTCTCATTTAACGTGTACAATTTAGTGGCTTTTAATATGTTCACAGACTTGGGCAACCATCGCCACACTCAATTTTAGAACGTTTTCATCACCCTAAAAAGAAACCCTATACTGTTTAGCCATCATCTCTTCAGTCCTCCCACCATTCCCTCCCTGCCCCCCCCAGCCTCTGGCAAGCACGAATCTGTTTTCTGTCTTTATGCAGTTGCCTTTTCTGGCCATTTCATAGAAATGTAATCACACAGGGGCGCCTGGGTGGCTCAGTGGGTTAAAGCCTCTGCCTTCGGCTCTGGTCATGATCCCAGGGTTCTGGGATCGAGCCCCGCATCGGGCTCTCTGCTCAGTGGGGAGCCTGCTTCCTCCAATCTCTCTCTCTGCCTGCCTCTCTGCCTACTTGTGATCTCTGTCTAATAAATAAATAAAAATCTTAAAAAAAAAAAGAAATGTAATCACACAATATGTGATCCTTTGTGCCTGGCTTCTTTCGCTTAGCATGACGTTTTCAAGTTTATCCATGTTGTAGCAGGTGTCAGCACTTCCTTCCTTCTCATGGCCAAACAATATTCCCTTGCATGGGCGTACCACATTGTATTTATCTCATCTGCTGATGGACATTCAGTTTCTTTCTACTTTCTGGCTGCTGTGAATAATGCTGCCATGAGCGTTCATGTATAAGTTTGGCGTGAGCACGTGTTTTCATTTCTCTTGGGTATACACCCAGGAGTGGAACTGCTGAGTCATGGGGTAATTCTGTGTTTAATCTTTGCCTTGCCCGGTGGAAGTGAAAGAGAATGCACTTATCACTTCGTGATCCCTCACAGGCTGATTACCCCGTAACTTGTGTGGCTCATTCCCAGTACTCAACTTATAGAGGCTGGAGGGACTTGTGCCATGGGAGTGGGGCCCATTTGGTGGGCTGACTGGTCTCAGGAGTTCACAGCTTTCTTCAGAATGTGGAGCTACTTCCTACTTCTCTGTCCTCAGCTTTAGGCCCAAGGCTCTATCCAACATTCTCTAGTTTATAAAAGAACAAATACAAACCTGTAAAATTATTATCAGAACTATTTCAACCCCAGATGAATCCAGGTTTGGTCAAGAAAAGCTAACTTTTTGGGGGATCGGTCTTTCAATTTATCCCTGACTCACCAAGAATGCAAATGGAATTAGCCTGGCTGCCTGGGTCTGACGGGGTCATGTTGGTGGGCGATAGAGAGAGCACAGAAAGGTCGGAACACATTTGGTTAAGAGGAATTGAAAGCAAAGATAAGTGAGGAGATCATCAGAGAGCCACAAGCTGCTATAAATGGATTTATGTCTTCTGACATAGAAAAATGACGATCCGAGAGGATTTAGACTAATGCAGATGAAATTGCTGAGCAACTGCTGGTAATTCTGAGGAATTATGGGAAGAGGAGAGCTCAAAGACTGGAAAAGGGAAAATGTCCGAATTTCCCAAAAACTCTAACCTCAAACTCGAAATTGAATTCACTCAAACATTCTAGAATGAATTATTAAATCGAGTGGTTTCTGGGTACTTAGACAGGAAAGAAGAGTTGGCCAGCAAGCAGCGTGGAGCCACTGAGTCCCACCGGGTGAGTGCCCTGGCAGCTTCAGGCTGTGATGGCATGGAGGCTTTACAACTGGGTTTTCATCCTCTTTGTCATAAAACTCCCATTTCCTGATAAGATGGGGAATCATGGACAGGATGAAAACCAGTTGGGGATGGTGTCCATATGGAACTGGTTGACCGGCTCTCCTCAGAGAGTGCTAATGAATGTTAAATCAAAAGCAGATCGCTGGTAATAATACTAGCAATTCTAGCAATGAAGAAGGAAACAGTAGCTGTTACTTCCTGAGTTCTTAGTACGCGCCAGGCATTGTTAGCAATGCTTTCCTCATATTAGCCGATTAACCTCATAGTCACTCCATGAGATAGGAGCTGTTACTAGGGCTGGGTTTACAGATGTGGAAAGCGAGGGCTTGAGCAGTTCAATTATTTGTCTAAGGCCACACAGTAAGTGATGGAGCTAGCACTTGAACCCAGAGCCCGTCCTCTCAGCAAGCATGCTCAGTCCTGCTGAGGATGAGTTAGAAGATAGATAGGTGTTAGAAGATAGATTCAGAATTCTGCTATAGAAATCCTGGATCCAGGAAGTAGTGTTTTTATTTTTTCCATACTAGGTCGCTGTTTTGGGGTATGTGATTCAAAAGGGCCTAGAGTATGAGTTGGCAGGTACGTGACGTAGCCACCTCAGGCCCAACCCCTGGTACCTAATGCTCAGGCCCTTCATTCATCCCTATTTGCCCAGTATGAGCGCTTCTTCCCCCTGGGAAGATAAGCCCAGGGGATGGGGACAAACCTGACATATGAAGCCAGAACAAGCAAGTTTTGAGCTGTCTTTTCTTAAAAGTTACCTCTGATTGTGGAGTGAAATGGTATGACCCATATTTAGGATATCTACGTGCAAATGGCTGTATTTTGGGGGGTCTTTCTCTGAGCCCACTGAATTCCTTCCAGAAAGACCCCATCACTGATGCCCAGGTGGGAACTATTTTTCTTCAGCCTTTTGTATCAGTGCTACTCAGACTTTGTTTTCTTTTAAAGATTTATTTATTTATTTTGAGAAAGAGAGAGAAAGAGAGAACATGCATCAGCAGGAGGAGGGGGAAGAGGATGGGGAGGTACAGAGGGAGAGAATCTTTCAAGCAGGTTCCCTGCTGAGTGAGCAGCCTGATATGGGGCTTGATCCTACAACCCATGACCTCATGATCAAGAGTCAGGTGCTTAACGGACTGAGTCCTCCAGGCACCCCAGTGCTTCTCAGACTTTAATGTGCATGGAAATCTCCTGGGAATCTTTTAAAAATTTGGATTCTGATTCAGTAGGTTGGGGAGGGGCCTGACTCTGCATTTCTAACGAGCGCCACCTCTGGTATCAGCTTCCACCTCTGGTCAGTGGACTGACTTCAAGTAACAAGATTCCACCTTACTGTTCAAGGCTCTGAGCCTATTAGCAGCTTGAGAATGCTTAGTAATTTGTAAACTGATCTGGACATGTCTCTAATTTAAGAACATTAGTCATCAGTTACCAGGTTATGGAAAGCACTGTAAAATAGAAGATGGATTTTTTTGGGGGGGAGGGGTTGGGGGAAAAGAATACTTTATTTGCAGTTCAGAGCAAGATTTAACTGACCTTCTGACTTTAGTCATTTGAGGGTTCAAAGATGACTGGGCTCACTTGAAGAATCAAAACATTACTATTGTATAGATGGCCAATACAAGGCTTAATTCTCATGACAAAGATGGAAAGACAAGCATGATGGAAATTTACTACTCCCATGATGAGTCAGTGGTGAGGGAAACCCACAGGGATGATGTCATCAACGCTCTCAATTTATATTTACTATAGAATCTATAGTTTTTTCCCTTCCCAATACTATCTTCTATCTTAAAAAAAAAATGAACCTTTCATCAAGACTTTCCTTCCCTCTTTGTCACTCTGGAGGTTATGAAAAATATTCTTGCTTTTTAGCTAAAACTCTTTACAATATGAGATCTAAATTTGGTTTTTCAGATTTTTTTCTTTAGAAAAGTTATAAATACACTCATTTTCTACATTTTTTACAACATTCTTATCCCTTCTAAAATTAGTGAGTCTACCTCTCAACCCCCCCCCCTTAGAGTAAGAAAAATGAAAAGAGCCATGTCAACATTCTAAAGCCTGGGGAAACACGCCAGAAATGAAGGTCTGCAGAGACTGATGGAAGAGAAAAATGCACAGAAACAACACCCAGTGCAAGTCCATTCTCCATTTCTGTATTTCTAAAAAAGCAAACCCATTTTAGGGTGAGGGTAGAGGGGGAATTAAAAATGTATAACCAAAGATTATGTTTGAAGCTCTCTCTTGCTGATTTTTTGGGTATGATTTTTTATTTTTATGTTTGGACACTCTGTGTAGTGTGCCAAGAGGATTATTGATAAATATCTAGGTTTTCATTGACCTCACTGACTCGTGTTTCCTATGGTGGTTCTAATGAGTTCACATTTAAACGTTAATTATGATTTTTGGAAAGCAGGAACATCCACAAGCAGCAAAATGCTAGACCTGGATGCAATAGTCCATCCCCAACAAGCTCTGTTATTTAATATCCCTTTGCTTTATGAGATCAAATTTCTGCTCTGGTGTAGAGATTTCTGTAAAAGGTCAGTTCTGATATTGGAAGGGAACATTTAATCAAAAATAGTATGTAGAAAGATAATGCAGAGATTATATCAAATAATAACCTTTATTCTCTCTGACATAAACCAACCATTACCAAGAATATTGAAGCTCAAAGCTGCTGTGTGTTGAGTCATATTTAGAGAATTAATATCAGCCATAAAGTAGCTCTTACACAGAATATTACAATGCAAAACCATTATGTTATATTTATAGAATTAGTATAATCCATGGAAAAAATAACTTTTTATATTATTAAAGTTAGCAGATGTTCTTGTTTCATTCAAGGCAATGCATCATTTAGTTATTATTCATACTGTTGGTAAAACTGTCACTGAATTTTTAAATATATCTCATTTAGGTTGGGTTGCATTATGCTTTTATCTTAGAAGAAAAAAAGAAACACAAGTACAGTAAACATTTTGTTTCAAATGATAAAATCCTCAAGTATTGTTAATACAAAACCATGCAAAAATTAGTTGTGTATGTCTGCTTTTCAACAACTTACTAGGATTATGGAATTAGTAATCTAGAATGTATAGCAAAATTCAAGGAATAAGAATGATTTTAGTCTGAACTAATAGGCACCAGTGTTGTGTGTTGTCTTGGGAATTTTGATATGTTGCAGGATGCCAGTTGGGTAATTCACACTCGAGTATGTTGTTGTCATGTGCAGAGTCTATGGAAGTCCATCCCCTTCCCCACCCCATGTTTCCTCCCTGCAGTTAGCTGCCCCAACACCCCTCCTTCCTCAGCTTTTCCAATCAGCCCTTTTTCTTTGTACATGCCCCTCTGGGCCTTCCCCATCCAGGAACAGAAGCCCACCTGAATCTCCCATTAGCCTTAGTGGTTACCGGCATTTGCTTTGATGGTGGACGCTCTGGGTTCAAATCCCAGCTGTCACTTTCCAGATGTGTTCTCTATACTGGGGCTAACGGGACCTCACTGTCAAGGTGGTTGTGTGCATCAAATGAGATAAGGTATGGAGAGTGCTTGTGGGTGTGCAGTGGGCCACTCTTTAACGCCACTTCCTGTCACTCTTCTCATTTCTCATTTCTTCTCACTTGCTGTAGTCACGTATATTCTCTACATCTGGGACTGGCCCCATCTTCTGCCCCCTCTTGGTTTCACAGCAGTTCCCATCAGTGGGTGCAGTGTAATAAGAGCCTGGAAATGGCCTTAACACAGCCTCTACAGAATCCTGCAATTAGGCCTGTAATGGGACATGTGGGTGGTTCAAGGGGTTGCAAGTTCTGGAAGCTTCACAGTGAGTTCTACCAGAGAAGGGGCTGTGTATTCTTCATCCCCAGCACAATTCCTGTGCCTGGCTATAGCACACAGGTGCTGAATGAATGTTGATGGAATAAATCCACTGCTGCCTCCTGCCATCAGAGGTTCCAGACTGGGCTGAAGGAGGGAATAGAGGCATGCATTCCTTTGCGCAAATGAGGACTTCTAGGATAATTTACCTCAGGACTGAAAATATTTCACTAGCTAATCATCTCCACAATTTACACTGTACTTTCACATTGGTAACTTGATTTAAGATAAGATTTTACTCCAATCTATTCTCCACAGAGCCTTCAGACTAATTTTTCTTAAGATGAAACTAAACTTGGCAATTTCCTGCTTGAAATCTTTCAGGGCTGACTGGCTGACTACAGAAAGAATTTCAACTTCTTCACAGGGCAGGCTCAGTCCTTTTTTAAAGATTTGTTTATTTATTTGGTGAGGGGGCAGAGTGAGAGAATCCTCAAGCAGACTCTCCATCTAGTGCAGAGCCCACTGGCTCAGTCCTTCTACACATAATTTCTACTCCTCCTTTGGTGATCCCCTGCCCTCTCTTCTCTTTAGACATAGGGAACTTTCTAGACATATAGACCCCCTTGCTAGTTCTACTTTCACATAGGCATCTGTGCCTTCTGTTTATGCTGTTCCCTCTGCCTGTTCCTCTCCCATCTATCTAGACCACAACATCCATCTATCAGTCAAACTCAGAATAATTTATGGGGCTATGATATTGGTAATGGAGCGGTGAGGCACAACTGTCCGAGGTTATAGGGACAAGCATCTATATCCAGGATATGGGGAAGCCATGGAAATAGTTGGACTTAGGGTCAACTAGGAACTTGGTAGTCAAGGTGGAAACAGTTTGTTTGAGGCCTGGGGAATTTTATTTTTTCTTTTTTAAAAAAGATTTAGGGGCGCCTGGGTGGCTCAGTGGGTTAAAGCCTCTGCCTTTGGCTCGGGTCATGAACCCAGGGTCCTGGAATCGAGCCCCACGTCGGGCTCTCTGCTCGGCAGAGAGCCTGCTTCCTCCTCTCTCTGACTGCCTCTCTGCCTACTTGTAATCTCTGTCTGTCAAATAAATAAATAAAATCTTTAAAAAAGATTTATTTATTTGGGAGAGAGTGCACACACGTGAGTTAGTAGCAGGGGAGGGGCATAGAGAGTCTTAAGCAGACTCCACTGAGCACGGAGCCTGACACAGGGTTCCATCTCACAACCCTGAGATCATGACATGAGCCAAAACCATGAGACAGACACTTAACTGACTGTGCCACTCAGGTGCCTCCAGGGAATTTTTTTTTAAAAGATTTTTATTTATTTATTTGACAGAGAGATCACAAGTAGGCAGAGAGGCAGGCAGAGAGAGAGAGGGGGAAGCAGGCTTTCCGCTCAGCAGGGATGCTGAGGCAGATGCAGGGCTCGATCCCAGGACCCCGAGACCATGACTCGGAGCCGAAAGCAGCGGCTTAATCCACTGAGCTATCCAGGCGCCCCCAGGGAATGTTTTTTAATAGAACTTCTTCTCCATACCCAAGGCTGACAGTCCCAACAAGGAAGTCTAGTTGGAATGAGGGGATGACACACACATGTTGTCTTAGTTTGGGGTCCCTCACAAGCAGACTTTGAATCAAGGATTGGAGTGCAAGTAGTTTGCGTGGGAGGCGATCCTAGGAAGCACTGGTAGGGAAGTACTAAGAGAGGTAGCGAAGGAAAAGAAGCCTATACAGGAGATGTTACTGAACAGCATACTGCTGTGGGCAACTGGGGCTCAATTCCCCTTGGGAGACAATGGGAGATAATGCAGAACACGCTTCATAGTCTACCAAAGAGGTAAGGGAGTTGGGGAGTTTATCCACCAATTCCCATCTGGCATTGGTCGAGGGTTGTTTCTGGGTGTGCTGGGGGAGGGGAGCATCAGCTCCATACAGAGAGGCTGAGAGAACTCCAGCGGTTCTTGTAGCTGGGAATTGCTGGGTCAGCACACAGAGGAATGGTAAATTCCAAGGAGATATAGGCAAGCCTCCGATCGCGTGCGCTACACACTTGTACATGGTGGTAAGAGATGACACAGGTACAACCAAGGGGACACCAACCTCAAAGACAGCAGGCCCAAGAAAGTTCAGACAAACAACAAGGAGCTACTGAGTCAGGTCGGTAACGGGAGTTCTGGGTCCAACTCCCTTCTCTATTGCGTTCTTTCTCTGAGTCCCTGGTCACATTATTGGACCTTTCTGTACCTCGGTTTCCTCACAAGTGAAATCTACCTTATGTGCTTACAGATTGTAGAGAGGAACCAGTGAAATAATTTATAAGAAACTCTTAGAAACCTGTGCGACATCATAGAATCGTCAAAGAAAACAAGATGGTGAGGAACAAATTGGGAAGAAGTTTAATTCTAAAACAATTTTTCTGTCTCTAGCAAAGGGGCTTCGTGTGACTTCCATGAAGGCAAAAGCCAATGTCAGGTAACCAACCAAGCTTGAACACTGGGTTATAAACATCTGACTGTGGTAGAAGGTGTGTAGAAAGGACAAACAGCAGTTGTTTCTGGCAGCAAGGAAAAGACGGTTAGTACTCCCACTGGTACCAACAAAGGCCATCCTGAGCAACACTGTTGGACAGGTGACACCGGTCACCTGGAGGGAGGGTGCTGGGCTGAGGTGGGAGATGAAGATTTCAGATTTTTTTTTTAAATGAGGACTTGCATGGTAAAAGGAGTGAATACAATCCAAACACTGTTTTCATTTACATTCCACAAATCAGTCATCCCAATTACAGTTCTTTAACCTGGTATCCACTGGATATGAAGTTTCCCCTAAAGTAGAGGTCTGATTTTTTGTTGCCAGAGGAGATATAAGGGTAGAACTAATCAGTCACCCTTGTACACAAATTGAGATAAACCTCGCAGTGGCTCTTACTGAGTAGAAATGCTCCTGGTGTCAACGTGACTTGTCACAAAGGGGAAGTAAGAGGGTTGTCTCAGCATCTGGAAGAGGGCTGCCATTTTCACCAGGACGTCTAATATCATTTTCCTCAAGGGATCTTGATAATGGTGTACTTTTTGGTGAACACTGTTTAATAGAAGGCATTCTGTGAGAGTCTTGCAAAATATAAAGGCTTGACTTCATGGTTCAGCCCATACACTGGAATTTTCCAAATGTGGGGCAACAGTGTTGTTAAAAAAAAAACAGTGAATGAACTAATGAGGGAGGATGTTGCTTGTGGTAACATAGAATGTAATAACACCATTTTATTGGAGTCAAGTAAGATAAAAATATCATAGTGGGTCTATCTGGGAAGCCCCCAATTCTGGGAACAGGAAGGACATATCTAGTATTTTACAAATAGTCTCTTTAAGTAGAATTACCCTGACTTCAGCAGATTTCTCCCTTGCCTTATGCAAAATTCTCTTACGCCTCACTTTCTATTTGCTGGTTATTTTTCCATCATTTACTAGTTTCCCCCACTCCATTCCTGACTGGTAAATTACCATTGCCATTTGGATTATTCTCAGAGACGAGGAGGAGGTATTGGAGTTTGCCAAATGAGGATGCAGTAACTCGTGCAATCAAAAGTTGGAACTCGGGGCACCTGGGTGGCTCAGGGGGTTGAGCCTCTGCCTTCAGCTCAGGTCATGATCTCAGGGTCCTGGGATCGAGCCCCGCATTGGGCTCTCTGTTCAGCAGGGAGCCTGCTTTCCCCCCTCTCTCTGCCTGCCTACTTGTGATCTCTCTCTCTCTCTTTGTGAAATAAATAAAATCTTAAAAAAAAAAAGTTGGAACTCTAGGTACCTGTCCTGGGCTTATAAGTAAGAGCTTCCCAACAACAAGATTTTACTTGGTGAAAACTAGCCTTTTCTATTATTTAGCACTGCCTATACATCTCCCGGAGTGTAGGGAAGCAAGTCTGTGTTGATTTACACAGATTTCCTAACTTCCTGTCAAGCAATTCTAGCTTATTTTAAGCACTTTCCTCCTCTAATTTCCCAGTTGGGTACCTATAGAAATGCCTGGGTTTAGCAAACCTGCTTGGAACTTCTCCTCCCCGTCCTTCCCTAAATGCATGGAAGGGGCCTCATGGCGTCCTTTTATGTCCTTAGCTTAGGCATTCCCTCACAAAGCCATGGAAGTTTCCCTGGAGGTTTCTTCCTCTTCACATTAAATAATATATCCTCATTTCGCTTAACTCGGTCACGTACTCATTATCTGTTTCTGGAACTTCTCTCTGAAGTTACATCAACTTCTCCAAGACTCTCTTATCAATTTATTTGGCCAAAAAGCATAATCAGTAGTTGAGGAGGAATCACCACCATGGATACGACAAGCGTATTCGGTGCCTTTCTCACTGCACTCTCTGGAGGCTGGTGGTGTTGGGAGTTTGCAGTTACTAAAGCAAACCCTACCAGACTTCTTCCCTTCCTCTGACCTCTGCCTCCCTCCCCTGTCTCATCTGTTGCTCCAGTTCCCTTTGCTCTCTGCTCTTCAGCTTAACGAACCATCTTCAGTGTCCTGAATTTGCCACAACCTGTTTCAGCTCTGCTGCAAACAAGAGAACCCAACTGTATCATTAGGGAAATACTGGCCACTGTAACAGATAAACTCCAACATCTCAGCGGATTAACATAAGAGAAACCCAAGGGAGGCTCAGAAAGCAAGGTGGGGTAAGGGAACCTAACACAAGAATTCCCCGAATATAAGGAAGTTGTTCAAAAGATGCCAGGAAGAACATATGTCCACCACTCTCTTAGTTTGGGTTCCCTTAAAGGCAGACCCTGAAAAATGGACTTGGATTCAAGCAGCTTATTTAGAAGATGGTCCTAGGAAGAAGGAAGAACCAGTTATACGGTTATCCCTGTGAGCAGAGGCCCAATGCCTCTGAGGACCCTTTGAAGAATGATACAGAATGTATTCAGAAATGTCTTCCCAGTGTCGGGGGGATGCCGGAACGTTTATCTACTCTCATTCCCCATTGGTTGAGTGTTTTCTTGAGGACAGTGACTCCATCTGCCCCACCCTAGTTGTGCTTCTGGACTGCCCTTGGAGTCCTGGAAAAAGTTTTGGAAAAAGCTTTGGAAAAAGTCCTGAGACAAAAGAGCAGAAGGACGAGGCACCTGGGTGGCTCAGTCAGTTAAGCTTCTGACTTCGGCTCAGGTCATGATCTCGGGGTCCCGGGATTGATCCCCACATTGGGCTCCCTGATCAGTGGGAAGCCTGCTTCTCCCTCTGCCCCTCCCTGCAACTCGGGCGTGTGCTCTCTCTCTCTCAAAAATAAAATAAAATAAAATAAAATCTTTTAAAAAGAGAGGCAGATGGACACGGAAGGTCATGAGGCAGCATGCTTGTAGCATGCATGGTAACTGTCCACACAGCTGAAGTGGAAATCAGAGGTGGACCGAGGAGACGTGGTACAGAGCACAAAAAGGGTCTGCCACAGCCACTTAGCCCCTTGGTTTTTGATTATTGTTGCCTGCTATGTACCAGACTGTGACAGGCTCTGGAT
This sequence comes from Lutra lutra, assembly GCF_902655055.1. Lineage (NCBI taxonomy): Eukaryota > Metazoa > Chordata > Mammalia > Carnivora > Mustelidae > Lutra > Lutra lutra. Next base: position 83,450,465 of record NC_062296.1, on the reverse strand, counting down.
ACACAATAAAGAACAAAACTCTGTAGTCCTACCTCTCATGAAACTTAGAGCCGCTGAAGGAGGGAAATGTTAAACAAATACTGAGCACATTGAATTACAAATTATGGTATTGCCATAAGGAAAGCGACTGATGCGATGGGGAGTGAGGGCAAGATGATAAAGGCCAATCATGCAGGGCTTTGCAGAGAGCATTAAAATTTTTGCTTTTTTCCCCTAAGCATATTGGCAACCGCTGAAAGAGTTTTAATCAGGGGAACAACACGCAGTCCTCATTATTCATAGGTTCCATGTTTTCTAATTCCAGTAGGGTCCAAAATGTATTTGTAATCCCCAGATCAGTACTCTCAGCACTTAACGGCTCCTTCATGTGTATGTGCAGAGTGGCAAAAAGGGTGAGTTGCCTGTCATGTTCTCAGCTAAGGTTATATAAGGCAACTTATTTGTTCCTTCTTGTTCCAGCTCTCATACTGCAAACAAGTGACCTTTTGCGGTGTATTTAGTGCCATGTTTTTCACATTTTTGTGATTTTTTTTTTTTTTGGTTGATGATTTTTTTTTGTTTAAAATAGCTCCCAAGGGCGCCTGGGTGGCTCAGTGGGTTAAGCCGCTGCCTTTGGCTCAGGTCATGATCTCAGGGTCCTGGGATCGAGTCCCGCATCGGGCTCTCTGCTCAGCAAGAAGCCTGCTTCCCTCTCTCTCTCTACCTGCCTCTCTGTCTACTTGTGATCTCTCTCTGTCAAATAAATAAATAAAATCTTAAAAAAATAAATAAATAAATAAATAAAATAGCTCCCAAGCTGGTCCTGAGGTGTTGTCCATTGTCCGTAAGTGCAAAAAGGCTGTGATATGCTTTATGATGAAAATATGTGTGTCAGATAAGCTCCGTTCAGGCATGAGTTATAGTGCTGTTGGCTGTGAGATTAATGTTAATGGATGAGCAATATATATTAAACAAGATAAACATAAACATTCAACATAAACACACACAAAACCAGATTATGTATTGCTTGGTTGATGGAAATGGGACCAGAGGCTCACAGGAACCTAAGTCTATATTTCCCCTAGGAGCAATGCTTCAGCATTTGCCAACCTAGGGTTCAAGCAACTTTTAAAACATAACTACTGTGTGGGGCACCTGGGTGGTACAGTCAGTTAAGCACCTGACTCTTGATTTTGACTCAGGTCATAATCCCAGGATTGTGGAATCTGCACTGGGTGTGGAGCCTGCTTAAGATTCTCTCTCTCCTTTCCCTCTGTCCCTCTTCCCCACCACCTCTCTCTCTCTTAAAAAGTATTTCTCTCTTAAAAATAGAAAATCACCAAAGGCAAGGGAAGCAAGGGCAAAAATGAACTATTGGGATTTTATCAAGATCAAAAGCTTTTGCACAGCAAAGGAAACAGTTAACAAAACCAAAAGACAACTGACAGAATGGGAGAAGATATTTGCAAATGACATATCAGATAAAGGGCTAGTGTCCAAAATCTATAAAGAACTTAGCAAACTCAACACCCAAAGAACAAATAATCCAATCAAGAAATGGGCAGAGGACATGAACAGACATTTCTGCAAAGAAGACATCCAGATGGCCAACAGACACATGAAAAAGTGCTCCATATCACTCGGCATCAGGGAAATACAAATCAAAACCACAATGAGATATCACCTCACACCAGTCAGAATGGCTAAAATTAACAAGTCAGGAAATGACAGATGCTGGCGAGGATGCGGAGAAAGGGGAACCCTCCTACACTGTTGGTGGGAATGCAAGCTGGTGCAACCACTCTGGAAAACAGCATGGACGTTCCTCAAAATGTTGAAAATAGAACTACCCTATGACCCAGCAATTGCACTGCTGGGTATTTACCCTAAAGATACAAACGTAGGGATCCGAAGGGGCACGTGCACCCGAATGTTTATAGCAGCAATGTCTACAATAGCCAAACTATGGAAAGAACCTAGATGTCCATCAACAGACGAATGGATAAAGAAGATGTGGTATATATACACAATGGAATACTATGCAGCCATCAAAAGAAATGAAATCTTGCCATTTGCGACGACGTGGATGGAACTAGAGGGTATCATGCTTAGCGAAATAAGTCAATCGGAGAAAGACAACTATCATATGATCTCCCTGATATGAGGGAGAGGAGATGCAACATGGGGGGTTAAGGGGGTAGAAGAGTAAATGAAACAAGATGGGATTGGGAGGGAGACAAACCATAAGTGACTCTTAATCTCACAAAACAAACTGAGGGTTGATGGGGGGAGGGGGGTAGGGAGAGGGGGGTTGGGGTTATGGACATTGGGGAGGGTATGTGCTATGGTGAGTGCTGTGAAGTGTGTAAACCTGGTGATTTACAGACCTGTACCCCTGGGGATAAAAATATATTATATGTTTATAAAAAATAAAATTAAAAAAAAATAGAGCTTCCCTATGACCCTGCAATTGCACTACTGGGTATTTACCCCAAAGATACAGATGTACTGAAAAGAAGGGCCATCTGTACCCCAATGTTTATAGCAGCAATGGCCACAGTCGCCAAACTGTGGAAAGAACCAAGATGCCCTTCAACGGACGAATGGATAAGGAAGATGTGGTCCATATACACTATGGAGTATTATGCCTCCATCAGGAAGGATGAATCCCCAACTTTTGTAGCAACATGGACGGGACTGGAAGAGATGATGCTGAGTGAAATAAGTCAAGCAGAGAGAGTCAATTATCATATGGTTTCACTTATTTGTGGAGCATAACAAATAGCATGGAGGACAAGGGGAGATGGAGAGGAGAAGGGAGTTGAGGGAAATTGGAAGGGGAGGAGAACCATGAGAGACTGTGGACACTGAAAAACAATCTGAGGGTTTTGAAGGGGCGGGGGTGGGAGGTTGGGGGAACCAGGTGGTGGGTATTGCAGAGGGCACGGATTGCATGGAGCACTGGGTGTGGTGCAAAAACAATGAATACTGGTATGCTGAAAAGAAATAAAAAATTTTAAAAAAAAGTATCTCTCTCTCTCCCTCTCTGCTCTCAAAAAAATAAAAAAAAAAAAAGGAGACAACCACTGTGAAGAACAACAATCAACTGTATCTGGATATGCTTTAAAGGAGTTTCCTCTGGTTGCTCTGTGGAGAACAGATGGGAAACATGCAAGAGTGTAAAAGTAGAGATAAGTTGTAAGTTCACAGGAATCATCCAGGTGAAAGATGATGGTCATGTGGGTCAAAATAGTGGCAGGGGAAATGGAGAAGAGTGAATTCTTTCTAGGTCCATAGGTCCATCTTGAAGGTAGATGAGGTATGATTTGGTGATGGACTGGATAGAGAAGGGGACAGGAAGTGGGCAGTGGTAAGGAGAGAAATGTGTTAGTTAAGGATGACTTCCAGGGGGGCGCCTGGGTGGCTCAGCGGGTTAGAGCCTCTGCCTTTGGTTCAGGTCATGATCCCAGGGTCCTGGGATCGAGCCCCGCATCGGGCTCTCTGTTTGTCAGGGAGCCTGCTCCGCCCCCCACCTCTCTGCCTGCCTCTCTGCCTACTTGTGATCTCTGTCAAATAAATAAATAAATAAAATCTTTAAAAAATAAAAAAAATAATAAAAAAAGGACTTTCCGATTTTCAGTTTGAGCCAGAACTTTTTGCTAAAAGAGCAAAGTTTGGGAAAGTTTGGAATTACACTAGATTTGGGAGGGCAGATTCAAGTGTCCTTTTTGGCTATGCCATGAACTTCTAGGCACTTAGAGGGGGAAGAGAAACTAAGGTTTATGGGAGAGAGTATCAAATAAATCAATACTTTCAAGCTAAGTGTTACAAGCTAGTGCACAGGTATGCCTGATGGTAGAGAGAACAGGCCCCTGATCCAGGCAGTGGTCAGAGATGGCTTCCTGGTAGATCTAGCATCTGAGCTGAGACTTGGAGGATGAATTCTAGCTGTTCAGCTGAGTGTGGGAAGGATGTTCCAGATGTAGCATGTTAATGTGTATTGCTGTGATGGCCTCCCAACTGGTCTTCTTGGGATTTTTTTCTTCTTAATTCATTCTACACTCCATTAGCTGATAAAAGCACAGCTATAGTCCTACTATGCCTCTGTGGGGAAAATTCCGAAATCGATTCCTGACATTCACAGTGCTTTCAGGCCTGGTGTCACAGACCTTTCTAGCCTTCCTTCTTGCGAGCAGTATATGAAGGGACAGCATGGCCCTCATAGAATTGGTGGTAATTATAAAGCAAACAAGAAGGGCAGCAGTGTTGCAGAAATCTGATCAGAAGCCTGGTGTCCAGGAGGGGCACTGGCCATGGGTACATCAGGCTAGTGCACTTCGATGCGACTGCCTCTCAGATCATCTCCCAGACTTCCTCTCTCTGGAAGAATAAACCAAAAATTCTGGATGACTGAAGTGGGAGAAGGTTGAATAAAAAGATTTGGGGTGGCTCATGACACCTCTCCAGGACAGCTGGACTCAAGTTCAGTGAACCCTGGATGCCACGGCTCAGGTCACTGTTGTCGCTGCTGTTGCGTTCACCACCACTAAGATGGATTCTCCATTGTCCCTGCTTCTTTCTTTTGCTATCTCTCAACTGCAAGTCTGGGAAGAGCGTGAGCAATTGTTAAAGTACTCTCAGACTGGCAGGTAATGTGAAATAATAAGCGTAAAAAGACATTATCCATCTTGAGGCGTCTTTTCCCCATTGCCAAACATTTCTTTCAAAAAATAAATTACACAGCTTGGTCTACATAATGTCACATGATCTCTAAGGTCCTTTTTGCCTGGGAGAGGCTATGACTTGCTCATGTTCTATAGCTAACTACGTTTTCAGTGGGGGATTTAGTCTCCAGGCAAGGCTATTACAAAAAAAGATGGACATCTTTCTTGATTCATTTACTTCTCAATTTTATGCTACCAATTTTTGTTTCAAACTAGAATGGAAGGGCAGAATCCACATTTCTTCAGAGCAGCAGACTGTATTAACTTAATGTCTCAGTATTACAAGACAGCCAAAGGGCTGTGTCAAAGATATTTAGTTGTTTTTACTCTCATAATTACACTGGTTTTAGCAAGATGGGTGTGATTTCTCAGGCACTCTATTATAGCTGGGAATACGAGACTGCCTTTCAAAATTGCTAAAAGCACCTCAGTGTATCTGGAATATGATAATACTAATCCTAGCTTGACATAAATGCTAGTTTTATGGCTGCATACTCGGTAAAAAGTGTATTTTAGCCTGAAGAAAATGCCAGTGTTCAGATAGTTTTGACTTTACTTTGTCTCTCTTGGTCTGTAATAATCATGTTTAATTTTGACATGTTTAGTTAGACATCCTGAAACCCTAAATGCTCTGTTACAGTAAAAGAACTTGGAGCTAAACTGAAATTTCAGTAATTTGTTGAAGAATTGTGTAATTGATGGGGGAAAATTCAGTCCTATGCACCCTGTCACTTCATTATATCAAAATGTAAAAATCACTGTCACATTTCTAGTAGGCCTTCAGTGGAGGATGAAGTAACAGAATTATAAAATCTCTGGTTTGGTGAGGATTGTTCATGTTCATCTTTTGCAGTGTTGCATTGAATTATTATTAGATTTTCCGTGAGAAAAAAGGTGGTTCTGAGGTCAAAGAAATCTGAGAAATTCTACATTCTGTGTCTCTCTTGGGGGGATTCAAAGAGTGTGTTAATACCTTAAAAGCACCAAGAAGTTTTATGGTAAAGAAAGCTGTTTAACTTTGTAGTGCGCTTCTTAAATTTGATCATGAAATTTATTTTCATTTGTTTGTTTTTTATAAGAACATGTTAACATATGGGGCGCCTGGGTGGCTCAGTGGGTTAAAGCCTCTGCCTTCGGCTCAGGTCATGATCCCAGGGTTCTGGGATCGAGCCCTGCATCGGGCTCTCTGCTTGGCGGGGAGCCTGCTTCCTCCTCTCTCTCTGGCTGCCTCTCTGCCTACTTGTGATCTCTCTCTGTCAAATAAATAAATAAAATCTTTAAAAAAAAAAAAGAACACGTTGACATAATGAGATAATCAAAGGTTCCATATAGTTTGAGGTGCCCAGGTGACTCAGTCAGTTAAGCGTCTGACTCTTGATTTCAACTCATGTCATGATCTCAGGGTTTTGAGATGGAGTCACTAGTCAGTCTCCATGCCTAGCATGGAGTCTGCTTGGGATTCTCTCTCTCCCTCTGCCCCTCCCCACCCTTGGCTCCTGTTCTCTCTATCTCTATTTTAAAAATAGTTCCAAAAAGTTTGGGAAACGCATCTATCATAGCCTCCTACCCCATTTGTAACATTCTTGCCAGACATATGGTCATCCAGGTTTTGTCTGATGGTTACTTAGGCAAATTCAAAGAAAGCACTAAATAAATAGACCCTGGTGCTGAGGTGAACACAGTGACTCCTTATTACATTGGAACCTTCAAAGAGAAAACTCATCTGAACTGTTAAGTCACAAAGGAATAATTTGATGAGCTAAAACATGATGTTAGCAGTTTATCCATGTAACTTTGTTCTATTTTTAAAAAGATTTATTTATTTATTTGAGAGATGGAGAGAGCAAGAGAGCGAGAGAGAGAGGGAGAAGAAGACTCCCTGCTGAGCAGAGAGCCCGATGTTGGACTCGATCCCAAGACCCTGGGATCATGACCTGAGCCGAAGGCAGAGGCTCAACCGACTAAGCCACCCGGCACTGTATCCATATAATTTTCATCAGACTATCTTACAGTCAAACATTACTGCCCTCAAGCTGTCATCTCATATTAGTTAGTTTGAACCTTCCATTCTTCTGGAATTATTACCACACTGCCCTTAGGGTTGATGCACATCAGTTATGTGTTACAAAACTGTGGTTCTAGTGCCAAAATAGAATATTTCAATATCAGTCAAGAGGCGTTTTCACAGATTTGTAGCCACTGAGTGATGGCTGCCATCATCTGTCACATTTGGAAATGGAAGGTGTGGTGCTACTGTATGGTTTTTGAGTTGCCGCCAACCCTCTACCCAGTTCTGGGAAATGACTCAGGCCTGGCCCGTCAACAAAATCCTTCCCTCTTAACACCGTGATTGATTCAGCAGCGAGCATGTGACTCAAGGTAAATCAATGAAACTCGATTCTGGAATTCTGTGTTGGGAGACAAGTCTCCATAGGTCTTTCACTTTTCTGCACATCTTGCAAGGGAGGCACTGAAAGTTCTTATTTAAATTTCAGTACGTTAACATATACTGTAGTATTAGTTTCGGAGTACAATACAGTGGTGTTAGGCACTGTTTTTACTTTTGTCAAAATCTTCCTAGCAACCTTAAGAGGTTGGTTTTTTTTTTTTTAAGATTTTATTTATTTATTTGACAGAGAGAAATCACAAGTAGGCAGAGAGGCAGGCAGAGAGAGAGGAGGAAGCAGGCTCCCTGCTGAGCAGAAAGCCCAATGTGGGGCTCGAACCCAGGACCTGGGATCATGACCTGAGCCGAAGGCAGCGGCTCAACCCACTGAGCCACCCAGGCGCCCCAAGAGGTTGGTTTTTTATCCCTACTTTAAGGAATAGGAAACCGAGTACTGGCAGTCAGGCTACTCTTCAATGTGGGCAGTAAAGAGAAATACAAATACGATTCTCTATCCTTTTTGTTTAAGCCTTTTTTTTTTTTAAAGATTTTATTTATTTATTTGTCAGAGAGAGAGAGGGAGAGAGAGCGAGCACAGGCAGACAGAATGGCAGGCAGAGGCAGAGGGAGAAGCAGGCTCCCTGACGAGCAAGTAGCCCGATGCGGGACTCGATCCCAGGACGCTGGGATCATGACCTGAGCCGAAGGCAGCTGCTTAACCAACTGAGCCACCCAGGCGTCCCCTGTTTAAGCCTTTTTAATGAAAACGTTAAATAGTATAAACATTAAATGATTTTACTGTAATTATTTTTTTATATGTACCAAAGAGTAATTTTCAAAGAAGGACAAATCTTAGGTTCAAATGGCACATTTTTCTAATAGCAAACTGCAACCATGATCTGCTCCACTAAAACCTGTGCCTTCCCCTCACCTTAGAACTCTTAGGCTCAGAAGTACAAAGACCCTGGGCAACCAATTTACCATTGTGTGCTTTAGTTGCCTGACCGATGCAGTGAGGTTTAGGGCGTGGGAAGGGGTAAAGTAAAGGGAGGAGGGAGGGGGAAGAAGAGGCAGAACTTAGGATTTCAGAGAACCTTGTTCACTGGGAGAATATCCCTCCCACCTCCCAGCTTCCTTTGTTCTTTTTTCTTACTCCCACTCAACAGAGAAAAACAAGCAGAAAATAACTTTATCCATCCTTTTGATAATTTCCCTCAGATCACCATGCTGGGTCCCGGCTCTAAGTTTCTCTTTTCTATGTCATCAGTAGTCACAATTTTGTTATGCTTTTCAGTTTTAGTATCTGTTCAGATACCAACTTTTTTTTTTTAAGGAGGCATTACCTCTCCTCCATTCCTGACTTACAAGACTCACAAGAACAGGACAGTTTAAAATGTATTTACACTTGGCTTCCTACAGTATAATTCTGACCCTTTAGTAAAAAACAAACCAAAAAGAAAAAGAAAAAGAAAAAAAAACATACAAAGCTTAAACAACATGACACAGATACTTCTTTTGACTTTTTTCTTAAATTGACCCTAAAATATAAAACTGCATATTTTGCCACTCTTTAATTTATTTCTTAATAGTTTATTTTAATACCAATCCTAGTAGCAGCCACTGATTTGAATGCAAATCTTGCTCAAGTCAGTGTTCCCTTGGCATCAGACCCTTTGGGTTTGGCTTTTTTTTTTTTTTTTTTTTTGTCTCAGCTTTGGATTCTTTTCCAAGAGGGTAGGGGCAGGCTGACAGAGAAAAGGACTGGGATAGGGACGGGAGGGGCATTCCTGTGGCTCATTCTCATTGCTTGCTGCTCCACTTCCTGGAAAGATGTTCATTTTGCTAATCTACCAGGGAGACAACAGAGCCCTTGTTCTCCTGTTCACGCCAGTTTCATTCTATGAGGGATTTGAGATTATCGTCTCCTTAATGCTGCCACAGACAAGCTGGGAACAATGAGAGAATCTGGGCTGGAACCAGTCTTTCTTATCTAGTGATGGGTATATGTCAGAAACAAGAATGAAAACAAAGGTGAGCAACGCTGTCATTAACACTTAATAACAGAGCTTGGCAGTTTTCCAACTTTTTCATCTCAGGACCCCTTCACACTTAAAAATAACTGAGGACCCCAAAGTGCTATTGTTTTTGTGGGTTATAACTATCAATATTTACCATATAAAATATTAAGACAGATATTTAAAATTAATTCATTCAAAGATAATATAAATAAACCACTGTATGTTATAAATAATATTTTTTAAAATAAAAAATAACTATTTTCAAAAAAAAAACACTTCATGAGAAAGCATTGTTTTCACAATTTTGCAAAATCTCTTTCGGGTCTAGCTTAAGAGAAGATGCATGTATTATCATATCTGCTTCTGTGACATCATCATGATGTAGCTTCTGGAAAACTCTAATGCACATTTGGAGGGAATCAAAGTAGGAAAGATAATGTCTTAGTATTATTATGAAAATAGTTTTGACCTCACAGACCCCCTGAAAGGGTCTTGGGGACCCTCAGGGATCTCTGGGCTGCACTTTGAGAATGGCTGACATAGACGAACTTATTTTTAAAGTAAACTCAGGCAGTTAAAAATCATAAAGGAACAAAGAGATGGCACTAAAGGCAAAACCAGATTTTGTATAATCAAGGAGGTGATTATCGAGGAAGTGACCTTGAGAAATAAGATTTTGGGTAAGTCAAATATAGGGAAAGCTAGACCAGCACTGTTTGATAGAAGTTTCTGCAGTGATGGGAATGTTCATATCTGTGCTGTCCAATACTGTAGCCACAGCCACGAGTGGCTAGTGAGCACTTGGAATGAGGTTAGTGAGATGGAGAAATGGAGTTGTAAATGTTATTGTTTGATTTAAATTTAATCTGAAATAGCACTAACACACACGACTAGTGGTGACCATACTGGATGGCGCAGTTCTAGACAAAGGAACTGCCTGAAGGAAGCCACTTCGTCAAAGGAGCTAGAAATCTTCCTGTTGGAAAGAGACACCATTTCCTTTGGGAAGAAAAAAGACTCCACTCCCAAGTGACCTTAAGGAAAGGGTCGGGTAGATGAAAATGAGGCTACAGATGGCTTTTCCGGGTGGTGGTAACCACTCTGCTTTTTACAAGGGAGTTTGTGTTTGTTAGAACACAGGGTAATCTGTAACTATTATGGCACAACACTGTCACTTACCAGGGTGCACTCTTCGGTCACAGTCGCATGCACAATGTCACTTGAGATCATGTGACTCTCAGGGACACTGGGATTGGGGCATCTCCAGAGGGTTGTTGTTCCTGCCCTGAAGGTGGTGGATTTGGCACTCTTTTTGCTTCGTCCTAGTCCTGACATTGGCCTTGGTGAGATGATCAAGAGGTAGAACATAGACTAAGCCCGGTGCATTGTCTTGAACACACTAGGGGTTCAAATTGTTTCTTGGGGATGGGGAGCCTGGCGAGCAGGAGGTGGAGCTGGAGCTGGCACACCAGCTGCTGCTGAAGGTCTTGGGCTGTGAAAGACCCCCAGCTGCAGGCCTCACTGTGGATCCCAGAACAGGATGTTCCCAGGACAAGGCGATCTGCAGCATGCTAAGGCATATGCCTGGGAGAGGGGCCTCTGTTTGCTCATCTACAAAACGAAAAGCTTGGAGACCAGCGACCCACCCTCACCCAGGTGTGAAAGCTGTTCCTCCCCCCCACCGTGCCACCACCCATGAAAACCATTGAACTAGATGATCTCTGTAAGTCCTTCTAGAAAAGAACAGAGTTCGCATGGGGATCATTGGCAAAGAACTGCAGCAGCTCTGTCACTGTCTGAACACATGGCCAGACTTCTCTGTTCTACTTGTGGACGATTAAAGTGAGCTGGATAATTACTCTGTGGTTTCAATCAGTGTAGACACAGCCAATGAAGGTAATTCACAAAATGACCTGCCATTTTTTTGTCTAGGTAATAATTACCCTTAATCTAGGTCTTGATGGAATAAGGACCTGCACTGGAATGTCAGCAATGGGAATGGAGAGAAAGGACGTTGGAGAGGATTCAAGGGAAGTAAGAGGGTACTGAGAGCGGCTACAGAGGAAAAGAAGAGGCAAGAGGCAAAAATGAGGTAGGGCTCTGGTTCTTAAAGCAGCATAGCATCACCTGGGAACTTGTGAGAAGTCACTGAGCCCTTCTCTACCTACTCAGTCAGAAACTCTAGGGCTGGGACACATGGAGCCACATGGCCCGAGAGGATACAACACTCTGCCCCTGACCCCAGGGCCCAGAGCCTGATATTGGGGTACAAAAAGCTGTCCCTTTAATCTTGAGGAGGGGCAATTTGGGGTGCGATTTATGCTCTGAACTTTACCTGAGGCCTCATCTTCGCTTGTCTCTTTCCCTGCCCTCTTCTGCCTCCCTCATTCCCCAAGAGGCTTTTGGTTCGAGCCCTTTTTCACTCAACCACAAGCATCTGAATCCCTGTCTCAGGCTCTGCTTCTAGGCAAAGCAGATGGCTCTAATGTTCGGAAGCTGAGAAAAGGCTTCCATGATGGCAATGAATATGTAGAGAATACATGACTTACAATCACTCAGTCCGATGTGGAGTTGAAAAACATCGTTTTTTTCCAAACAGGAATACATTTACACTTTTCACAAATCAAAAGGTAATAAAATGACATGTAGTAAAAAGTCTCTCTCCTAACCCATGCCCTGTCTGCCCATTCACAGGTCACCATAGTGGTTAATCACTTCCATATTATTCCAGGGACTTAAAAATGTATACACTGGCAAATACAGATTTATATTCTTTCCCTGTCCCTTTGCCCCAAAGGATACATTTCTACATACGGTGCTCTGCATCTTACCTCTGTCCCATTTACACTATATTTTGAAGGACTTCCCCTATATGTACATAGAGAGTATCCTCATTCAGTTTTCACAGGATTCCATTGTGGGGGCATACCATGGTTTTTGTAACCAGCACCCCTGTTCATAGCCACCTAGGTTATTTTAATCTTTGGCCTCAATCTGACTTTTGAAAACTATTGAGCTATATGAAGTTGCCTGTATAAGTGTGATTCTCCACAATGTGGGTGTCCTAGGGTTCAGGAGGGATAACACCCCATTCCTAGGGGGCCATGTTCAAGGTATGAGGGGTGTATTATGGAGGAATTACCCCTTTCCAAAAACTCAATGTATGAAATGATATGGGAAAAAAGCACATAACTTAAGAGGTACTGATTTTCTTTTAGAAATCTTTCTTTCAATAGGGGGTTTACTCAAGTGTTCCTTTAGATGGAGAGTTGCTAAATCTTAAAAATGCGATTTAATCCTACAAAATTTAAATTACCTTCATCTTTGTAGAAATATACCTGCTGTATTAAATAAAGCAAGCTGCTCCTGTACTGTTTTATATTTATTACATACTGTACATGGAATTCACAAAGACCATCTCAGCATTAGTATTCCTGTGCTGAAATTTTGTTATAGTGAATGGATATTGGTTAGGGTTTGGCAATCCCACTGTTGAATAAACATTTTTGTCAAAATGGTATTTATCTTTATGAAATTCAATTTGAAATGATAGTTGGGGATCTTGAAAATGTAGCTCACTTCTTAGAACCTAGCTTTGGAAAACATTTTGGCTTAACATTGTAGATATTTTATCTTTAATCTGAAAGATTTGTAAACCCTCTTTACCAGTTTTTTCCTTCATTTATTAGAATCCTATAGTTAAGACAATAATTAACATTGTCTCCAAGAAAGAAAGGAGGCATTCTGAATATTTAAAAAATTGATTTCCAATGGTTGAGGAAAGCCTAATTAAATTAGAGCTCCTCTTGTGACAAGTAGTTTTCTACACATTTTCTCTCTGTTTTGATGTATCAGACCTATATGGCATAAATTACCATTTCATGTTCAAAATTTGTTGTTTTTGTTCACTTAAAGTAACACTTTACTGTTAATTTCCACCAATGTTACACCTAAACAGATTGTGAATACAGAGAAGTGTTACCAATACTGTTTCCACAGAGCAGGAAAGTTGCAAAATGTTAATTGAATGGAAGAATTTGGTCTTTACACATTAGCGGGTCTTATCTCTGTTATCTTGAAAATTGGGATTTAAAAATCTTCGGCCCTGAGAATGGATGATTATCCCCTGAAAAAGCAAAATAAAAATAGTAGTTGTTACCACTTTGGGTATATACAGGTAAGCGGGGCGAGGAGGAGGGAGAGCGGGGACAGAGAGAGAGAGGGCTCTCATTACACTGGGAAGGAATTTGAACTGAAAGGGCACTTTCTAAATTTCCAGATGAGCCCACGGAAATGACAGACAGTGAAGAGTCAAAGACATTTCTGAGCAGGATTCTGTGGCAAAACATGGAAAACAGGGAAAGCATTTCATGTTTTATCCATGTGCTCGGTTGTGCCAATATTGGCTGAATGTTGCATAACAACACAGTAGCTGTGCTTACCGCAGCTGTCGTTTAAGGAATGTGGCAGATTTGCTTGACTTAAAAAATCTTCCAGCAAAAATTCCATTTTTACTTTAGGAATTTTACTAAGGAATTGGGGAGAAGGCTCAGAAGAATGCAGAGTGGAATGTTCGCTGCTACTTACTTGTCCCATCCGTTCCCCACCCCCAAATCTGGGCTAAGGAAGGGTATAGCTGGGAGGGCAGCGCTAGGGGCTAGACAGGGGTGTGGGGGGTTTGGGGGGATGGGGATTACTGTTTCACTCGAGGTTACAGTGTGTAAGGCCAACGCACAAACAGAATCAACTCTGTGGGAGTTGGGGAGGGAGGCACTCGCCCCTAAACAAGACGAAGTACAGAAACAAGGCCATCTGCCTAATAAAGACTTAGGAAGCCAGTGGCCGGGGTGGGGGGGGGTGGGGGTGGGGGGGTGTCAGCCTACAGGAATTTGGGATCCCGAGTGTACTTTTTATGCAGTTTCCTTGCAGGTTCTCTCCGTTCTCTCCCTTTCTTCACGGGCCCCTTTCACCAGTTGACCTGGTGTGGAACTCTGAAAATCTAAGAGCTCACCCATCTGGAATGTTAAGAGGCAGCATCTAGATAAGAGGGTTTGGATTACATGAGAGAAACAGAGCTGCCTTTTTTTTTTTTTTTTTTTTTACCTTTGATCAACTTGGTTTTTAAAAAGAAATTGTAAAATACACAGAATGTAAGTCTACCATTTTAACCATTTTTAAGTATATAGTTCTGTGGTTTTAAGAACATTTGCTTTGCTGTGGAACCATCACCATCATGCATTTCCAGAAATTTTTCATCTTCCCAAACTGCAACTCTGTCCACACTAAACAGTAGCTCCCCATGCCCCCAACCCCTGCCAGCCACCCTGTGGTGGGTGTTTCTGGGTGCTTCATGTAAGCAGTCATTTTTGGAGAGCATCAAAGTCCTCCATGGCCCTATTTGCTGTGTATTTGCTGGCTGGGGCCTTTCATTTGAATGTAGACACTACTGTCTACCACTACTGATGGGGACAGACGTGAGGGTGTCTGTCCAGTCAGGCAAATGCTCAGTGAGGACTCATAGCCCAAGGACAACATGCACACGTGCCCAAGGGGACAGGCAAAGGGGTGTTGCGGGGGAAGGAGGAAGCTGCCATTTTAGATTGGACTTTGGGAGGAGAGTCTCTGTATTTCAGTTACTCACTGGTAGACAGAGGAAGTTGAATTTTAAAAGCTGTTTAATGAGGGAATGGTGAGGGCTGGGCAAACATGATTAGTCACAGAGCTCCGGGCCTAGGTTATTTATTCTCTGGAGAAGCCCAGTGCTTGTGAGTGGAATGGATTGGCAAGTGGGAAGCTGAGTAAATTTGACCAAGAGGCCTAAACTGAGGGGGAGACTGGTCTCTTTCTGAGCTCTGTTGACACTGAATAGAAACGTGGGCTTAATTCCAATTTGTTTCCTAGCAAAATAAATACACAAATATCAAGGGAACTTCCTTGTTTTCAGAAAGAGGAAAGAGTCAAAGTTATTATAAGTATGAAAGGCAAATGAAAAGGAGATGAGTGGTTTTGAGGATACGATAAAAATATCTTGGTAGGCAATTCCACGTAAGTGTAAAAGGATACTCTGAAATCTTTCCTGGCTGCAAGGGCAAGCAGCAGTGGATTACATTACCCAGAAAGGTTGTGGGTGTGATTATATTCAGGGATACACTGGGCTTGGACACCAGACCGAATCACAACATAAACATTAGAAATAACGCCTTTGTTTTTGCAAAAATCACGACAAACTCATCTCTCTTAAAATGCCAACATTATGTTAAAATCTAGATCCAAATATGCATGTAAATATTTATGGAGTGGATGAGTGAACAATATAGATACTCAGGAACTATAAAGAGTTCCCAGTTTAAAGACATCCTATGCGTTTTAAGATGAAGACCCAAATCGCCTGGCCCCACGGTTTTGCTCTCAGCCCTCACCACTGCATTGGCTTTAATTAGGGGCTTAGGACATGGACCCCTTGTTAGGAGCTAAATTGTTACAAGAAACGTTTTGTGGGGCGCCTGGGTGGCTCAGTGGGTTAAGCCTTTGCCTTCAGCTCGGGTCATGATCTCAGAGTCCTGGGATCCAGCCCCACATCAGGCTCTCTGCTCAGCAGGGAGCCTGCTTCCTCCTCTCTCTCTGCCTGTCTCTCTGCCTACTTGTGATCTCTGTCAGATAAATAAATAATCTTTAAAAAAAAAAAAAGAAACGTTTTGCGCTCTTGAGCAGAGAACAGTCTGCCCACGGGCAGTGTCTATCTGCTATTCCATATAATAAACCAACTTTTAAAAGTGAACTGAAAACTCAAGGTGGGTCATTTTGATCATTTTAGTATTTATTTAACATTTTCATGTCTCGATTCTAAAAAATAACACACACGTCTTGTAGAAATTGTAGGTATACAGATAGGTGTAACAACAAAAAAATGAACATGACTGGTAATCCACTATTCAGAGTTAGAATATTGTTCCATTCTGATGTATTTTCTCTAGTCCAGATTGCTATATATGTAAAAAATGGAGGTGGGCAGTTTTTCATCTTCCTTTTTCATTTAACATTTAATCCCAAGCATTTTTCTCAGTCATTAAAGATTTTTCAAATGTGGTTATGATAATGGCTGCATCATTTCGGCCTGTGGCCATACTCTTCCCTGGTGTTAGACATTTAGGTTCTTTCAAGCTTTTGTTATCAGAAAGGGCTCTTTGATGGGCTTTTGTTTTCCACTGATCTTTGCCCTTCTCAGGTCAGAATCCCAAGGACAGGGAAAGAATACTTTTTAAGCTTCTTAAAACATTGTACTACGTTCCCTCCCCTCAGTTACACTCTAGCCAGCAAAGCAGGAGAGTGGCTGTTCTGTCTTTAACACAGAGTAAGCACAAGAATGCAAAAACAAATCTTTCCACTTTGGCAGGTGTAAAATGATTATCTTAGGGTTGTTTGAATTTGCATTTCTTTGATTGCTAGTTAGCCTGAAACACTTCAATATGGTGATTGGTTATTTATGGTCCTCCTGAAAATTGTCTTCCCATTCTTTAACCACTTTTCCCCCCCATTTGTTTGTTTGCCTTATTTATGCTTGATAAGAGTCTTTTTTTTTTTTTTTGATGCTAAAAATATGTTCTTTGTCACCAGTAGAACCAACAGAGAACTCCATAAGAAGAGGGATGTTCATACTAGCAGTACAAATGAGAAAGCTCCTGGGAGGATTTTACAAAGAAAAGTTTTAAACTTTATTGAAGGATTTGAATACATGGAAAGCTTGCTACATTTACACTTAGGAGGCCTCAGTAGTCTATAGACGCAAATTCTCCCCACAGTAAGTTATAAATTCAGTATAATTAACAACAAAAATCTCCACAAGATTATTATGGGAACTCAACAACTGGTTCTGAAATTAATAGGAAACAATGACAGCGCATGTAAGTCTTAAGAAATTTTGAAGAGAACAAAGGATTTTCTACCAGATATCAAGACATATTTCAAATTTCCAACAATCTGAAACAAATGGTATTCTGACACAGGAAGGGACAAACTAATATAAGAAACAGAGGAGAGACTCCACCCCACCCCCCACCCAAAGAGTCAGTGATGTATGAAATGGCCTGCTTCACAAATCAACTGGGAAAAGACCGACTATATTCAATAAACAGAGTTGGGACAATTGGCTCTCCATATGGAAAAATGTTAAAAGTAGATCCCTACATCATATCCCGAAATAAATTTTGCTACATTGAAGTCCTAAAAGTTAAAACAACAGCAACAACAACAAAACAAACACAAATGTGCTCTAAAAGAGAAGAAAATGTAAGAAGAGTGTCTTGATGACCTCTGTGTGTGCAGTTACTAGCTCTTGCCAGGACGATGCCGTCCTTTCCAACTTCTCTCCCTGGTTTCCTCTAGGCCTCTTTCCACCTGTTCTCTGCACTGGAGAACATAGTGACCCCTTCTAAATTGTAGCTAAGATCAGGTCTCTCCTGCCTCTGCAGTGAGTGGCCCAGGGGTGGCCCCTCCCCTGCCTACCTCTCTGGCTTCATTTCCTACCTCTTGCCCCTGTTCACTGAATTCTGGCCCCACTGATCTGCTGATGGTTCCACAAACATTTCAAAATCCTTATACCCCAGAGCCTCTTCTCTGGCTTTTCCCTTGGTCTGGAATGCTTTTGCCCCCGCTATGTGCATAGCTTATTTCTTCACTCCTCTTGGGTCTCTGCTTAGAGTGGCATTCCCTAAGTAGCGTAGCTCCCTTGTCCTTCTCTATCCACTCAAATTTGTTTACTTTTCTTCAAGTCCCCTTCATTCCCTGACAGTAACTTCCACAGTTATGTAAGCCCCACAAGGACAGGGGTCTTGTCTGATTTATTACTTTAAGTAATAATAGAACAAAGAACAAAGCAGACATTTAATAAATATTTGTTCAATGAATGAATGAACAAATGATCTTAGGTTAGATTCCTTCCTTCCTTCCTTCTCTCCACCACCCTCCACTTTCCCTCCTTTCTTCCCTTCTCTCTTTCTTTCAAGAAGACATAAAATGCACAAATCATAAAAGAAGAGATTAATAAATTGGTGTAACAAAGTGTACGGCATCTGGGGGTGCCTAGGTTGCTCAATTGGTTAAGTATCCAACTCTTGATTTTGGCTCAGGTTGTGATCTCAGGGTCGTGGGATTGAGCCCCCGTTGGGCTCCAAGCTCAGCAAGGAGTCTCCCTGAGATTAATTCTTTCACCTTGCCCCTCCTACCCTTCAAAATAAGTAAGTAAATAAAATCTCCAAAACGTAAAGTATCTGGCACATGATATCACAAAAATGTTAAAAGCCATATGATGAACAATAGTAGGCATTCAAAACAGAATAGAAAGCCCAGAAATAAACCCATGATTATATGGTCAATTAATCTTCCACAGAGCAGAAAAGAATATTCAATGGGGGAAAAGATAGCCTCTTCAACAAATGGTGCTGGGAAAACCGGACAGCTACATGCAAAAGAATGCAACTGGACCATTTTCTTATACCACACACAAAAATAAATTCAAAATGGATTAAGGACCTAAATGGGAGACCTGAAACCATAAAAATCCTAGAGGAGAGCACAGGCAGTAATTTTTCTGACATGGGCTGTAGCAACATCTTTCTAGATATGTCTCCTGAAGTAAGGGAAACAAAAGCAAAAATAAACTATTGGGACCACATCAAAATAAAAGGCTTCTGCACAGCAAAAGGAACAGTCAACAAAACGAAAAGACAAACTAATGAATGGGAGAAGATCTTTGCGAATGACATATCTGATAAAGGGTTAGTATCCAAAATATATAAAGAACTTCTACAGCTCAACACCAAAACCCCAAATAATCCAATTAAAAATGGGCAGACACATAAATAGACATTTCTGCAAAGAAGACACCCAGATGGCCAACAGACATATGAAAAGATGCTCAGCATCACGGAAATGCAAATCAACACTGCAATGAGGTATCACCTCACACCTGTCAGGATGGCTAAAATCAAATACACAAGAAACGACAAGTGTTGGGGAGGATGTGGAGGAAAAAGAACTCTTGTGCACTGTTGGTGGGAATGCAAACCGGTGCAGCCACTATGGAAAACAGTATGGAGGTTCCACAAAAAGTTTAAAAAAGAACTACCATATAATCCACTAATTATACTACTGGGTATTCACCCGAAGAATATGAAAACACTAATTTGAATATATATATATCTATCAACCCTCAACCCTGGCAGCTGGAGTATGACCCAGGGCAGGTGAATGGACTATGAAACTTGGGAGAGTGACATCAAGACTAAGGAATATATATATATATATATATATATGAAGTGATATATATCACGTATGATATATATCACTTCTTTTTTTTAAGATTTTATTTATTTATTTGATAGAGAGATCACAAGTAGGCATAGAGGCAGGCAGAGGGAGAGGGAGAAGCAGGCTCCCTGCCAGGCAGAGAGTCCGATGCGGGGCTCGATCCAAGACCCCGAGATCATGACCTGAGCTGAAGGCAGAGGCTTAACCCCCTGAGCCACCCAGGTGCCCCATATATATCACTTCTTTACCCATTCATCTGTCGATATATAACATATATATATATATATATATGATGTATATATATCATGGAGTATTACTATTTCATGGAGTATTACTCAGTCATAAAAAAGAATGAAATGTTGCCATTTGCAACAACATGGATAGATCTAAAGAGGATAATGCTAAGTGGAATAAGCCAGTCCGAGAAAGACGGATACAATATGATTCCACTCATGTGGAATTTAAGAAAGCAGATGAACAAAGGGAAAAAAAAGGAGATAAGCCAAAAAAAGACTCTTAACTATAGGGAACAAACAGATGTTTACCAGAAGGAAGGTGGGTGGGGAATGGGTGAAACAGGTGAAGGAGATTACGAGCGCACTCATCTTGGTGAGCACTGAGTAATACATGGAATCACTGAATCACTCTCCGGTACACCTGAAATTAATAGAACACTGTATGTTTACTACACTGGAATTACAATGAAAATAAAACAAAACGAAACTGATAAAGATTAGTATCCATGATGTACAAAGAGGTCTTATAAGTCAATAAAGGACAAATAATGCAATGGTAATGAATAACCAATATGGCTAGGCAATTTACAGAGGAGGGAAAACTGAGGACTACCCCCCGCCCCAGGGATGAAAGAACAAAAGGAAGAGTTTGGAGCTTTAAAAACTGAATGTTTAGGAGAAGAAACCCCCCATGGGGCTTGGACTTAACACTTCTGAGGAGGTGGGAGCTTATTATAGGCTGATACTGGTGTTTTTGATCTCAAAGAGTCTGATAAGCTTGTTCTGGGAGCGCTGGAAAAACTGCAAGCTGGAGTCTACTACTGGCATGAATCACCGCTGCTGGGGTGAAGAAGCATGACTAGATTAATGCTGACAGGCACAGGACGTAAATAGGAAGAAGCACTGACTTTTCCTTCTTCCCCAGACTTGTAGTTTTCTTCTAGAGTGTTCTACCGGCAGGGCCAATATAGGAGCAGTTGACCAAGGAAAAACTTGGTTTACAGTCTCAACCTCCATATCATAAAGTGGTTCACGGGAGACAGGGCTTGAAGCCGAGAACAAAATAGCTCAATAACTGACACTCCCCAGCTTTGTGAGTCTTTTTGGAAGACGGCGTCTTGCATCTGCAAGGGGGTCAGATATATCTCCTCCTCGACCTGGCAGCTGGAGTGTGACCCAGGCCATGTGAATGGACTATGAATCTTGAGAAAGTGACATCAAGACTGAGGAAGAGTTGAATAATTACTCATGGTTGAAACTGCCACAGGGGGAGTCCAGAGCTGGGGGTGCCTGATGTGCCATAACTTGGCGGTGTTCCCTACTGTCTGGTGCCCTTGTTCTTGCCTATTTTATGAGACTGTCTCCAGATGTTCCTTTTATACTTTAACGACCCAATGACCAAGATATTCTTTTTCTGCTTACTTGCATTCAAGTACTCAAACTGATAAAAACATCATGCACATGAATTTTTAAAAATGACTGGAAGCAAACATAAACTATCAAGAGTCATTACTGCTGCATGATGGAGCTACAGGAGTTTGTTATAGTTTTATTTGCATTTTTGTAACTTCTAAGTTTCTGAAAAAGAGAAAAATTTAAAATTTAAAAATCATGTGAAAATTGAAAATTCATAAAAAGCAGAAACTGGCTAGTGACAGATATATTTTCCTATATTTTAAAAAGATGCATTTAACTCTCAAATATATCTGAAAATTAATTGGTAGATACAGGAAGTGAAGCTTATATCAGGAAATTTATTTTTCCAAATTGTTAATTTTCCTAGTTCCTACTTTCCTAGGCCCATTTGCCAAGTAATATTAACTTGAGTTAGTTTTTTAAAATGTGAATACTTTTTAGGGGTATTTTTCTGGTGTTCCAGAAATCTTTTAGTAATAAATTTGGACAAGCTGTATTAGTACCAGCCAGAGCTAATCACCATTTTAAACTCTGAATTCCAGCTATTCATTTTTTCCCCCAAACTTTCCTTTGTAGCTTGGATTGTCCGGGAAGTAGGTTCTGAGACAGAGGTTAGCGGGCAGGATGCTTATTAAGTGTGTCCTTGGAGTGAACACCTGTAGAAGGGAAGGGGAGTAAGCAGGAGTGGGCAGAGGGAGAAGCTGACCTGTGAAGCAGGCCCAGTGGCAGCTTAGGGCAACCCCTCAGATTGCTGTGTGACTAAAATGGCCCATCAAAGTTGTCCTGTGTTGGGCTCAAAGGCTTTCCAAGGTGTGGGCCTCTGCAGCTGAGGTGGTCCCTGGCGGGGGGGGGGGGGGGGGCACAGCACTCCCTGAAGTGGGGGCAACCAGCCCTTCACTGAAGGCAGCTCTGGGCAGTGTGGCTCCATGTCCACCACAGGGCTGACATTCAAGAAGCACCTTCAAGGCGTGTTGGCGTTTGTTGTATCACACAATTCTTACAGAACTCTGAAGTACAGGTTGTGTTTTACATTTTACACATGAGGAAACTCGGCCTGTGTTTGTTTTTCCCGATGAAAACCCAGCATGGGGCAACGTTTTACAGGTGGCCAACCACTCGGAGAGCAGCCTGCCTGCTTAGGGAGAGAAAGCAAGCCAGCTCTTTACCAGGGAGGGTCCAAAGTTGGGGCTTGACGTTCTGGTCTTAACTTCCTTTTATACTCTCAGGTAATCACTCTTCTCTCCTTGCTCTCATCCCCTCTTTCATTTTAGTTTATAATTTTGTAAAGATGTATAAGTTGAAACAAGACTGGTGGGAGCTAGAAGCAATTCTCATTTCTCTCTTCCTGTTAAGATGTTTGCAGTGGGGAACGTTGCATTGACCTGATTATTTGGTACAAGCATGATTGTACCAAAGGCTCGATGTCTGCTCCTCTGACTTGTTGCCCTGAATTGCTTCCCTGCCCTTCATTGAATTTCTCATTAGTCAGCAACTGGCTGTCCCAGCCACACGGAACACAGAGGTGACTCAATTTGTTATCTGATCATCTGGAAAGTTAACACCGGCAGGGCGGTGCTTCAGTATCATTAAGAGAAGCACATCGTACCTATGAGAACTCTGGAAGGCATTTCTGCGCGGAAAATGGCGAACACAACTTTCTATGTGAGCATGTTGACAGGGAGAGGGAAGAAAGCCAGATACCAGGAGAAAACCAGTGGGGACGGAGCAGGGGAGAGGACTGGTGTGGACTTCAGGACTGGCTTTCACATTTGACTTGTGAGACCAAAGACAGCTGTTAGGGCTTTGGCTGCTTTTTCTGTTGAGATTCCTCAAAGCTCTTTGTTTCTAGAGAGAGTCACTTGGAAAGGGAGGCATGGTAATGATCAAGACACGAAATTTTAAATACTGTCATGGGAATAAAGGGCCCGGCATCAGGAATACAGTCAGTGACAACAGCACAGTGTGGTGACAGGTGGTAGCTACCCTGGAGGTGAGCACAACAGAACATAAAAACTTGTCGCAACACTGTCATATGCCTGAAACTAACGTTACATTGTGTATCACCATACTCAAAGAAATTTTCTTAAAAAATTTAAAATTGTATAAAGGCATAAGAGATGAAGCAAAGGGATTGTATTAGATGTTCCTATCATCTGATTGTTTTAATCAGATGAAATTGTTAAAACAGTCAGCTTCTTTCACAGTAAGATTTGATGATCACGTGAACTGACGAGGGGAGGCAGGGTTTCTCAGTACTTCAGAAAATGAAGACTCAGTCAATTTTCTTTTTGTGAGTTATAAAGTTCAGTCTTGGGATGACCATCCTTATACTTGGAAAGGGTAAAACCGACGCTTTTACAACGAGAGGAAGATTCTGAAGAACTTGGCACATCGCAGAGAAAATTATAAATTCTTGGATCTAGCAGATCGCGGCTCATGTTTACTAAAAGTACTTTGTTGGCCCAAATAAAATGATGAGAGAATAATAATTCAGATGCACAAAGGCACAAGAGGAGGCATTGATTTTAAAAGTATATAGAGATAAAGCCTTAGGAGAGACTCTGCCATAACAACATAAAGGAAATGCAGGCTTCTTTCTAGTTTTTCTTTAGTAAGAGGAATGTCACGGAGCTCAAGGACACCCTCGCTTCAGGTTCCAGTTCCCAATTTATTGGCTTCGTGTCTTTGGGAAATCGACTGAAACATCTTCAAGCCTTAGTCTGTTTAGCTGTAAAATGGAGATGGTATTCGTGCCTATAGTCGCTGTGGACTAAAGTACCTGTACAGTACATGACACAAAATCGAAGCTCAAAAATATTAGAGGAGTATAAATCTGAAATGAATGTCTTCATTTTTACAAAGGCTCTTCTGAAAATAACACCAATTACGAACGGATAGAGATGTAAACTGAGGACGTTTGCCTAATGTAACTAAAGTCATCTATAAACTCAATCGTGGAGATTTTAGCACAGGGAAGGGAAGCCAAGACTTGAAATTTTATATTCTAGTCATTCTGCTGTTTTTATGCCAGAACTCCAAGGCTTCATTACTATTTCCTGTCGCTTTAAATATTGCAGTAATTACTATGTCCTCTGAGAATGAATTAACAAAATTACGTCTAGACTCATGAGTGTAGAAATCATCTTATTTTTTATAAAGATTTTAAATGGTTACATTGTGAGTAGGTACACATGCAGCAGGATATTCATGTAATTGATTCTCCTCTCTTAGAAAAAAGGTTAATCCAATGCTCTGTTTGAGAAAGAGATAGAAAACAGCCGGCTTGTGCTTCTTCAACATGCTTTCCTGGCATTATCGGTTGGTTGCCTCAAAATGTGACCTTATGCTGTGGGCAATGAACCAATTCCTTTCTAGCTAACTTGAGAGCTAGCTATATGTGTAGATATATATAAATTACACATATTAAAAATTCATATACATATATACATATATATATATATATATATATATATATATATATAATATACATAATTTTCCCCTTAGGGACATTTTGGCTAGTTAACTCCATAGTATTCTATGTTGTACCTGTTCTGAATTATCCAGAATGGAATGTTTCTTTTGGCTCCTTCCTTTCTCCTTGTTGCTTAAGTAGTTTGTTGTGTATAAATATGTATGTATGAGTATGTGTATGAACAAAATACTGTGATAACACTTCACCTCAAATGAATGCAGTACTGTAGCAACCCAACCTTTCAGGAACTTGGTCGAGAATGAATAAATAAGTAAAACAGGAGTCTGAGTGGCTCAACTCAGTATATCACTCAGTCAGTGCACAAAAGCTCATGCATTTTAGTATAGGAACCTTCCCAGTTTATTCAGCGCTTTTTAATTTGTACTTAACACACAATTCTTATCCACATGGTTATCTGCCCTTACTCCTACCCCCCATAGTTTATGACAGATGAGAGGCAGCGAATAAGAAGTGTTGTTTTGGGGGAGCACATTCACGGGGTGGGGGGATAGGACAGGAGTAGGGGGACAAGGTGTGTCACTGCTGAGAACTCAGAGGAAGGGGAGGACAAAAAAAAACTATGAAGCAGCCACGGGATTAAAAAGGGCCAGCAATCTGGGACCGTTTAGTGTCAGGCTAATAGACTCCAAAGGCATCAATTTTATACAGAAGAGAACAGTTGGGACACCTGAGTGGCTCAGTGGTTAAGCCCCTGCCTTTGGCTCAGGTCATGATCCCGGGGTCCTGGCTTGGAGTCCCACTTTGGGGTCCTTGCTCAGCAGAAAGACTGCTTCTCTCTCTGCCTCTGCCTACTTGTGTGCACTCTTTCTCT
This sequence comes from Lutra lutra, assembly GCF_902655055.1. Classification (NCBI taxonomy): domain Eukaryota; kingdom Metazoa; phylum Chordata; class Mammalia; order Carnivora; family Mustelidae; genus Lutra; species Lutra lutra. The sequence goes on along the minus strand of NC_062296.1, from coordinate 83,425,097 downwards.
CTCTCTCTGATAAATAAATAAATAAAGTCTTTAAATAAAAAAGAGAACAATTGTAAGAATTCACAGTTCTTTTCAAATCCCAAATCAATAAAGAAAGTTCAGCTTATTACGTTTAGAGGTAGAAAATGCAAGACAGTAGGTAGTACGATTTCAAAGTATTTTAACCGGAATTGATGAAAAAGTGTAGGCATAATTTCCATACGGTGAAACTTATCTTTTTTAGGAGCGCAGTTATGTGACTTTGGAAGAACGTACACAGCTGTGTCATTGCAGTACGTAGCCCTTCGAGTCTGGCTCCTTCTGCTTGTCAGAATGCTTGAGATGCATCTGTGTGAACTGATTAAAATTTAAAAATTCTTTGTGCTTAAAACTGGAAAAACTTGCTCGTCACCTAAGGTTTTCTGGTAACTGAGATTTGCTCTGCAGATAATATAAAAGTAGTGGGTTCTCAAAGAAAATCCAAGCTGTGGGAAAACAGGCAGCCGCATTCACTGTTGGTGGGGAGAGTAAATCCATACAAACTTTCTTATTCTTTCTTAAGTTTTTACTTCTCTCTTCTTCTTGTCAAACCAACACCCCAGAAAACCTGTGGTGAGCGCCCGGCATATCGCCTGGCACAGAACAACTATTCAACAATTAGTCTTCTCCTTCCCCTTACCTTTTCTGTTCTTCTCTGTTTGTATCCCACTTTCTCTTTTTTCCCTCCACACCCGTCAATACTCTCTCATCAAGCTGCTTTACACGTCAACCAAGGTGAGTAATTATATTAGGAGTTGCTCATTATTGCCCCAATTTCCTTGACTTCGAAGAGGTGCTGTACAAGTTAGTCTTTTCTCCAAGTCTCTGGGACTTAGTCACCTGTTCAGAAGTCATCCAAAGAAAATAGGGCTTACAGTTTTGGCCTTTCATTCTGTATTTATTTATGCACATGTGTCAGGCCCATTTTAGGATGCTAACTGAACTCACCCTTCTTTGAAATCGCCCTTTTGGAAGGGGAGGGCCCACACGGCCATGTTAGTACTGTGTAATCTTTGGCCTCAGCTGACTAGGCTGGGCGTAGACAACTGATCCCGGACAGCGAATCATAAGCTAGGCTGGCTTAATCAGACCATCTCTCTTGAGAACTGAAACAGAAAAATCTAGAGGGAGACTCTGTGGCGGCCTCTTGAATTGAAGAGTTATGCACAGCCGGCTCTCAAATGTGGTAGCTGAGAGAAACTGCAGACATGCTGAGGGAATTTAGGGGCCCATGAGAGGCCCCAGAATTAGTCTCTGTCACTAACCTGCCAGTTGTTGCCTCCTCGTGGCCTGACAAAATTATACTTCTTCTGTCTTCCTTTTAAAAAAATCTTTTTTGTGTGTTTGTTTACATATGGCTGAATAAAACATGGAATAATATAAACTTAGAGATCAATTTAAACAATAGGGCTGCAAATCATTTAGTAAGCATTTATATTCATGAAGCTCCATTAGATAAAATGCTTCCTAAGTGAACACTGCCTTCTCCATGCTTTTCCAGGAAAGCCTCACAACTGATTGGAAAAAAATGTATACTTTGTTTATAGATGAACACTAAATGTATGTGGATTTTCAGAATTGTTTATTTAGAGAAGAAAGAGGAAGAATATGACAGTTTAGAGATATTCACGATTAGAATGTTTGGGCATTTATTGGTCCAGGAACACATGACATTTAAATATGCGCATTATCCAAATGGGTGATATATTCTGAAAAAAACTAAATAAGATGGTAAACAAAATTACATTCCCGAATATGGAACACTTTTTAGTTTGAAAAACTTCTGATGCCTAGGGATATGTTAATTTCGGATAAGATGTTTAATGAAGGGAATAATATATGCAAATAATTGCATGTTTAGAACATTTCACTTTACCCCATGTAAGAACTAACTTTATGAAAGCTGACAAAAAGGCAAATCTTGATAAGTACAAATGCCCCCTAAAATTCAGGGCCCAGGGCAGGGATCCTCCCTGTCCACATCTAAGGGTATTTCTATCTCGCTTTGTGCTGAGCTTAATTTGGCTGAACTCAATTCCAAGTTCTCTTGTGCACATACAAAAAGTGAAGCCATTCCTGTCAATGTGCTGCTCCAGCAGACACAGAAGTTCTCAGAGAGTTAAAGTATACGTTTTATATTGGTGTCATCAGCTGCCTCAAGTAAAAAACCGAGTTCGTTCCAATTATAGTTTGATATTTGCGTTCAATCCCTGGAATCAAATAAAGCTTTTGAAGATCTGCCATTATTGTTAGTAAAGTCATAGTAAATTAATTTAAAAAGTTCAGCATTTGCAGATAAAATTACTTGTTTTCAGGGTGATGGATAAAATACAAATTTGGGGCCAGCATGACATCATGGTGAAAACAATGTTCTTGCTAAAATTAAGAAATTCATGGAACTGAAATATACTTGGCACTAGTCAGAGCTCGTGCATAAGTTACAATCGTGTGTAAACAAACTGCAATATTTTACCAATGAAAATAGAAGATGCAGTTGTCAAAAGAACTACTTTATAAATCAGTCTAAGTGTCCTACATTGTCATTGCACACTTTTGTGAGTGAGTCCTCTAAATTTTATTTCACTGTTTTCTCGAGATCACTTGGAAATCTTTAATCAAAGCAGTCAAAGAATGTTCACATTTGAAGATTTTAGAAAAATAAAGTCAATGCAAACAAAGCTTGCAAAGAGAAAAACAGTGAGATTAAGCTATTCAAAACAAAAGAGGAACTAAACAAACGTGTGGAATTTAAGATGCCTGCTTACAACTCTTTCATGATTTCTCAATAGGCTTACCGTTATCCTTCGAATTAAGACTGAAATCCTTCAAATCCCAAATAAGTGACTTATAAACAGAGTTGGAAGAAACCCATTCTCAAGTTAGGGCAAAGAGTTGGGTATTTACTTTTTAGGAGATGTTGATATAAGGCTGAGATGTGGTCACCAAGGAGGCATAAGCTAGGAATGTGGGTGCTGGGATTGGCTAGGAATGTAGGGCCGGCAGCAAAAGTTCATTCAAGGTCAGCCGGCAAGTGACCCAGTGTTCTATTAAGATGGTTTGGAGGGCCACCCTGGGAGTGAGGTGGGATAGGGGGAATCAGGCAGAGCAGATGCTCCTGTCTACACTTGCACTTTTTCTGAATGCTGAAAACCAGGGCTGTGGTCAGGCAAGAGGGCTGTGAAGGAAACAAAATTTAAGGCCACATTCACTCTCAGCTGTGTGCAAGTCTACCTGAGAGACCCCAGGAGTGAGAGTCTCCGTAAATGTTACACTTTAGGTGCTTTTTCTCCTTACTCTAGTCCAGGCCCTGCAGAAAATACTTTCTCTCTACACCCTAACATTGGCTTTGAAATCTAACTCAATATCATAGTGCCCTAGGAAATTCTTCTTCTTCCTCTTCTTCTTCTTCTTCTTTTTTGAAAAAGATTTATGTATTTATTTGATAGAGAAAGAGCATGGTGGGGTAGAAGGGGCAGAGAGAGAGAGAATCTTAAGCAGGCATTGCACTGAGCCTGGAGCCGGACGCAGCGCTCAGTCTCACTACCCTGAGATGACCCCCTGAGCCAAAACCCAAAGTCCCATGCTTAGCTTGTTATGTCACCCAGGCGTCCCCCTAGGGAATTATTCTTGAGTAATTTTTAAATGTAGATTGTAAAATGCAGACTCCTTTACTGCCACTTCAATATCTTGAATTAGAATCTCTGAGGGTAGAATTCAGGGACCTATACTTTATTTTTTTTTCAGGGACCTGTATTTTTAGAAAGTAGTTAGGTGAGTTGGATGCACAAGGTCTATAGGATTCACTGACCATAAGTGCTTAGATGCTTTTCTTCATGCCTGACCTCACAGTTTGATCCTAGTAGGTAACTGGGTGGAGGATCTTAATTAAACACACGCCTTTGTCATACCCATTCTGAATCAACTGAGAAATAGAGGCAGGATCCATGTGCCAATTAAAGAATAGCATCACTGGTCAAAGAAGAAACCACAAAGCAAATCAGACACTACTTAGTGTTGACTGTATCAAAAACTGTAGGATGCTCATAACACAGTGCCTAGATGAAAATGTATGGCATTAAACACTTATATTTGAAATAGATTCACAAATCAATGGGCCATGCTTCTACCTTATGAAACCAGTAAAAGAAGAGTAAATGAAACCCACAGCAAGGGGAAAGGAGGACATAATAACAGAGCTGAAATCAATGAAATAGAAAACGGAAAAAAATAAAGAAAATCAACTAGAAGTTGGTTTTTTGAAACCATCAATAAAATTCATAAACCTTTAGTCAGACTGATCAGGAAAGAGAGATAAAAGGCAAATTATCAATACCAGGAATGCAAGAGGAGACATCACTAAAGATCACACAGACATGAAGAAGATAAGGGGAATATTGTGGACAGTTTTATGCCAATAAGTTTGATAAATTACAGGGAAAATTTTGAAAGACACAAATTACCAAGAGTTCACTGAAGAAGATACAGATAATCAAGATAACTTTATAGCTATGAAGTACACTGCTTTTAGAGTGCACACTCTTTCTCCCAAAAAACTACAGGTGAATTCTACTAAGCATTCAAGGAAGCAATAATACCAATACTATACAGACTCCTCAAATAAGAGAGGAGCAAAATCTTCTCAGCACATTTGATGAAGCCAACATTATCCTGACACTAAAACCACACAAAGATATAACAAGAAAACTACAGACTCATATTCTTCAAAAACATAGATGCAAAAATCTTCAACAAAAAGTAGCACATCAAATCCAGTAACATGAAAACAATATTACATAATCAAGAAGTGGGGTTTATCCCAGGAATGTAAGGCTGTTTTAATATTTAGCAATCAATCAATGTAATTTACCTTATTAACCAATTTAAAAAGGAAAAAATGATCATTTCAATAGTTGCAAACAATTTTTGACAAAATTCAACACGAATTTTTAATAAAATCTATCAGAAAACTAGGAATAGAAGGGAATTTCCTTTACAGCTAAACTTAATGATGAAAGACTGAGTGCTTTCCCCCTCACACCAAGAACAACACAAGTATACTTTCTCTGATTATTTCTATTCAACATTGTACTGGAGGTCCCAGCTTATAGCAGGAAGGCAAAAAAAAAAAAAAAAAATTTAAAAAGGCACACTGATTGGATAGGAAGAAACAAAACTGTCTTTATGAGGAGTTGGAATGTTCATCTACGTAGAAAATCCAAAGAATCTACCAAAAAGCTACTAAAACTGAGCTTAGCAAGGTTGCATGCTTGAAAAATGCAATACACTAGCAACGCAGAACTGGAAACTGAAGTAAATGATATTATTTACACTATCACAAAACATGAAATACTTAGGCATAAATTTAACAAAATATGTGCAAAACTTTAACGCTGAAAATCATAAAACATTGCTAAGAAAAATTAAATAAGACCTACTAAATGGAGAGATGTACCATATTTGTGGATTGAAAACTCCGTATTAAAATGCCAATTCTCTCTGACTTGATCTATAGATTCAATGCAATCCCAACCAAAATCCCTGAAGGATTTTTTTTAAGCTTTTATTTTTTACTTGACAGACACAGAGAGAGAGGGAACATAAGCAGGGGGAGGGGGAGAGGGAGAAGCAGGCTTCCCACTGAGCGGGGAGCCGATGGGGGGCTCGATCCCAGGACTCTGGGATCATGGCCTGAGCTGAAGGCAGACGCCTAATGACTGAGCCACCTGGGTGCCCCCCCGCCGAAGGATTTTTGATAGAAGTTTGCAAGTTGATTCCAACACATGTATTTATGTGCAAAAGACTATAGCAGCTTTTTATTGCTAGATAAAATGCTGGAAAACATTGATAGATTGAATGTTTACAATATTCTACGTATTGTTTCACATACTTTGAGTGTATTAAGAAATCAAATTGTCACCAAAACTCTCTAAGGGAGGTAGAAGAGCGTTAGCCCCATTTTATGCACACGCAGACACAGCAGGCAAATAACTTGCTGGCTTTATCAGCTTTTGGGTTGGAGAGTTTGCCATTGAATCCAGGCGACTGGAATCCAGAGTCTGGCTGTTTAATTACTTGGAACCACCAGTTTCTGTACCAATTAGCGATTGCTGCAAACAACCACAAAATCTCCACGGCAAATAACAATAAGCATTTCGTTTCCACATGTCTGCAGGTTGGCTGGCATGGCTTTGCTGATTTTGGCTGGGCTCAGAAGGACAGCTCTAACTATAGGCAGGGGTCAGGTCTGCTCCCCAGGTTCCTCATCCTCCCTGAATTATTGGCTTAGTCATGGCCCTGTTCTTCACACGGCAATAACAGAAAGCAAGAAAGAGGGCCTCCCATTAGAAACAAGGCCCAGCTCACTCTTCTCTCCCCTACTGTTTCTACCTTTGAGTTGCCTAAGGAAAGGGGGAGCAAGTGGACAGCTGCCGGTCTCTCCTGCAGGGCAAGGAAGCCCCACCGTGGTGCACTTATAATGGGGAGTAGACAGTAAGCCCTAGGGATTCCTCCCATAGGCAGGATGTCTCCAGAAAGTCAAATGCAAGAGGAGGGACCATTTGTGCCAGTGACATTTATACCACGTGATGCAAGATTAACGTATGTCAGATTTTTGTCTATTTTTGTGTCTCACGAAGAGAGGAGCAAAGGGTGAAAGCTTCTGTCCACCACGTCTGTAAGGACATAGAAGTGTTAGGAGAACTTTCTATTTAAGGGCCAAGCAGGAAATGAGAGAAGAGCTTTTTCTCTCACAGAAAGTGAGGACTGGGTTTCTATACTTCACAGCATTCCTCTTATAGCTCTGAACACAGAACTATGAACAAAGAAGGGTCTCGAGAAATATTTACAGCTGAACAGTAAGAGAAACTGTTGCATTTTCCCTCTTGAAGAAACTCCAAAATTTCCCTCTCTCGAACCTCACTCCTGGGGGTTGCAGCCCATTCTCGAACCTCAC